>NC_088602.1:142463853-142767764 GCF_036013475.1 Columba livia | reverse complement strand
CTTTCTTGATAAACCATTCTGAGATATAAAAGACAAGACACTAGTAACACCATGCTGCCTATCCAAAAAGGAGGAAAAAATACAGTTTCCTTGTATTCACCAGTACTCTGTGTTACATTCACATTTACTCATAAACAAGAGTGCTTAAAACATACCTGAAGGTATTTAAGCCTTCCATCTCTCAGCCTGATGCCACATGAAGTTGGTACACACTTTCCACAGCAAGAGCCAGGGCTTTCCTGCCTTCTGTAATTCTAGAAGGTAAAGCACATTTTTCTGGGTTTATTTTTGTTTAAGCATGCTTCCTACTCTTATTTGCAGAAGTAGTTTCATTTTTTGTTTGGGGTTTTTTGTTTTGTTGTGGTTTTGGTTTTGTTTTGTTTTGTTTTTTTCTAAAGACTCAGTGGACAAAGTGATAACCAGAAAATTGCTTTTTTGAACAGTTTTAATCTAATTAGGTGTATATGTCTGTTTTTTCTTTTGGAAAGGCTGGCATTAATTCTTGTACTGATTCATTATATGATAGGGATAGAAGTTTATTTCCAAGTACAAAGCCTTCTGTGTCCACTTCACAATATTGTTTGACTATAACAGTTGTACAGTCAGGTCCGCTATACAACACATGACAGTAGGCAAGGATAAGAAACTTAATAAAATGCTTTGAGTGACATACAGGTAACACTTGTGGTGTGCAGGAGCTTCCCTGTAAAGTTAATGAATACTACACAGTGCAACTTGGAAAAGTATTTTGAAGTGCTTCACCTAGGAGAAGAGGGCAAGGTAACCAGTAAGCACTGGGCAAGGGAAAGGGGAGAATAAGGCTAAGGTTGAAAATTTGGACTATGGAAAGAAAAAGAAAATGGCCAGACAAACCAAGAAAGTAAAAAGCGCATCAGAGACGGTATGATATAATAAAATTAAAAAGGAGAGAAAGAAAAGAGGAATAATGGAGTCCTACAAATGGCACAAGAGGAAAAATACAGTGGCAGGGGAAGAAGTAAAGAAGAATAAGTGGGACTAGATGGAGAGGAAGAAAGGTACAGAGTGGATAATGGAAAGAAAATATAAAAAAGGAACTGAGTTAATATATTAAATGCCCCACAGTAATGTCTCCAGCTGCTACACATAACCAACACCTGCTTATGATGAGCTGAACTTTTTAAAGACAACAAACACTTTCTGGTTGAGTGAAGGCATGCATGCTATCCATATGTTTTTTATAGAAAAAGAATTTGGGGAGGGTGTGGGCTACTATTAAATCATTGGAAGAAACCATAGTTCATTGTTATTTAGGTAAACGTGCGCTATTAGCAAAAATATAAGCACGTAAAGTAGGTCATAAAATGACCAAAAAAATGACACTGATGAGCAGAATATGCTGAAGTTGGCTGCATTTCAATTACCAGTGCGTTTACTTTCACAGCTTCGGCATCCAGTAGAAAGCAGGTGTTCCTGAGAGAGTATACACTCTTAACCTGTGATCTTATCCACTATGAAAGAACTGCTCTTACCCTGGATATACATGAAATCAGCAACTCTGAGACAGGGAAAATGTGTGTGAATCCCACTGGCCTTAGGGGGAGATGAAGACATTCTGTATCTTATTTGATATTTTTTTCCCCTCAAGCTCCACAGATTCATTACAATGGCTACAAAGGACAACATCCACTTTGACCTGCAACCTCTCTAGGGTAACTGCACATCTCCTAAACACAAGTACATAGAGCTCAATAAGCCCAACTGGAAATTGCCCTTTCTTCAGAATTTTTTTTTGTTTAGTCTGTACTTTCAGGTCAGGTCAGGGGAAGGAGCTCTTTGGGAATTGTGTGGGTGGTAAGAGAAGCAGGAGAGGAATGTTTCCCCACTTTTTTTAGCATGTATTTTATTGATTCTTCTACCTTTAATTTCTACAGCTGGCTTCTTGCATTGAAAAGCAAGAACTGATGTTCCTGTATTTTTGTGTGGGAACATGCATATGCACACATGTTTCTGGCCATAGATTCATTCTAGTGTGTCTGGGTTTTTTTCATTGATCTGCCAAGTTATATTTTGTAGAAGAGAGAAAGATGCTCAGCACTGAGCTTGGCCATTTATTTTCCTTTCAGAAGCCTGTGTCTATAATCATACCTTACAGGAGGGGTGATATTAGGGTCCAGAAACACACTAAGTATTGCAGATTCTACCTTTTGTCACAGACTACATCCACATCAGTACATAAATGGTGTCAAGGCCAGTTTTCTGGCCCTGCAGAGAACTGGAACTTATATGTATGTCTAAACTGTATCCTTCTCGCTAAACAGGCTGGCTTGTGCCTGGGCATTATTTGGAAGTTTGCTAGTTAGAACAGGCCAGTTGGGACACTGCTGACAATTCTTCACGATAAGTGGTTACAGGACATAACCTGAGCTTGCAGTCTTGCTCTGTTTAGTTTATTAGTACAGGTGAAACCACAGAAACTTAATTTGTAATATTGTCCTTTCTGGTTCTACGTGGGGTTTGAAAACTAGATCCATCCAAAACTCTGTCCCTCTCTTTTGCAGGGACCACATCAATGTATGTCTCTCCTGGTTATCAGGGAAGCCTATACAATCATGTCAGAGAAGTGGCTTTTTGGTGCAACAGACACTCGCACAGGCCCTAGGTTTGGTTGGGCCCATTGGGCTCCATCCAGTACCCAGGGAAAGGCAGAAGAGGGCTTGTCGTTTAAACCTTTTCCTGTGAAACTCAGTTGCTGATCTGTGCTCTTCAGACAGGGAGAGATTAGCCTGGCCTCTGCAACTTGCTTAGATTTCCTTCTACTTGAGATATTGGTGCTAAGAGAGAAAATTACATGACTGATAAAGAACTAGTCAGGCATTCCAGTCACATAGTTAGTCAGTGGAATAAAAATGGGAGCTATTTGCCTCTGGCTTTCCCAGCCAAGCTCGTTCCTTACAGATGATGGCAGCAAAGCAGCAGCAGTCTTCTAAAAGGCCAGTGGAACTGATGGGGACAATTACCTCAAATGACCTAAGGTATGGCTGGGAACCTGATAGAAATATTACTGAGCCCAGCTATCAGACAATTTGGAATAGTCATAGGAATGCCTTGAAGCATGGAAATCTGGCTGATCTGCCGGTCCCTGAAGAGACAGATAATACTGTAGGAAAGGAGACATAGCAGTTCCTGTGCAAATGAGTTTCCAAACCTTATTTTGCCCTAAAGGTAAATAGTCTAAAATTATATACAGAAAAATGTGCCTGTGGACCTAAGTACTAGGAAAAGTTATGTTTCATGTACTGTGGATTTAGATCACATTTGTATATTTCATCTAATTCAGGAAAAGAACACAGGGCCCTGACTTCTCAGAAAAATTTGAAGGCAACAGGTCTCAGAGCTGTACAGAGCATAAACTGGTGTATACAATGAAGAACATGATCTTCTCATCAGATACATTCTTAACCAGAACATCCAGACCACTTGCACTTACTAATGGGCATGGTTCACAGCTTAATTTTGTACATGTCAGGGTGTATCTCCGAGAAGAAGTTGACTGGAGAGAGCAGAGACATGTTGTGCATTGATCCACCATCAGGCGTCTCCACGGCTGAAACATTAGAACCAGTTTGTAAGTCAGTGACTGTCTCTTAAGAAAAACTCAGATAAATCAGCAATTTTATGTAGGTTAAATCTCTTTCATTATATCATGCATTTCAATTCCTTGCAAGAGAAAACAGAAAACCAATGGCCCCACTTTCCAGAGACACAAATTTTTGCATGTGTAATTCCACAACCAGCAGAATAACATAAGGCTATATTTCAAATAAGCCCTTTAGAATTCCTTAATCTGTGAAATGGCATTGGCATTTTTTACTTCATTGATTACAGAGCTAGCAAGCAAGAAAGGAATCCTTGAAAGTGGTGAGCAAGGTTTTGTCATGAGTTATCCTCATTACGTGTTCATTTTTCCTAAGTGCAGTGAATTGATTTGCCAAGGGGGTTTTATTCTTGAGCCCTTGCAGCCCACAGATTATGGGCAGAAATTACTTATTATTGTTCTTGTAATAATACTTCTTAGCATCTCTAAAGGCCTAAAAGCTTGAAACTGAGAAAGGAGAAAGAAAAACAAAAACAGAATTACTGGGTGAAGAAGTGCACTTGTCCATAGTTACAAGCAAACCAGTGGCTGAGCTGGCACACAGTTCAAGTTCCCTGAGCTCTTCCCCAGCACCTTGCTTGCAGAATCCCACCACCTTTACTCAGCCACCCATTCACAGTCCAGGAGATTCCTCCAGTGCATTGATAATAACTTCCTGATGCAAATGGTAGGTGAGCCAACTAGAAGAGGAGTGCTGCTGGATCTCATCCTCACTAAAAAGGAGAGTCTGATTGAAGCAGAAAAGGTTGAGGGCTGCCTTGGCTGCAGTGACCATGAGATAGTGAAGTTCAGGATCTTATGTGGTCTATCTTGATTTCAGTAAAACATTTGATACATTCTCCCACAGCATCCTCGCAGCTAAATGGAGGAAGCGTGGACTGGATGATCGGGTAGTGAGGTGGACTGCGAACTGGCTGAAGGAAAGAAGCCAGAGAAGTTGTGGTCAATGGGGTGGAGTCTAGTTGGAGGCCTGTATCTAGTGGAGTCCCTCAAGGGTCGGTACTGGAGCCAGTACTATTCAATATATTCATCAACAACTTGGATAAGGGAATTGAGTGCACTATCAGCAAGTTTGCTGTTGACACCAAGCTGGGAGGAGAGGCTGACACGCCAGAAGGCTGTGCTGCCATCCAGCAAGACCTGGACAGGCTGGAGGGTTGGGCAGGGAAAAATTTAATGAAATATAACAAGGGCAAGTGTAGAGTCTTATATCTGGGTAGGAACAAACCCAGGTTCTGGGGTAAGTAGGGGAACAACCTGTTAGAGAGCAGTGTAGGTGAAAGGGACCTGGAGGTCCTGGATGAACAGCAGGATGAACATAAGCCAGCACTCACTGTGCCCTTGTGGCCAGAAAGGCCAATGGTATCCTGGGGTATATTACAAGGGGGGTGGTTAGTAGGTTGAGAGAGGTTCTCCTTCCCCTCTACTCTGCCCTGGTGAGACCACATCTGGAATATTGTGTCCAGTTCTGGGCCCCTCAGTTCAAAAAGGACAGGGAACTGCTGGAGAGGGTCCAGCACAGAGCCAAGAAGATGATTAAGGGAGTGGAGCATCTCTCTTACAAGGAAAGGCTGAGGGAGCTGGGTCTCTTTAGCTTGGAGAAGAGGAGACTGAGGGGTAACCTCATTAATGTTTATAAATATGTAAAGGTTGAGTGTAACGAGGATGGAGCCAGGCTCTTCTGAGTGATAACCAATGATAAAACAAGGGGAAATGGGTACAAATAGGAACACAGGAGGTTCCACTTAAATATGAGAAGAAACTTCTTCACAGTGAGGGTAACAGAGTACTGGAACAGGCTGCCCAGGGAGGTTGTGGAGTCTCCTACTTTGGAGACATTCAAAACCCGCCTGGACACATTCCTGTGTAACCTCATCTAGGTGTTCCTGCTCCGGTGTGGGGATTGGACAAGATGACCTTTCAAAGTCCCTTCCAATCCCTAACATTCTGTGATTCTGTGACCTTTTCAAAGCAAACAAAAATGGCATTTAAAATGCAGAGCAAAAATGCTAAACTATGAAATGGGAAAAAAAAATAAAAAGCATGTGGAATCAGTAATTGGATTCCTAGCAGGGAAATTCTAAATACAAAATCTTTCTGCCTCCCAAGTGCATAACCTTTAATTTCAACTCCCAAATAAACAAACTGTTATGGTTGAAGAGACAAAATGAGAGAAGTCTATTCAAGATTTTCACAAAGAACTTATAAAGACCAATAAATAAGGTAAACAAACACTGAATATTGCTAGATTATAAAAGCTTTCAGTTGTGCTTCAGAAGTCAATGAAATGTCACTGTTGACTCCGTTTGGAACAGTAATTTCCCATGCTACGTACTATGCACACCCTCAAATTCTTTTTTTCTTCTTCCACACTAGTAAACACTCATGGAACAAATGGAGTAAAACTGAGAAGCTGGCCAGGGTAACAGTGTAAAAATGTAATGTGTTTATGGGTAGTTTAGAGCCAATATTTTGACATATACACTGAAGGACAAATGTTCTGATTAAAGAATTTTAATTGCATTCTTACTCTGCACCCCAGCACAACAGAGGTCCTCATTGGTTTTCTATAAAACATCGGCAATAGCATTTACTTTTTTCTTATCTTGTAGAAGTCTAGAGAAAAGATCCTCCGCACACAACATGATGGAGGTGGTGATACCAGTGGGGAGATCCCTTTATTTTAAAAACTTATCTTGAGACCTCAGCACAGGACTCTACAACTTTTTTGGTTTAACCTTTTATAGTGAGTATGGGGTCATCAGTCTGGAGGGTTAAAACTTCTCAATGGATGCAGGCATAAAGATACACTCAAAATATTTTTCTATGGGAGAGGGATGGCTAACAAATGTCACATGAAACCTTAAATGACTTCTCTTTTGCTCTCATCATTGAAAAGCATTCTGACACCAGAGTGAACACATGTATGTATACACAAAAGCCTTGCAAATCTGAGAGTTGTCCTCATCACGTTGACCTATTTGAAAATATGTTTGTGTTCATTCTGTTTAATATCATAATTATACTTAATTTAGGCCCTCTAGAAGCAAAAGTTTATCACAGAATGCCTCAGTAGCTCTAGGCTTTCACACCATGAAGAAATTATCTATAAAGCCACAATTAATATTACAATTAATATACTCATTAGATCTCCTAATAGTTCTAACATTCCAATTAAATACAAAAATATAGATAGAGTTGATTTTATACTAAAATCACTGTTACAGGCAGGAACATAGGGCTTACTAGAGACAGATTGACATGAAATCCTCACACTTAAGTGCCTTGAACTTTTGAGGGAATGTCTTACCTTGATCCAAAGGTTGCATTACAGCTTAGTTATAATATTTATTCATGTATTTAGGGAACAGTATGCAAATGGCTTTAACAATGGCTTTCTCTGAACAGACATAGTTTAGTATGACAGAACCGAATGAAATAATGGATTGATACATCTTTTCTCCTTCATATAAATTACAACTATAGTGTGTTTTCTTGGCTAACTTAGAATGAAATGTCAACATCTGCTAACCGAGTGTTAGTCCATTGAACCAAAATAACCTGCATAAAGTCCAAATCTACTCAGATCTCCTTCAAAAATGCCACTCAGTAAAAGCCTGGGAAAACAGATGAGTGATACAGATAATCCTTTTGGTAAATACAGCCACCTGCTTGGAAGTCTGCAGTTAAAGCCCACAGCATTGTTAAGAATAGCAGAGTGAATGCAATACACCAAATTACTGGAATATAATATTGGTAACCAGATACAAGACAAAAATGCAAAGGGATTAAGGACACAGTCAGCTAACAGAACTGCAGTAAAAGACTCAAAACTTGGAACTATTCAGTGAATGAGTTAATGGAGCAAAGCTTTCCCTTGGTATAAAATGAAACTTGAAACTTATTCTTAAAGGACACAGAAAAAAGGTTTAGAAATCCAGGAAGTATAAACTTCTGTGGACATCACATCTTCCTTCCTGCCCAGAATTCTGGAACAGTCAGTGAAGTAGAGAATAGTGTAAGACAAAGCTGTAGGAATGCTAGCTGCTCAAAAGCTTTCAGACATAGAGCTGAATAGCTTACAGTAAGTCACTAAATGAAGCTAGCTTAATTGAAAAGTTTCTTAATTCAAGACAAATTCTAGTATAAGGTCTATTTTTTATTTTTTTTAAATAAAGATTACCACTTTGTTTAGAAATCTTCCAAGGTTATATCTCAACTCAAATTTCACACACTCTGTCCTGAGAAAATAGTCTGGTAACTACATTGTTGAATGCTAACTTCAGTAATGCTTGACATTCGTGACAGCAAGTCACAAAAGTAACGTAACAGCTGGGGCCTACCTACACCCTCAAAATCTCACAAAGGCAGTTTTTGATAAATGACCGTTGTCAGGAAGAACAATAACATTTTAAAATCTATATTAAAAGAAAATATATATATATATATATATCTTTTATATATAACCAGATAGCAAATTAGTCAAAATGTACATTTGTGTCAGCAGAAACACTTAGAGAATTTATTCTGAATTGGCAAAATTTTATTAAGATAGGAATTTTTCTCAACATTGTAGAAGCTGAAATATTTCATTTTTTTAAAGTCTTCAAAATACAGATACTTCTTATTTTGCCTTCAACATGGCATTTTTTTCATAATTTGCTTACGTTTAATTTTAAAACACTTGAACAATTACTTTACTTGACAGGACAAGGAAGCATTTTGTTGGAAGAGAAAAAAATGAGTCATGAAAGAACGGCATGCAACTGGAAAAACACCTTATTTTTGCAACATAGGATATATATACACATATATGCATACCCCACATAACAGAGTGTGGCAAGAGCTAGCAATTACTATACTGCATGACCTCGTCTACAAGTATGGTCCTTATGAAATGCCAGAACTAGTTTTGACAACATACTATAAAGGAAACAAATAGAGGAACTGAACAGAAAGCAGATTATTTCAGATTTTGCTACTTTAAAACCTTTCTACCAGTTTTCTGACAAGAGACACAGAGTTATTAATTTGATTTAATTCTACAGGGAAGTAATCCACACAGAGAATGATGGATGCTTGATGACAAGGATTTAGCTCTTACAAACTGAGAAACTTATGCCTGTTGACTTGAAAAACAAAACAAAACAAAACACAATCAAACAAACAAAAAAAAAAAAGGAAAAAAAAAGAAAAAAGAAGAAATAAATGGAGAAAGGTTCTCTCTGCCATACCTCAAAAGTCCAAAGAGATTTGGTTAAACTTGCATTTTAAATAAATGAAAATGAAAGACATACATTGACAATGGAACACATAAGTTAAAAGTTAGGTTAAATTATTAAAGGGAACCTGTTTCCCTGGGGGATGATGAGAATATTTAGGACTCTTTGACACCAGAGGTGCTGCCAGAATATGGATTTAGGGAAACAATGGACAATTGACAGAGCTCTCCAAAGATAAATTCAGCATAAATGAGATCAGATGCTTAAATCCCATCACTCCCACTGTCATGGGCTAGGTTAAACATGTCTTAATCTATCCATTAAATATTGAGTTGAGAAAAAATTTCCTCTGAGGGCATATCAGCAGGGATCTTGAAAAGGGACAGAGGTCAATCAGTGAGGAAGCTCAGTTTTCCTCTTTCTGCCAATAGCCAAGGAGGGATACCCCTCTTTCCACACAGGTGGAGCAGGAGTCTCCATCCTTTTTTAATCTGCCTTATCCTCTAGGTAGAATACAGGAAGTTTTTGCTTCCCCAAAGTGGGCAAGGATCATTTTTTTGAGATTATCCCTCATAGATAGTTTCCTGTGTGTTTGGCAGCCTGCAAGTCATTACACAGAACAGATTACCACAGTTTCTACAGTTTCTAAGCACTTTTCTCAAGAATCCTTTCAAGATAAGGAAACATTATTGTCCCCATTTTGCAGAGATACTCATTGTCGTATAGGAAGACTGTGGCAGGGTCATGAACTGAACATACACATGCTGAGCCTCTTGCCACTGCTTTTACCCCAAGGTCTCACTTGCAGAGATTCTGTCTGAACAAAGCTGCTTTGTATGCTTACGTGTTTTCTGGCAAGTTTTTGTTCTTCAAAAGCTTGCTCATATATGTAAATGTCTTACTATCACAGCAAATACAAGGAATCATGTCTTACCCCAATAACAGTGCCATTCAAAGGACAACCATTCAGGGGTACTGGAAAAGAAGATAATATTCCATTTAGCATTACCATTATCAGGACATTACCATTATCATGACATTACCAAGATTTAATAAACCACAAGTATTTTTTTTGTTTTATTAGAGTTCCAACTGAAGACATGTAGATCTAGTTTCACTGTAAAGAGGCATAATTGAGCCCTCTTACATTATACCTTGAAAGACAGCAATTTGTCAGTTATCCTGAATTCCACCTCAAAATATCTCTTCCTAAGCTGTTTTTTAACAAATACATGGCACAATATAAATTTTTCCCTCCAGTTCAAGCCTCACATTCTCAGAAGCTGCACTCAGGCTTTCTGTAAGTTACAGTGGTTGTTTCCCCTCCTCCTCCCACTGTTAGCTCCAACCTTATGGTTGCAAATATACTTGTCAATTAAACATGGCTGGGAGTCTTTCCACACTGAGGTCAATTAGCCAAATCTTCTGATTTGGATTTTTGACCCAAGTCTATGCTAGGTAATGGCCACAGCCATAATGCTCAGAGACACACAGAAGACAGCATGGCTGCATGTACACTTCCTGTTCATACCAGGCTCTGAGGAGAATGTTGAACCCTCCTAGGCCAAAAGGATCTCAAGACTTCTTTTAAATGCTTGATGATGCAGGCTAGAGCTGTAAAAAAGTAGCCTAGTTGTCTCCCTGAAGCAATGCATAATAGCTTCAACAGTAAGTACTTCAAGAGGTGACAGTGAACATCAATTGGAAAGATAAAGTAACAGTAGCAGGTGCTTTTGCACTTAAGGTCTAAATTATACAGGGAGAGCTTCAAAGTAGTACTGTACTTGCACAACATGCACTCTTGAAATTGCTGTTGAGAAACAGATCATCAACACAAGATGATTCATTCTCTAGTGATTCCATTTGTCATAAACAAAACCTTACCACATCTGCAGGAAGGACAACAGTCTATCATTTGGTCACAACGCAGTTCAGTTCCCTCTGGACAGTCAGGCACATCCATTTGAGAGCAAGAGAGATTCTTCTGCTGCACAAAAACCTCGTTGTTCACCCGGACACACTCATTGATTATGCAGTGGTTGAAGGGGGATCGCCACTCCGTGCCGACCTAATGGGAAATTGTGAAAGGATTAAATACAGGCAGCAGTATTCGTGTCTCTGGACAGAGGGAAGACCACCACAGCCAACATGCTGGATTGCAAAAAGCATGTTTACTGAATCAGGAACAGTCTGTCACTCAAGAGTTCTCCACAAATTCTCACCGCAACAATCACTTTATGGAACAGTCTGCTGCTTGGTTTGTAGAGTATAGGAGTTACAGTAGTATCCTTAAGGTGAAAAATAAAGGGGCAGATTTAATAACACACGAAGAAGGAAAAGCACTCTTAGCTAGATTTAATTCTACATTTGTTACTGCGTAGCTGGCTGCACTACCTTGCACTGTAGCCAAGCTGGCCCTCTCTCTGCTGGAACCTGCTGCAAATTGGCTCTACCAAGCCCAAAGGAGGTCTTGGCAACAGGCTCTGGACCTGAAAATTCTTGCAAATGTGAAGAGACTGGATGCTGTGGACAGCCCTGCTGGTTAGAATCACCCATGGGTCAGACAAGACAAAAACTTCAAGTGTTTTTATGGGAAGAGGCATCACCAACAGCCGGAAAGAAGATGCTGTCACAGCTCAAGGCTGGGAGGAGCTGATCACTGCTTTGAAGTTGTATGCCTCCACTGTCAACCGTCTTCAAATACACCTCAAGTACAGTGACAGTGAAAATCAGACCTCCAACTCCAGTAAATTCAAACATCTTTGTTCAGATAATTAGAGATTACTTTTCTCTCATGTGTTAAATATTTAGTTCTTTGTTAATGACAAAACAGTTGAAAGAGGACACAGCAAGAAAGAGACATCAGAATGTAAGGATGTATGGCTCCATTAGGACAATAGAACTAAGTAAGACACAGTGAGACATCAAAATAAGCCCTCTGAAAGCTTGTTTTATGAAGCAGAGAAGAATGTTGATCCACATTTAGAAATGCCCTTGGCAAAATCACGGAGGAGGCAGGGCATAAAATGATAGATTAACATTTTTTAAAAGACAGCAGCAGACTGCCTTTGTAAAAGAAGCAATTAAAAAGTTAATATTAAGTATGTGAGCATGAGATATAGATGAAAATGCAAACACATTATGAAAACCAACACTTAGGGAATAAAAGATGGGGAGAAGGTCTGTTATTTTAAACATATTTAACTTATGTTCCTGCCTTTGTTGAATCCAAAGCTCTGTGTAGAATTAAGCAAGTTAATGCTACCGGGGCAGGCAAAAGCTTGCCAAGGGTGGTAGAGTTAGGGACAGAACAAACTGAATAGCCTGAAGGAATTAAAAATGTAGGTAAGAAAATAAGCAAACATGCACTTAGCTTTACAGAATGGGTGGGTATCTGCAGAGCAGTTTAAATGGTGTTGCAAGCACTCACTTCCTGTTGGGCTCTTTGAATCCTAAGAGGCACACTGCTGAAAATAAACTGTTATTTTGAGCAGAAACCAAGCATGGCCATTGCTGCAGTCTGATGTGACATGCAGCAAACATCTATAGCAACCAGAGAATAATTTATGTTTCTATCCTCATTTACTTCCTTATATTTCAGTACATACCAAATGGGATAACCTGTTTGAATAGAACTGGGAAATTCAAGCAATCTGCTACCCCATCTGCCTGCTATCCATAGAGTAATACAAAGTAATTGGGATAATTTAAACAAGTAGCTTACAGACAGAGAAATATCATGTCCCATTAACATTCTTTTAAGCTACCATTTGTGAAATTACCAATTTTACACAAAAATATTGCTCCCTTAGAGCCCAAAAAGTGTGGGGATGGTTTGCTTGTTAGAACCCAGTAAGTCACACACCCCAAAACCCATTATTTTTCAGTGCTGCTTGATGTATAGAAGAAATTGCTCATATTTTCTTCACCTCCTTCCGTGGAACACAAAAGAATTCCATGGCACTTTTGCTAGAAGAGGCAATGTCCATGCCACCATCATCTCACCTCATGCAAACGAGAATCTGCATCACCCCGAGACCAGAATAGCTGCTCTTCACAGGCAGTCTTCTGGCATCTTCCACAACACTCCCCTTCTTGGACAATATACTTATAACCCTGTAGGAGAAAAGAAAAGAACTGACTGATCCAGGAATAGGAGACAAATGAAATGAGAAGATTAATGCTAAAAGAAAACACTGATATGTTTAATTTTAGCAACATTTTATGGAAAGGGGAGTTTGAAAACAGAACTGCAAGGCCACTTGCTTCTGTTACAAAACAAACAAGCAGTCCACTCAGCTCAGCATCCTGTTAAATGGTTAACATTACCTGTCAGAAAAAAAAAAAATAAAAATAAAATGCACATGATGTTGGGAGCAGAAGTTCTTATCTTATTAGTTGCTGCTTAATACGTATTTAGAAGACATTTTCATTTCAGCTACAGGGATTAACTCTAGGTGCTGTCCTTGCTCAGGTCATGCCAATCAGTTAACTGGCCTTGTGAGGATATCAGCTTCTCTAGTGTGGTATGGAGCACCCTTTCCACTCAAACACTGGCCACAAGAAAGAAAAGAACAACGACATGTAAACAGGGAGAAACTGAAAGGGAATAAGGTAAAAGAAAAATGCTTTCAGAGGACTCTGAGCTATTTCAACAGCATTAATCAGCAGTTATTTTCAAATGTTAGTTTATTGTATATGAGTGGTTTCTTTTACATGTTAGCAAATTGTAAGAGCAAATCTTTCCAATAATGTGGCCCTACAGAGGGGTACAAAAGGAAAAAGAAGTAAGCCCACTTCTAAGGGTGATTGATCATCAGAACTACCGTGCTATTTGGAAGATTTTGAGAGAAAACTATACATGAAAGTTAAGAATTCAGTTTAAAAAATCATTACATTAAATCACCTTTGTTATTACATAATTGTAATTTATAATTATGACAATTTTTATTTGGTATTTAAAAAACCTATTTTTTAACATATGTAATACTATTTTACAAAAGAAAATGAAAGATAAAATCTTTTCTCGTGGCATCTTGGACATTAATTAACACTCACAACTACCTTCCCCCTCTCTGAGAAATCAAGTTTAGGACTCAGTCTGAGCACATTCAGACATCTGACTGCCCTGCGCTGAAGCAGAGGGAAGGAGTTAGTCAGACATGTAACCCAGTGTCCAGTTTTGACTGATCATTTAATCTTTTCGTGTCCTGACATAACTAGCCAAATATTCAAGTACCAGAATATCTCAGTGAAAGAAAGCAAGGAGCTTTAATCTAATTAGAAATAATACATTCTACATTTAGCAGCTAGGCAGTCTCTAAAGGATAAAACATAACTTTGATTTCAATACAGGGTTGAAGGAAATATGTTCTGTCAAAGAAAATATTGTTCATGTGAAAAATGTCAATGAAAACAAGCACAATTTTATTTTGGTCAACCCCTTTGAACTGAATTGCTGAAGTATTCTCAGCTGCTCCCTCCTTTCATGAACTGTCCTTGATTTGCAATATGAAGCACATTAGAAAGCCTCAACTGGCAGATTTTCATATGGAAGAGCATTTTGTATAACGTCATAAAATGTAATACCGGAGTTTGACCCAGCTTTGTGGAAAAAGTCGTGCTGTTGAGCATTTTGTTTTCTATGACTTTTATCTGCTACATACATGTGTGAAGCATCTGCAATATCAGATACAACTTTTTCTTTGTGTGGCAAACTCAGTGAAAATCCATGAGCTGTTTGTGCCCAGAATAAAGCAAAATCCAGCAGCAGCACCCAAATTTCACTAAGTTGGTTTTAAAACAAAAACGTGGTACACAGATGACTGCAGTGGTGATTTGCACCCCTAAGTCACTGGCAAAGATACTGGTTTTCAACAGTTCAACATGCCTGAGTGACCCTTTTTGTGCTTGATACATTCAAAATCTGGAGGCTCTGACTCCTAAGGGGAAGAAAGACAGGACATCAGAGCTCCCATCCTCAGTGCCTGCTGAACATCTCATAAAACAAACCCTGGACCACCATAGACAATAAACCTGTCTCAGAAGACGAACCTGCAGACTACAGCAGTTTATGAGTTCCTCAAAAAGCAGAGTATCCATCTGTACTTGAGGAATAAGGGGACAAACTCCCTGCTGTCACAGATCCTCTACAGCATAAGAAATATTTCACCATCAGACAACCCTACCTTTTGTACCTTACACCATGGAAATTTGGTCCCAGAGGTATAAAGAAGGCTTCATTTTTGTTTAATTCTAAAGGTGGTAATGATTACTTGTAAGAAGAGGAAAATATATTGTGCATTTCAATTTTATTTTATTGTGGGGTTGTGTTTGGTTTTTGTTTGTTTGTTTGCTTGTTTTCCCCAGTTAGATGACTTACGTAGAAAGAGTATATGCTACCAGGATTATTCCTGAGCTGGACAATCTATGAAAATGAACATCTGACAAGTCCCAGATAATGTGCTGTTGAAGGTTAACAGTAGACTGAACTAGGCAGAGTAAGCAGTATCCATCTCTTCCTCCTTTTTTTTTTTTTATATTTTCTAGTGTATAGACACTAGCATATAGAGATATCAGTGTTTCCCATCATTTGTTCAAAGATCCACTTATATTCAAAATTCTGCTTCTCCCCTGCTTTTTTTTTGGACTGCCTGCTTTATTCCTCCTCTCCATCTTGCTTTTTTTTTTCCTTAAAAAAAAAGGAGTTCAAACAGAGAATTGGAATTCAGAGGAAGCCCTCAGTAAGTGTCTGACTGTCCATCACACTGAGAGGCAGATCACAATCTACAGGACTAAAAAAATCTACCACACCTCGAGGGTAAGGGACAGGACAACATAAGACACCCCTCACATATGAACAGGACCACGTGGCTGACTTGGGAATGATAATCAGCAGCTGCAATGGAGAACCTGGCAAGTGCTCAGCTATGCTGCCAGATCAGGCTGTTTTATCAAACATGAATGCAGAGATAAAGCTGATGTCCTTTGCAGAGGGTGAAAGTGTATGGATTAAGACAGTCTATATGACAAGTGGGTTGAATTTTGTCTGCTTTTGAACCGGAGCGTGGCTTGTGACAAGCAAAAGAGGAATGCAGATATTTCTTTGTAGCATTCAGAGAACGCACATTTTAGTTTCATCACCTCTTCAAGGCTACTGGAGGGATCCACACAGCCTGTGGCTTGGTGTATCTGTGCACTGCCCCTTTCGTTCTAGTGTTGCTCAGGATACATGGTTCATCTTTTCATAGGTGCTAAGTTTTTGGCCAGAAAACCCTGTCAGCTGCCTTTGGCTAACATAGCAGGAAAGAAAGAATGGAGATTACTCCTCAACATAATATTTTTAAGAAGGGTCCCATATTTGCCTTTAACATGTTGAGATGCTAGTACCTAGAGAGGGTTGGAGAAACCAAAGAGAATGAAAATGGCAACAGCAGACTGAGAAAACTACAGTAGGATGGATATAAATCAACGTGATATGCTAAAAGCAAAATCTTCAGCGGTGATGAATCAGCACAATTCTAGAGATTTCCCTGGAGTTGCACTCATTTACCCCAGGTGAGGACTTAATTCTCTGTTTGCAAGTCTCTAGAACATTAAGGTATCATTTCCTAATTTCCATAATAAATTATGTTTTAAAATGCAAGCAGAATGTTTGGCATTAACTCCCAATAAGAATTTCACAGTTTTTAAATGAGATCCTGCACATCTGATATTTGAACAAGAGTCTTCCTTTTACATTATTGTCTTTAATCTCCATTATTTACACCAAGCCATATGCTACCACGCTTTACATGCTACTGCAGAGGAAAATACCCAGTTGAAATACTGGAAATTAAAACCATAGATTTTGTTAGTCAGCATCTATTTTAGCCACCATTTACTATGCCATTGCACATAGGTTGCAAATTTTCTTTATTTTCATTTAATTAATCAAGAGGCTTGAAAATCTAACCTAATTAGTTTACACACACTTGGCCAGATGGTTTTGTCTCAAATACTTATCTCAGAAAAAATAAGCTTTGTTTTTCTCATAATCATCTAAAACTCAATACCATACTCTTTCATATCACTTAAAATGTACCTAACTCCAAGAATATTAACAGAAATTAGATAAAGCAAGTACTCCCTTCACATTAGCATATTAGTGATTTTAAGGTATTTTGAAAACTGTTATTCATTTTATCAGCATGATTCTCCGAAGGGATGTAGTTTGATTTACTCTCAGACTAAGAACGAATTTCTGAAGACGCTCCAGGAGGGAGACACCGCTCCTCCTTGTGGCACATGCAATAATTGCAGCAATTGTCTCATTTTCTCAAAACTTCGATAAGAGAACGATAGAAAAGGACAGAAAAAGTGAGGGGGCTAAGACGTATAATGAAGCAAATCTACATCTGGTTTGCAAGTGAGAAGGCTGTATTTGCTGTTAACCTCCTTTTTCCATAGCATTTCTTTACATTCTGAAAGTAGAGATACGATTTGAGTTTGATTTTGTCAAGCTCAGGAGAACAGTAGCACCACTCATTCATCAGGATGAAGGACTGAGTACATGTGTTACATTCGGGGGGTTTTTGTTTGTTTCTTTGGGGTTTTTGTTTGTTTGTGTGTGGTTTTGGTTTGGTTTGTTGTTTTTTTTCTTTTTTTCTCTTCTTGTGTAGCTAGGAAAAAAAAAAAAAGACACAACAACAAAACAACAAATCTGTAAATTGTTTTCACAGAAGTCAGATGACACAGTTGACAATGATACTACACAACTTTAAGACCTGGCAATGGAATTAATAACCACGAGCAGCAGAGAGTTTGAACATAATATTAGTAATGATCCACGATAAAAATATGTCTTTCATGTCAATACAACTTGCAATGCCAACTAATCTGAACAGAAAAAAAAAAAAAAAGCTTTAAGGCCGATTCAAACTGGATTACGGAACATTCATGGTTCTTCTTGATGTGTATATCCACTGAATCAGGAATAAGCAAAGGAAAAAAGAAAATCTGAGCTACCCAGGTACTCCAACAGCCACAGTTCTGATTGTACAATTTTGATAACTACTAAAGGAGCAGAAGAAATGGCACATTCCCAAAATGAACTGGCAAGGCTTTTTATTTGTTTTAAAAAAACAAGTTTTCTGACACTGCAATGCTTAAGGCTGATTTGTTATTTATTAGAATAACAAATGATTGGTAAAGTTATAGCTGTAATCCAAAAATACAGCCAGCTACTAATGAAATACAGCCAGATACTAATGATATAATATTATATTTCATAAAAATTGCCATACTAGAAACAAGTCTCTTCTACAAATGGAAACTGAAGGGATTCCCTTGCAACAGCTGAAAGATGTCACATCTACCCTCATGGGCTTCCCTCCATAGGGCATCCTCAAGCTTTCTCGCCAAACTCTACGCTAGAGCACTAGTTTGGTTTGTTGGGTTTACATGATGGATCGTATTTTCACTCTGGTCCTAGGGAGTTATGCAGTGTTCAGACACAGCAGAGAAAAATGTTATTCAAAAGAAGTTCATATTTTGTTCACATCTTCTCAAGGGCACATTCACGTATGTTGTCAAGCCTTGTACTGAAACAAAGGCTGTAAGTTACATATATTGAAATACAGTGGTAATAAGGCAACTGAAATTGTTTGAAAACCAAGGCACAATTAGCTTAATAGAGTTCAGAAAAGATAATTGCTTTTCAGATATTGGTTTGCGTAACTCAAATGTTCATGGCCAAATTTCAATGCATATTAACTGTTTTAAAATACACATTAGTGTAAATTCAAATGAGATTTTAAAACCAATTTGGATAACGCACAGTTTCTACAATAAAGTTAACTCAGCCTTGAGGTGCTGCACATATGTGGTCTATGCCTAAGGTCAGTCTTTGACTCCCAGACATTGTTAATTATGTCTTTCTAAAAGCACAAAAAACATGTCTAAATTCTCAGAGCTGTAAATACAAGAGCTTTCTTCCAGATGTAACTGAACAAAAACAAGGAGGAAGAAGACATGTCTTAGCATCTGTTCTTCAACTGCCTAAGTGGGACTCATAACAAAGAAAAAAAAAAAAAAAAGCAGCAGACTTTTTAAAACCAGTTAAAAGGTTTAGGATAAACAGTGGGAAACAGGCTGCAAACATTGCAAGGATTTGGAGGCTTGGTAGATGAGAATGTGCATAACATATAACAGTTATAACAGTTTTTGCTGTACTATGTTCTTCTTTGCACTTCCCACTGACAAATTTCAGCTGGTGACCTGTACCAAGTCAGTCTCTTGAGTCACCAGCCAACATGAAGACTTTTATCAGCTACTGGACCAGTGAAAGCACTGATGATGCAACATACACTTGAAACCACTTGCTGCTCAGTCAACAGTTTGAATTTTGTGTGGGCTAATGCAATATATAGCCTAGTATAAACATTTTAAAAGCAGCCTGGAGATTTGAATAGCATTAATTAGCTCATCTTTGCTTTTGTACTGAGGAAAAAAAAAAATAGCTTCTTCTGGGCTTCAAGTACAGGTGAGAACAAACCCATAGGGAAAACCCTGGGTCAGCAAAAGACCTGCAGAGATTATTCTTAATCCCAGACAGCCAAATCCAGTTGCTCCATATGCAAAATGTATTTGTGGTAGCCTCTGATGTCTACAGAACAATCACATGGCAGTTGGTGATGGATGTGAGTTGTCAGCACTTAGCTGGGCTGGACAGAATCTTCTGCCATCTGCTTATTCTGCAGACTCAAGCTGTGTTTTTCTACTGTCCTCACTGCCTGACCCATCCATCCCAACATCATGAAGCGAAGACATGGAAATGCTCAGGGATTATGGGTACAAGGTGCTAGATACCAGAGCAAAATGCAACTCCAGGGCATCACATTTAACTTTATAGTGAATGTTCATGTTCTTATTCACCATCTTATGTAAGATGAAGAATGTCACAGTTGTAAATTCAGTAGTTTAAAGGAAGTATAAAAAACATTTTGAACTTTTATTGGCACAGGTCATGTTATGGTCAAAGTCTTCTAATGTATGACACTGGCAAGTGCTGCTGAATTTTAACCAATTCCTTTGAACCTTCTAGAATTCTTCTACCAACTGTTTGTACCAAGCATCTGTCTCCTCCTCCTTGACCAGCTATGTCAACACAACAAAGCAGCTTATACATCCTTTGTAGGCTTCCAAAAGCAGACCACATGATTTTATAGCATCTAGAAGATGTCTGAGTACAATAAAGGGCACAGCATGTTGTGTTATCACTGCGATGAGGGGAAGAGTTGAGCAATGGACAGATCTGAAGTGTTCTCTTCAGAAAGTGAACATTGGCTGGAACAGTCATTAGATATTGAACTTCAGACATCATGACCACTTATTGCTCAAGTGATATAAATGATAGACACTTCAGGATGCAGTTGTCCTTTTATTGAAATGTAAAATAAATTTGTCACCAATTTCCTTGGCAGTGGGATATGATCCTGAAACAATAACCGTAAAATAAAGTCTGTAGTGCTCAGACCCTCTTAGATTCTGTTCCCAAGATAATTCATTGCCACAACACCCACTTTCTATTCTTCTCTGGTTTCTTTAAACCACAGGCTCAAAAGTTTCAGAAAATTTCAGATCCCCATCAGTGTTCTGGATAATGCACTGGTTTCACTGTTACTCACCCGAGAGCAGAACGTGTTACATGTTTTGTCATGACACTCCATCATCTGAAGTCCCGTCACATCATCCCTCATGCTAGTGCAAAAGCATTCCCTGCAACCATCTTCCCAGGTTGTCCCAACAGGGTAGACTATGTTGCTGTGCACACACACCTGTTGAATGCAACAATTAATACATGAAAGAGTACACTACTGCTTTAGGGGCACATGGCTGGCTCCAAAAGGCTGCTTTTCAAGATGTGAAAACTACCATAAATTTTATGGAATATTTTGAACTCGGTGAAAATGCTACAGGTCTTAAAATTGTGGCCACTGTACTGAGGAAAGGAAAATAAGTGCAACCAAAGCTGCAGTTGTATAAAGAATAGACTGGAGAATTTCATCTGGAGTCAGTGGCGTTGCCCAGGTCTCACTCAGTTTCCCTGGAAGTATAATGTGATCCAATATTTAGAGATAATAAACAATGAGTCCTGTAGAAGAAGACATGCACACAAAACTATTTCCAGCTACATCAGCTGATCTGAAAAGATCCTACTTTGAGCTACAAGCATACACTGTCTTGTAACCTTGGGCCATCATAGCTACCACAAAAGTACTGCCATCTTTCTATTGTACTTCCTATTAGTAAATTTTACAGCAGGTTATTAAGATGAACATAATTTATTTTTATAGATATAGCAAGTAAGTCAGAAATATAAAATGACTTTTGCAAGGTCAAGAGCTACTTAGCAACAGAAAATAAAGGCAACATCTGAGCTGCAAGACAATGTACGCCTGTATTAAACTGTTAGGTAAGGTTGTTTCAATGAAAAGGTCACCTTGCCCTGCAACCTCCCCTCTAAGCAACCTTATCTTAAAAGATCACATAATATAACAACTTAATAAAAGGTTGGCAAAATAAGGAAAAATATATCCTGGTGAAGTTGTAACTCAGGTATTAATTTGGCAAAAATTTAGTAGTGGCAATATAGTTCATATAGGATAGAATGCCTCCTCAGGCAGAGGCAAAGGTAATCAATGGCCAAAGTAGCTTAGGTCTAAGGTGTCCCAAATATTTCAGTAAAGTTAGTACAAGATCAAAAGAATATATAGTATCTGTATTGATCCATAAACAAGTACCTCTGTTATTTGGAAACAAATTAAAAATTTTAAAATTACCTCTGAAATTCCTAATGCTTGAATAAGCTTGAAATATCAAATGTTTTTAAGGGTTTTGGTTGGTTGTTTATTTAAATACATAGACACATACATATATATATTTAAATCTGGTTATTTCAAAGTCACAAAAATTGCATTGGTTATGTTAGGATAAATGACTGCAATAAAAAAAGTAACAGTGTGATGCATCAGTGTATTTCTCTTAGACACAGGTAAATTAAAATACCCTGGCATCAATATCTGGTAGTCTCATGGTGGGTGTGTTTAATACCTAGCTACCCACTTCCTTTGGAGCTGTCACTCCATGTGTAAAAGGTCCTCTCCTCTGTGGAAATGACACTTAATTCCTCTTACCCTGCCTGGAACGCAGGTGGTAGATACGCAGCCACAGTCATTGGTGAGAGATCTGGAGAGATATCCCAGGGGGCAGCTCACTGTTGAGTTCGTACAGCTGCAGGTACACTCATATTTGTCACAGCACTCTGTTTTCTTAACAGTCAGCTCTCGATGCGGTGGGCAGGAAGGTCTTTGAACTAAGGTGCATGCTTCTCTGTTACACACTAGCAGAAAAAGGTAGGTATTATGTCAAGCCCATGGCATTTCACAGTGCTGCAAGTGAACAAGACAGTTCTCTGGCAGCAAGACACTAATTGCTACTGCAAGCAGTTATAAATCTACTTAAAGACTAACAAGTAATGTGGGTGTAAAAGACCTAGGTCGAAGATTGTACTGCAGGTTCAGAAACAGTTCCTACCCTGCCAAAAAATTCTTGTCTCATATACAATCAAAAAGATTTGTAAAATAAGCATCAAAGACAGAGTACACACATCCAAGAGCAAAGTGTTTCTCTTTTCCTTAATTCAAAAGTATACTTAGAAAGTGCCAACAATAACCTTCTTCCAGGACTGTGAAATCATTACATGTCCACTGGTTCCAAAACTAAACCTTTCAGAGGGAAAAAAAAAAATGTCTAAAGGAAGTTGTTGGTGTTGCTCAAATGCAATGTTCCAGTGTCACTCCCTGCCAAAAAAAAAACCATATAGAACAAAAAATGAAAAAAGAAAAAAGATCTTACCACATGTGTAATTTGGTCTGCATTCTCCAGGGTTGGTCAGAGCAAGCTGCAGGCCAAACTCACAGGCAGGTGCAGGAGGCAAATCACAGGAAACCAGATCACAGACTAAGAAGAGAAATTGAGAGAAGGTTTAAGACCATGCCAGACTAGTTAGACCTTAATAAAAGACAAACAAATACATGCATGTCCCCATTAAACTTTTTATTTTTCCCTACACTCAATTGCTATCCTAAAATATGAAGTAAGCTATCCTAAAATATGAAGTAAGCTAGAGTTCAGCAGGTCACCATTTGTTTTCAAAATAGCTTAGGGAACAGTTCAAGCTTGGGTTATGGGGATTAAGGTTCTAATGTTATATTTAATATGCAAATATAGACCATGCAAAAATAGATACTTGAAAAAAGACCATTCTAGTGTTACTTAGACAAAACTAAATTGCTCCATTCACTTCCTTATGTCTTACAGAAAGAGGGATAAAGTCAAGTTGGAAGACAATGGAGATTCACATCCTCAGGATTTATTTTTCCACACAGATGATTGTACAGTCAGTGGTTTCAAAACTGGAGCATTGCACTGAATTAAGGGGAAAAAAGGGGGATTGCATGCCTTTGAAGCATATGGTAAAAATATGGACCAAGAAGATTCAAACAGTTTATGAGAACCTACCACACTCATACTCAGGGCAGCACTGGCCAGGGTCCCTGCGCAGACGGGGAACTTCACAGGGACCACACTGGGGAGCTGGAGTAAGAAGAAAATATCCATAAAACAAGTTTGGATAAGAACTAGAAAACTAGGTAACAAAAACATCAGCTCAAGTCCAATCATATTTAGAGATAAACTAATTTACGTTTGGCAGTAGGGCAAGGTCGGACTGTGCAGTTTACTTTCTTGTCATCAAGACAAATGCAGATCTTGCAAGGCTCATCAGTTGGAATCCATGTTTCCATGTGCTTCATGAACACAAAACAAAACAAAAAAATTGTTAGAAAGAAAAAAAAAACATTCTGGTCACTGGTATGTTAGCGATGGGAGTGGGTGAGGGTAACATTATTTTGGAAAACGAGAAGACTATGCAGAATTGGTTGGTTTCTCTGTTAACAGTAAAAACCTAAGGAGACACATAATACTGAAATGACTGTAATGTACAAACTTAGCAAAAGATGTAAAGAATGCACGAATAGGATGAGTAATTACTATTGCTTTAAACATAAAAAATGCTCAGTTGTTATAAATGCAATTGCTGGCTATTGTGAGTAACAGTGGACTTGTGCAACTACATACCATGATTGAATTTTCAATAGTGATAAGGGAAACAACAATATCTTGGGAAATACATAGAAGTGGATGCTTTCCCAAATTAGTAGTGCTTAAACACAGATATATATATATACAGTGCATATTTTTAATTAAGACTTTATTTGTGAGTGGACTGAAGACTGAAAAACACTACAGCAACCCCAAATCTGAGACCATCACTGTGATGATTACCTGGAGGTAATAAGCACATTCAGAAACTGTCAGTAAGGTGTATCATTATTCAATCACTGCTCCTTCTCATGAGGGAAATCATTGATGTTAAAGTTGTATCTACCTATAAAGAGCTATCTACATTTAACACCCATGTAAGTAGGGAGGTAAAAGTAAAAAGACACACTGTGAGACAATAGTGTTCATTTACACAATCAATCCAGGTTCTGGGTGAGAACATGTATGGTAGATCAGGATGCCAGAAGAGGAAAAAGTATCATCCAGAAAACTCTGGAGTGTAGTTTAAAAATAGCAGTCTGCAGAAGCCTTTAGTAATAAGAAAAAAGGATGTAAATAGCTAAGCACACTGCCACCTGTATCTAGAGATATCTGTATTTGAAGCCATCACAGGAGTCTGAAAAGACAGTTAATTTTCAAAGGTTATCAGCATGCCAAGGATAAGACACCAGGCACACTAGAATAAGCCAAACAGAGGTTTAGCAAAGCTTTGGAACCAAATAACTTATGGTTGGTTAATCCATAGGAAATCTATTTTAGTCAAAAGAAGCTTGCATTGGTAGTACAAAACATTATCTCAGGGCTGGGAAAAACAACTCAGGGCCCTCTGCCAGAGCATTCAATGGCTTCAGGGTTAAAAAGTCTTGAGAGGGCAGCTGATAGAGAATGCCTACATTTGCAGGTGGTAACGTGAAAAGCATGCGGATGTTTCAAGGCACAGAGAAAGAGAATCAGAACACTTGCTCTAACATTTTCAGCAGCCTTGATTTTCACACAGGATATATATATATATTTAATACTTCAGCAGAAGTAGGAGTCTCTTTCTAATATCAGAAGAAATGAGAAGAAAGAACATGAACACCACGTAGACCTCTATATGGGCACTGGTACTGAGAGTGCTGTAAGCTTAGGCATGATCTGGGATAGAAAGGAACAGAGGAATGAATATCAGAGGGCAAGAAGGGGGTTAAGGAAATCATAACCCACTACCAATTACACTGCCTGTTGTATTGCTCACACAGCTAATCCTGCAATGGTAGAGACATAAAATGGCTGTGTGAGCTGATCCTTCCCTGCCCACCACCTCCCCATCCACACAGCAGCTGCATCTAAGCCTTGCCATTGGGATACAGATGAGAGGTTTTCAGAGTTAAAACCCCAGTAAGGGGTATGCGGCAATGCGTGAATTTCAGAACTTCTGCGGAAACAAGTAGATATCACTTCAGATTTTATTCCAAAAATGCATGCTGAGCTTTTTTCCGTGAGGGATTGAAACAATTATTTAAATGGAAAATGCACTGTGTTGCCTGAGGATTCATGGATTTAAGGCACACAGATCCTAGACTTTAATCTGTATTTGCAATAACCATTTGATATAGAATTATAATGCAATAACTAGCGTTATCAGAGTCATCAAGAGTTGTGTACAATTGATCTGTGTTTAGGACAGTGATGATATATATTGCAAGCTATTTTTGCGTTCAAGAGAAATAATAAGATTTTTTTCTATTTCTTTTATTACAAAAATTATTATGTTTTTTTTTTTTCCCTTTCATTGTACCAACTCCATAAGCACCACACAAATCCAATGATACTGTATTTGAAACAAAGATCCCAAACAGAATACAAATTAAAAAACATGGCTATTTGTATGGAGATACTGCAGTCTTAATTAATCCTTCAGAAAACATTTTGTTTTGAAAAATGTTGTTGAGGTAATGCAGTTGTGAAATGAAAGAACGCACTTTCCCTATGTCTTCCCTCTTGCTGTCAAAATCCATAGGTTATATATACCTGAGGCTATACCATAGGGTATGTATGCTTGAGGTTTAATGCTGTTAGAGTCCTGTACCAGCCCCTTGCCCAGCAGTAGGAAACCCTCAAAACATTATTTAGTGAATACTTTTTCATGTTGCTGGCAGTACCAACAGGCAGCACTAAGGCACAAGCCACGGCAAAGCAGGATCCTCAGACCCACGTGGATGTGTCCTGTGTGAGAGGCACCCGCAGGTCTCTCAGTGCCACTAGTACAGCTCTTGCATTGGCAAAGCAGAGCCTGGAACACTTGCTTCACCAAGTCAGGTGTGTTACTCGATCGTACCCTATGACCTAAAGAAAGGTGTTTGTGCTGTTAAGTTTGATGCTTTTGCCATTGTGTTAATCAATGCAAACAGTATTTAAAAGAGATGTTTCAGCCTCAGATGGTCTTTCCTTCCTTTTAGTTTAACTATAAATGTTTACAACACATTTCTTGCTGAGCAAAAAGCAAGTCTAAATTTGCCTGTGTAAGATCAAGTTGTTCATAATACATATATTCATTTACTTGTAAAAATCTGTCTTTTTACTTAAAGAGTAGACACACACACAGGCTTCTGTTATTTACAGAAGACTACGTTATAAAAACAATCATGTTTTTGGCAGCAGGTTTGATGAGTATGATAAGACCATCCAAAAATCTTAAGAATCTCAAGCTCATAAAATACAATACTGAAATTAAAGCACCTTCTTCTTAAAGTCCCACAACAAAACTGCAGATTTAAGAGGACTGGCTGACTTAGGTAAAAACTCCCAGAGCTGAGTAGCTGGGGGTGAAGAGGAACAACTTCTGTTACTTGGAACAGGGGACACAGGGAGGAGCTTGCATGCATGCTGTGTGATGTTGAAAGGGAAATGAACAGCCTCTTTCACTTCAGTCTAACACCTGGCACCTATAGCTCTTCCCAATTGCATTGTGTCACAGAGAGGTCTAGCTTAGCTGAGGAAAGTGGATTTTCAGTCCAACAAAAATGATCCATTTAATTAAAGATACAATGCTTAAGGAAAAAAAAACAAACAAACAAACAAAAAAACCTAAAAACTAACAAAAAACCCCAAACAACAACAGTAGAGTAATACAACTTGATATAAGGTCATCTTCATCTCACTGCTCCCCACCAACCACTGAAAACATTTCAGCAAGCTTTGCAAAGAAAATACATTGTAAGTAAGGTTTCCAGATTTATGATTAAATTGTCATTATTGGTAAAACCCTGCTGAATTGAGGTGTTTATCTTGGTAAATCTTGACTTATGCCAATTCTTCCTCTCTTTCCTCTACACTTTCCTCCCCACAAATTTGTCATGCATTTCCGGGTCTGTACAGTTCCAGCTGTCAATTTTATATCCATCCCAGCCAATTTCACACCAGGAGAGCTACGTAGGAATGACAGCCAGCCAGTTATGAGGAACTGAGTTAGAAAATAAAGTATCCAAAGGGGAAAATAGTTAGAGTTATAAGGCAGATTTACTTGCAAAAGTACAAAGCCCAACCACTCACAAATGTAAGCTGTCAAATATATAGTTACCTGATGGTGAGTGCCATCTTCACTGACACATTGTGTGCAGACTCCTTCATCAACACAGCTGTCATTAAAAATCACCTGTCCATCTGGACAGAAGCAGCCTTCTGTGGGATAATGCGTGCAGACACTGAGTTTGGCAGTATTCTCACAGTGCTTTATGCAGTCTTTGTGGCAGTGATCATATGTCAAATATGTGGGACATTTCATTGCTGAGAAAGACAGAAAAAGTAGTCATTAGATAAAGATCTGAAATGTGGGTTAGTGTTTCTACTCACACTTTCTTTAGAATTCTGTTCAGGTTTTTGAAAGCCATCATATGATGAACGGACTTTGTCCTCTGCAGCCACTCCACTAACATCTTTGAGTATGTTAATAAATTTTGAAAACTAACAAAATCCACCTTGGAAAGCAATTGAAGGCATTTGCTTAAGTTACAGTCCATGAAGAAAACATCAAGCCACATTTTCAGGTCCCATGAATCAGCAAAGTGTGACTTAAACTGATAATGACACAATGCCTTACATGAGCTAACAAATAGCCTGACTCTGTTTTCAGCACTGGGAAACATAAAAATTTAGAACCACCCTTACATGTACTAGAGAAGCACTGATAACAGCACATGGTTAGGAGATATCCAGGACAGACTCAAGCATTGAACAGAGACTTTTTTGACAACTTGATAGGCAGCAGTGTTCCCAAGCAACTAAAAAAGCCAACAAAAAGAACAGTTTGATACTTCAAAACTGAACCTGCTGGATTTTTGTGCCTTATTAACTGAATTGCCTTATTAATGGAATTAACTGAACGAAGGAAAGTTACGTTCCTCCCTAAGCCAACACATAAATTTTTACTGATGAATTCACAATACTGACGGTATTGTCTCTAAAAGGACACATAAAACTAAGACTATAACTATTCAAGAAATCCATAGATACAGCTTCCAGACTGTGTACTCCCTCAAGTCTACTTTTTTTTTCTCTATAGCTTCAATTAGGAAAAGTTGTTCTTATTTCCCAGTTTGTGACTGCTGTGAAGGTTTTGGTTTTTTTGTTTTGTTTTGGTTTTTTGTTTGTTTGTTTGTTTTTGTTGTTTGTTTTTTTTTTTTTTCCAGTTTTCTGAAAAAAACACTGTAAGGAAATTACCAAATGAAGATCTAATCTCTCAATCAAGCAAGTGTTCATCAGCTGAAGTGCCTACACGCACCCTAGTTACCCAAAGGAAACAGAGAATAAAAACCTTTAACATTAACCCTTTTCTGTTTCAAGCCATGCTGAAATGCTGATTATTTCTGGTGTGTTGGAGTCTATGATTGTATGTGTGGATAGCCATCATAATTCAGCAGATAGAGAGGAATTTGAAAAGCCACAGGAACTTGATAGAGAGTCTAGTCCCACCACGAAATGCTTTGATTTGATTCCAAAACCACAAAAAGGTCTATCCAAGTAAAATAGGAGAAATTGCCTGCTTATAAACCTGTACTAACAGCTACTTAGATGTTTTCCAGAAAAACTCATCCCCAGAAACAGTTCTGTAAACCAGATGACTACAGTAAGTACCAGTGCTTATTGCCTGTGACTGTCTCACATCAGTTCTAATGAGTGAAAATGCATCCACAGCAACTGTTAAGGTAGTGTGTCATCTACTTTTTTATTCCAGTGTCAGTAAAAATACTCAGCACACTGGTTTTAATCTTCTTACCTGCCACTAGTCCTAAGGCAAATCTAGTAAAACTCTGCACAAAATTAGATTAATTTATTTTAGAGTTTAATGCTGATGTACATCAGCATAGAACCTGAACAGTTGCCATGCAGAATCAATGCCAATGTTTAAGTCTCTAACATACTTCATGTAGCATGTAGCCCCTTTTCCTTCATCCTCTTTTGACTGGCATTAAGGAGCCAGGTGTGTGAAAAATGCAATGAAGAACTATGCACTAGCCTTCAGATATGCTATCAAAAAGCCCGTGTAAATCAGCAATGTTTTTTCAAGGAAAGTAGAAACGAGGTGGTTATAGTGTGAACGTGTTTGTTTTGAAGTCGCCTCTGTCTTTGGGGTCATGGGAATGATATGTGCATAAGCAGTGTCAAGAGATGGGATAAACTCCATCAACAGAAAACCATCCTGAACATCTTTTCATAAAGCCACCTCTGACATATTATTGTCCTTTTGCTCCAGAGATCTGGCTACATTCGGCATGACTTACAGGTAACTCTGCTTTTTGTATGGAAATTTCTGGCAGGTGTAAGGAATGTGAGGAGGCATTAAGGACTCCCCAGTCAGCCTCAGAAAAAAAATATTTCAACAAGCCATCCTTCTGGCTGCCTATTTCAATGCTCACTTCAAATTCTTATTGCTTCTGAATAAAAAGGGAAAGACTAGAAAAAGGGGAGGTAAGGCTGAAACCCAAGTAATAGAACAGTAATTCTTTAGCCAAATTAGTTTAAAAAGAAATTATGTCAAATACTAGCCTGTATGATGCTACTTGGTCACTCATTTGTATTGTAATCTCAAGCTTGTGGGCTCCATCAAAAAAAAAAAAAAATGACCTTTTCTTGTAAATAGGAAATAGAATAGTAAAAGAAAACCTGAGGAGAAACAAAAAGTTTCCCAGAAACCTATGATAGTACATTTCAAAGGGTCACCTGGCATATTGAGGTATTGTCATTTTTTTGACTGCTTATTTTTCCATTAAATTACAGTAGTCATTCCTAGTAGGTACTGGTTGAGAGAAAATAATCACTATGAGGATCTACAGAAGGTGCAAGTCCATCAAAATAAAATAAACCACTTAACAAATTCAGAGTGAATGATCTAGTGATAGTATGCAATGGCATTCACTCTGAATTTGAGGCCCAAATGGGTAAGACAAAGCATCCTTGGTTACAGTACTAAATAGATATTTAGGGGAGTGTTTTTCAGACTTGTGATACATCGAAAAAGGAACATGTCCTTCCAGGCAACCATTCCAGTCCTTTTTATCAGTAGTTTCAGTAGCACAAATTGAGCAGCTCGCTATCTAGCTCCTGAGGTCACATACTGCTGTCTTGCCTTTTGCCTCGCTGTACTGCCATGTGCAGCCAAGAGGACAGCTAAAACCCCAGTGCCAATGAAGCTGAAGTGCATAATACACCAGAGCAAATAGCTCATCAGCTGCCAGTCAACCTCCCTGCATTGCTCAGACAAGGTTTTCTTAAATCTCCTTTAACAATCCTCTTTACCCAAAGTAATATATCTAGAAGGGTTTTTCCAGTGTTCTTGGGAGTGTTTTCAAGGCCACATTAAACCAACTAAGGTCAGTGCTGCCAATAAAAGGGGCAGTTCCCTCTCTTACTCTATCTCCTCACCTCAGCTGCTCTTTCCTGCTGTCACTTTTTTCCTTTTATAGCCAGTTTTCACAGCTCACCAAGTAGCATGTGAAGACTACTGCCAGAACAGCAAGAAGTATGGGAATGCATGACTGGAGGAGGAAGAGGAAAACTGTCCCAGATGAGCTGAAGGCAGATGTAAAGCCACCCCCTTACTGTTGAGTTCTAAGACATGGTTTAAATCCTTCAGCTGCTATGATCAGCAGCATGCCTTGCTTACACAGAGAATGAACAGGAGTGGATAATCTCAGTGTAGCTCCAATAAACAAATCCTTTACTAGCAGAAGTGGTTTAAAGGTTTCTTGTATCCCATCTCTCTCCTCCTCCTGGTCCTTGTTCTTGCTTCTCTGCCAGATGCCACTGCTCCTCAGTGGAGCAGGCACAGCCTGTTACGCATTTGCTTTCTAACCTGGCCCTTCAAAACAATCCAATGAAAGACAGAAAACACTTCAACAACCAGAATGGCCCATGAAAAACACTGTTTCCAAACGAAATACTTTTCCAAAAGTACCGGCAGCTGCTGAGTTCCATCCACATCCTCCTCAAAGACCCACAGCTTTACTGGGCAGTCCCAACTAGCAGTTTGATTCATATATTGTGAAAGCATCAACTACCTATCTAAATGTAATTCACATGCAAGCTAGTATTGGCAAGTACCTAGAGGGCATGTCCGCAATGCACTGAATAAGCTTAAAGAGCTGCTGAGAACACTCATGGAAACATCAGCATATGAAAATTAACAACTGCTCCTGTTGCAGCTGTCATTTATCTTCTGAGTATTTCTGCTTTCTAAGCAAAATTTGCTGACTGCTACCATTACTTGAGCTACACAGTTCAAAGGTGACTTGGCACCTCCACATGAGCTGCCATTTCTTTTGTAAGCACAGAATGAATGTATCTCAGTCCATTCATTAATCACTATATAAACAATCCCATTTCCATATGAATAAAGCTTTCTCTCCACACAGAGCTGAATCCCAGCATGTGTTGATATTACTAATGCAGTGATTTGTTAGAAATGATCTTCATATTAAGACAAAGCCTGTACTCTCACTGAAGTGGAGACTCTATTTAGCATTGTTATTAAACATGTAGTTGTAAAGTGATTAGGCTGAACTGTCTATTTAGTCATTAAAGTAACCTGTATAATGTCCCTGTAATTGGCCATTTTATTTTTGGCAGTTGCACATGTGCACCTGCTTACAGGAAGAATGCTGGCAATGATGCTATTGCCAGAACATGAATGACTGTTTTATGCAACTAGCGTTAAAATGGGCAACTCTCTGTCTATCCTTGTACATGCTGTGCAACACGATGGGAATTTGAAAACTGCAGAGTTATTAAGGTACTCTGCCGACATTCAGCCTTGGACATTATCATTTGCAAAGTCTGACTGAACTACTAAATTTGGAAAATGTGTGGCAATGTTCTCCCTCTGTTTTCTAGGACTATACTCCAAACAGACTGTGTTGTTACTTGAAAGATTCAGTCTGCAACAGTAGCACGTTGCTCAGTAACCTATCTTGGGAAGATGCTTGACACTAATTGGAGGCTCAGGGCCAAACTCACATTCACGTTCTTGACTTCCTATCCTACCATTCCCTTAGTCTGAATTAAACCATAAATAAAACCGAAATGTGTACTGAGTTTTTGTGGTATCATGTCTTTAGGATGCTGGTTCTTCACTTCCAAAATAAAAATTATCTGTGTAGCAAGAGAGAAAGAAAGCAAGGCAACAAGAACTGACTAAACTGGGATATCAAGACAGTGTATGAGCAGCTAGTTGGGAAAGAAAATGCCTACAGACATACACATTTCAGATTCTTGACTAAACCAGAAACACTATGAGTGTCTGAATGTCTGTAACAATCACTTCAGACAGGCTAACAGGATAAAGTGTTGAATAAGCCACCTCAAGAGTTAATTATTTGTATTTATCTATATGTTGCATTTTTTGGCAGAGCTTTGGGTATGCCTCATAAAAGGGAAGAAGAACAAATAAACAAAACAAAACCAAACAACCAAACCAAACAAACAGGAAGATAGGGAAGAACTTCTTGTGTTCGTAAGTATTTAGGGGAGTAGGTATATAAAGCAACAACCATCAGAATCTAGCACTAGCATGTTTGTCCTTCTTCTATTGGGCTTTGGGTAATTTGCAAAACTCATATCCTGCTATACTGCTTTATCACAGCACAAATATTTCACCTCCAAAACACAACTAGAAGTAGAAACAGATTTGCAAAGCAAATTACAGCTGGTTTGATCAGTGTAGCTGACATGTATCAGCAAGAAGATGCCACAGAGAGTGGCCATTTCCCCATCTGTCACTGCAGTAGAAACTTAAAATCACCCTGGCTCTTCCATCACGGTCTTAAAGGTTTACGCTTTGGTTGGAATGTGGGGAATTGTGAGACTTACAGTGAAAAGTCGTCTTTTGTGCCATTATGTTCACCTGGAACAGTGACAGGCTGGGAAGAGGTTTTACTAGTCCAAATTATGAGTTTCCCTGTCTGCCTTGCACAGATTTTTCAATGTCTGTACCAAAGCAATGATATCTGCAGCTAAAACTGTCTGGCAGAATCAGAGCAGACTCTTGGTCCAAACCTGACCCCTCAGTAGCTTGGTGAATGCAGAGTCGGGTACTGTCACATAACTGTGTTTACCTGTGCGCAGCTTTCATGATATTTTTATTTCATAGGTTATCCCTCCAGCCTTGCGTAACTGTCTCATATTTTATTTGTTAGCAGTTTACTAATAAACACTTTTTCCATAGTATGCAATTGGTGGACGACAAACCAGATATCAGATGTGCGATACGACTTCTATGGGAAACATGATCTGGAACTTCTGCCTCATTACATGGTATTGAAAAATAAATATTGCGCTGATGGTCATTGTCACCACCATCACCACGTAAGACAGTTTCTTTATCAGTTTTAACACAGAATAAAACCCTTACGACAAAACTCAGGTGTCCTCCAGTCTACGCAGACCCCGTTTTCCCTGCAGACGTGAGCGTAGGAAGTTATCATCTCACAGGCTTCATCCTCATAGCAGCTGCTCTCTGCACAGGCCTCGTAAAATATGTTGGGGGGGATTACGTTGTGGCAGTCTGCAAACCGATCAGAGAGCAGAAGGTGGCAGTGGTTTGTTGCATGCTCAGAGCATCTGTCTTCTCTCCGGATTTCACAGATCTTCCCTGGGTCTTCCACTGTCCAGTTCTGGATAAACACACTGCTGTCAGCAGTGACAGAGCCATCACGTAATGTGAAGTCATTGACGTGGTTCTGGTCACACACCCCTAGGAGGGTAAGCAAAAGGAAAATAAAAAGTCTGAATACAGTCACCAAAAAAAATAAACCCAGAGAAAACAGGCATGGGACAAACAGAGCTGGCTGAGGCTGCTCCGTGATTGCCAAGGAGAAGAGTAATGAACTATCTACCTTATAGCTGTTATCAACAGAGACATAAAGACCCTGGATCTGGTTTCCTTTTCCTTAATATAGGAAATATAGGTTACGCCACAGAGATATAAGCTATACAATAGATAGATTATACGATAGAATTAATACTCCCAGGCAGCGATACCCATCAAAAACTTTTCACCTTCACTGCAAGCATAAGTCATGGCTCTCACAGAAATGCATACGTAAGAAATGTAAGAACTCAAAGTTAAACCCTCGTCTATTAAAAAAAAAAAAAAAAAAGTCTTCTTGAAAAGATAATGTGTAATAAATAAAATGAGAGATAATACAAATAGTAGTTCAAGCCCAAGTAGGAAGCTGTTAAAACTACTATTGTTCAAACTTACCACAAAGCCCTTGTGTTCCTGAAGAAAAGCTCTTTGAATTAAGCTTAAGAATAAACTCATTGTTTCGTGGAGTAAATGTGAGATTATGTCCAAGATGGGAGAACCTGATTTCATGCATTATTGCTCCATAGACGGTGACTTCAAACAAGCTGCCAGAATAGGGGATATGAACCCTTTCACCATTAACAGTCACCTATTTTCAAAAAGGCAAGATCATGACATCAGTGCTAGCAAGCAGTTAAAATCAACTCAATCTTACAATCGAAATACATTTTTGCTTCACAAGTACTCAAGGATCTGACTGAATCTGGATGTAAGAAGCAGTTTTGCAAGCTGAACCTTTCTATTGAGTCTAAAAAAAGTACAGAATTAATTGACCTTCATTCTCTGTACTATATGAAAAACTCTTTCAACATTTTCCTATATGGGTGCATTTCTTAATCATCACGTATTTACAGACCAGCAATCTAACACCAGGAATTTAAAATACTGCCTACAGACCCTGATTATTAGTAATCCTCAGTGAAACTCAAGATGGTCCATCACCATGCAGAACTGGGTGCAGGTGTTTTGATCCATCCTATTTTGCTACATGAGTTAGAAGAGATCATCTTTGCAGACTAGCCAACTGCTGTATGTCTGAGGAACCCAGAGACTGAAAAATGTGTCATATTGCATTTCAATACTTCTCCGCGTATAAAATAGATGTGATATATACTAAATTGTCCTTTCTTCTGATGCTGAGGTCCATCTGCATACAAGGTAAGAATCAACTCCATAACTCTTCAACTAGTCAGTCATGCATAGATTTATGAAGAACAGACTGCTCTTCCATGTGCCAAATTAGAACACTGTGTAAAGGCTGCCAGCCAAAACAGGAGAATCAGCATGCAGTATGTCCTGTCTATAATCCCTGCCTTTCTGGAAGAAGTGTAAGGGAGACAATGCCAAATCCCATATTCTTGACATTGTCACACCAATGCAACAGGGAGAACAAGAAGATAAACTTGTGAGACCCATTATGTGACTATAGATTGTATAATGAAATGGAAAAGAGTTATTTGCTCAGAAGCCTAAGAATAGGCTGCAAGGGGAACAGAAACTGGATTAAGGGAAAAAATTTGTCCTGAATTCTATAATATAAGCAGACAATGCAATAGATCACTTAATTGTATTTAGCTTACTGTCATGTCACTGAAGAGCTGAACAGATACACCACGATGTTTCACTTCAATGGAGTCCATACAATTCATCTTCGGTGTTGCTCTGCATGGTCCTTCATGGAGGAGAACTTCAACATCATGTTGCACATCATGAAACAAGGTGTAGGAGCAGTTGCCAGTCAGCTTAAAATTCAGCCCATCAAAAGTGACAATATGTCGAGATGAACTTCCTATACAGACACCTGTAAATCAATGTTAAAAAAACGAAAGCCTAATAGGCATTCACTTTCGTTCAAATTAGACTATTTCTATACAGTCATTATAGTCATGTGGAAACAATTAATTGAGAAAGCTAGAAAGGTAATAAAATGCAAATTCTGCTGCAAATCCTTGACAAGAAACTTTGGTAAATACTTCATCACATGCTTTTGGGTTTTTTTGAAGTATCTTTGTCTGGAGCAATTACTATTTCAAAATATTTGGATAAACTCAAAGAAAATCCCTTTGCATGAAATTTACTTGCATCAAACATGATTTATTAAGAAAATTAATGTGAAAAATAAAAGCAGGGAAAATCACTTCCCTATTTGTAGAAAGACTGTAACACCTATTTTTAAAATGTTGTATTGCATTTTTATTATGGCATTGCATTTTATTCTGTACAGTATTACATTTGAAATAAAATAACACTATTTCATTCTTATCAGACACGTCACAAGTTGATACCAGTGGACTCTTTTTTTTTTTTTATGGGAACTATGAAAAGGGCAGAGAAATAAAGTGCACAGCATAAATCAGTGGTCAACTGACAGCTCAGTGTCCTGGTCATTAGGTTATAAATACTTCCTTGTCTACACAAACTGGAAAGCAAGGACAATTATAATCTCACAAGTATCAAAACAAAACCTGAGCAGAAAGGTGCATCTAATTCATATGTTTTCAAATCTTTGCTTAAAGATAATAAGGACAATAAAAGCAATGTCAGATAAATATGTAGGAAGAAAATTCTCATTGTTAATAGTTCAGCTACTTGGTTTCTAACTGAGATTTGAGAATAACCTGTTTCCCATGTATTGACTTTCAAACTCAATTTCCCAGGAAAAATAGCAAGCAGTAACCTCTGCTTAAAAATAAATAAATAAATAAATAAATAAATAAATAAATAAATAAGCCTATCAAGCCTATCTTGTGTACTGTGAGGCACTGAATTATCAAGAGATACATCCCTTTGGAGCACTAGAACATTTTCAGATATTTTACTGTACCTGCTTATGAAGTTAATGTATAAACAACAATGAAACAAGTTAGCAATAAAACAATTCTAAGGATAATAGGAATATTTTAAAATTTCTCAGAGCTGTTCTGTAGGAAAAAAAAAAAAAAAAAAAAAAATGTATTACTGCAGCCCGTTTGTCCATTTAAATGTAATCCAAAACCACCCAGTGGCCATTAATCACACATTGGAAAACATGTTGCTATAAAACTTTTAACTAGTTCAGCAAGCAATCACCTTTATGGTGTAACTCCTGATCTCTTCTCTGAACCCAGTTATATGACATAAGAACACTTTTTCAAGCACTCCCCTTTGCAAAAGCATTTGTCAAATCATCTGAACTGCCAGTCAATAATTTCCAAGTATGTTTTAGCTCTCTGAGTAACTGAATACTACTCTGCTGAATCATGAGAGCAGTTAAACACGCACTGCCATGCTCCTGCAGCACAGATTGCCTGACCAGCAAAAACAGATTAGATACTGAAATACACTCACCTCCTAATAAGCACCTACTTTGCTATGTCTGTTTCTAAAGTTTATTTTGGCTCTGACCTCAGCACATATGGCATCAGAATTAGCCTTCCCACCAACTATGGATGTTGCTTTAGTTGATACAGCGTCATCCTGGTTTTGCTAAGTAGTCATTGAAAAAAGACTATTTTACACATGGGTAATTGATCAGCTATGTGGGGTTGGGGATTTTTTATCGACTCCTGTAACATACAAAATCTCACTACCTTTCCCTCACAAGCTTTGCCACGTTGGGAAAAGAAAAAAAAAAAGGGGGTATCATGGCTCATTAAATTCATAAAGAGTTAAATAATCGTTTGCTCACATTAAACAGGAGCAATCTCAAGTTAAATATGGGTCTTTTCATGATAATCAGCTAATGGTACTCATAGTAATTTGTATTTCATCTATTCAGAAAATCTTCATGAAGACACATTTTGAATGCCAAAAGTAAAGCCTTCATGTTGCTATCAATGTATTTAGGATTGATAAAATTATTATAAATGTACTTTTTATGGGTAGATATCACTAAGATTGTCTTTGAAACATGACAAAATATTTATGATTATTGAACTAAAATATTTATGCTATTTTTTAAATTTTGAAATACTTACGTCAAAGCAGAAATGTTAGTTTTAAAGGGCTTAGATAATCAAATGTACCTTTAGGAAATGTGAAAACTTGAAGTGTTAAAATTTTGGATGTCTAACAGTTCAGGGATCAAAATCTAGCTACCCAGCTTTGGTATTCCAAACAGTGACTTGAAAAAATTGTTCTAAAAACAGCCAGTTCAGCAAAGGATATTTTAAATTGAGATTATACATTTTAAAAAGAAGGTATATATAGGGTTCTGATTTATTTTTCAAAAGTAATCATATTACTTTAGAGGTAAGCCAGATTTTCAGAATTATGTTGGGGAGTACAGTCCTCTAAGCTGATGCAAAGCCAAAGAGATTCAGGCTCTGAACAGGATTTAAATGCTGTAACACCCACAGGTTCCTGTTTTGGACATTTCTGCAAATTTTAGCTGTAATAGCATGCATGATTGGGCAAAAGAAATGCATTATTTTGTATAGCTATGCCCTTTAGGAGTTACTGGAGCTGATCTTTTGGATATTTAATTCAAAATAAATATCTTGACTGATTGTTATGGAAATCAAGCATATAGCTATAGCGCATTTCCCACAGAGAGGACGTAACACTCTGTCCCCAAACTCAGGCTGAGGTGTTCCAAAAGACACAGTGGCCAAGCCTACCCCATGTTCCCCCATGAAGTGCTCTTCCCTGTGACAGCCATGGAGTGATGCCCTGTGCCACGCTGCATGCAGCCAGGCGTTGCTCCTCCTTTACCCCAGACTGACACCATTTCACTGTTGTCAGAGCATATGTCTGGGCACTGAGGCAATCTGGAGGCTCCAGCTTTGGTTTTTGCTTGAAATCATCATTTTTCCTCCCTCAGCTCTTCCCTTCACATATGTGAGATTTCCCTGAAGAATATCTCTTTTTAATAATAAATGGATCACCAGCATCAGGGCTGAATCCCTCCACCCTATAAATGTGAGTAGATGCACCTAGTTTTTGTTCCTGTCATCTAAGCCAAGGCACTAGTCACACAGTGTTCACTGTTTCTGCTCAGATACTCAGTGTGAGATTTGATGAAGGCAGGAAAAATTTTTGGTTGTTGTTTCTTCAACATATGTGCATGATTGAGGTCAGACCAAACCCTAAAGCCTGGAGGTGGACCAAGAATACATCACTTGCTTACAGCTTGCTGAGAAAAATTTCTGTTTTCTTCCATACCTCCCTCCTTCCCAGTTCACACAGCTTTGGAAGTCAAGCATGACATTCTCTGATAAAACACTGTGGCTATGCTAATGTGAAAAATAAGTTCTCAGTGACCTTGAACTTGCAAATAGCATCACACATTCCAGGCACCAGTGAGACTCTCACGCTCCTAGCTGTTTGCTTCATAGAATCATAGAATGTCCTACATTGGGAAGGACACACAAGGATAATCGAGTCCAACTCTTGTCCCTGCATATGACAACTCCATTGGCATACAGCATCAATTCCTCTCACCTAGGTACACATCTTTGATGTGTACAATGGATGAGGGGCTAATTCAGCGTTACACTACTGATACACATTTCAACACACAAAGGTAGATACTCACATGGACACATCCATCGGCAGCCACAAGTTTCTTCAATCTTAACAGCAGGAAGGTTGCTGTGACACACTGGTTTTGGCATCCTCTCACAGTTAATTTGGTGACTCTCCAGAACTGTGTAATCTCCTGGAAAGCATGTCACAGTGTGGCACTGGTCCGGTAATGTCCATTTATCACCAGGCTAGATAGGAAGATGTGGATATTTAACAGTTGAAAAGAATATGGGCAGAGGGGAGAAAAATGCAAAACTTGGCTGCTGTCACGATCCTACAACTAACAAGTAAAATGACCCTGAAAGCAGTGCTACTCAAATTAACCTTGGATAATTAAATAATAAAATGAAGTGTATTAAGGACTTCATGAGGACAAGGAAGTTTAAATCAGCAACACTATAAGAAATAGACTCCAAAATTCCAAGCAAAAGACAATGTTCTAGAACAGGAGATGTTTTGTTACAGCAGAATTAAGTATCTGGTACTCCATCTATTGCTAGCCTAGCCTTCCTACAGCACACATGGATATCATAGTCAACAAAGAATTCACCCTTAACTTTTCTTTACATGTCAAAGCCTTTAGTTTTTATAAGCCATGAAATTATTTTAGAAAGATCTGTGAGCACAAACGGTCATGGCACAGCAGGAATTAACAATATTTGTTCCAAACTAGAAAGCCATGGAATACTCTAGGTATTTTATCCACAACTCCAAAATTTTAAAACAGCTCCTCCTTTCCTGAATGGAAATTGTTCCTTTAGCAGATTAATGTTGCTAGATATACACAGTGGTTTTGTAAAATTAAAAATGAAATGTAAAATATATTCTCATCTTGTAGGATTACATACATCTAAATGACACAGAAATAGATGTAGTCACAATCTGGAATATCTCAAGTTTCATATCTGCAAAAAGCTGAGCTCTCTGGCCCAAGTTTCTCAGAGCTCCAAAGTACATAAATAGGATCAATGAATTTCAAAACAAAGTGTTCAGCCCTGAGGTCTGCATTCCCAAGAATAACCCTGAATATGGGAAACGGCCCTTTCCAGACCTGTCTCTACAGAGGTGAGTAGAGAAGCACTACTAACAAGCAAGACAGTGATTCTATGAATTGGATGCTTGATATTCACAAGCAGCAACGTGAGGAGAAGATGATTGTTATGGAGCAAGGTCATCTCCCATTCTCCCTTTTTCAGAGTACCCATCATTCCCATGAAAAGGAAGAGGAAAGTGATAAAACACCTAAGTAACCATAACATAGTTCACAGACTATTCTTGGCACTACTGTGCAAACCAAAAATAGTGATGTAAAAGTACTGTTCTGTATGTTTGAGCTACATTTTACCATCCAGTCTAAAAGAGAACTGCCAGATATGCAGCCATAAAAATTTAAACATTAAATACAAGTCAGTTTACTGGACCTGTTCTGTATGTTTCAGGACTTTGAGAAGGCAACTTGCCCTAAAAGTGGCTTAATACTTTTCATGCTTGGGAGCCTAAAGGGAAGCTGTGAAAAAGTAACATGAGGATCTTTAAATATGGAAAAAATCTTTAGATAGATAGGAAGAAATTGAATGTTTTTTAATTATAGTTGTTTTGCCCACAGCTCACTGAAACACCTGGAAGGGTACATATACATCTATAAAAGTCTGGCAAAGGACCCTCCAGTTTCCATACATATTTAATTGTTTTTATTTCACTCCTTAACAGGACATCTACTGGAAAACATCTAAGAGCTGGACAAGGAAAACAAAGCACAGCACATTAAAAAAAATACCAGTTGAAAGATCCAAAAAAGCCAAGAATCCTTGTTGCAGAGGAAAACACAGGGACTCTGAAGACAAAGAAGGCCTAAAACCCAATTGATATCAAATCATAGGAGTAAAAAAAAAAAAAAAGGACAGAAAGGAAAGCAAAAGCAGAGGTTTCTAAATTGTGAAGGACAAGTCTGCTGAAACCAATGAGCCTGCCAACACAGCGGAGGAAGCCTCAGACTTCCTCTCTGAGGGAGCTCTGAACCTACAGACCTGGACTTGCACACATTTTCTCTTACTGTGCATCTGCAGGAAAGCGAGTCACATACATCGAGTGGCTTCATCTGCTGGCTCCTTTTAATTTCGTCTGGGTATTGTTTGTTTGTTTGCTCTTATCTAAAGCAAGTGCTGAACAGTACTAGAAAAGTCACGTTACGGAAACTACTAGCTTAGGAATGTAGTTTTTACCATCATATATAGACTAGAAATGCAGAATATTACTATACAGATCACTTCATGATGAAGTGCTACATTACAAGACAAGTACCTGCACTTCTATTACCACCTTTATGCCTGCTTAAAAGAATCAGAACAAGACTACATCAAAAAACAAACAAACAAACAAACAAAAAAAAAAAACACCACACATAACCTATCATAATAATTCACATATTCCATCAGCTAACAAGTTGATTTGGCAAGTTGATTCTTTATGCAGCCTGTATTTAGTACTTTTCAAACTCCTTGCCACTGGATATGATGAATACTAAAAACTTTTATGGATTCAAAGAACGACTGAACAAACACATAGAGGAGAAAACTATCCAGCAATATCAAACACAACAGACTGCCACTCATAGCTCAGGATGTCCCCAAGTCACAAACTGTTCAAGGCTAGGACAATTCAGGGAATTTTGTCTTTTCTATTTTTCCTTATGTACATTCTTCTATTTTTGGCCACATAATACAGTGTCTTGGATGGCTTTTTGGCCTGCCCTAGCACATTTGATCTTCCATTCTTCTGCTACTAACAGTGACCTTAGCCATGAATCTTCCTTCAACAGTAGAGGTAATTAAAAAAAAAAATCATATCACTCTTGATATGGATAGGATTTAGGCATAGAGTTTTGATCCTGAGAACTCTGATATCCTTGCAAAATGCAACAGAACAGTTCCCACAATCTCCAGGTGCATGACAGACATCCCGCTCGGGGAACTGAGCCTCCTGCAGTAACCCTCTGAGTAACGCCTGGAATATTATGGATGTGATGTAAGAGCCTGTGTTTTCTGAATTAGGAAAGAGCCTTGATCCTTCATCTCTGTGGATTTGTGGACTCTGCTGGAAGAGGGTTGCAGGCCAACAATGGCATGCTGCTGCCTGCGAGCTAGAAGAGGAGTTCAGAGTTTGGATGCTGAACACCAGAGACAGAGCATTTCCATGGTGTCCTGTAGGCACCATCGGATGCTCAAAAACCTGCTCCAAAAGGCGATTGCTACCATGTTGGCAGTCTTCTAAAACCCATTCTTTCTGTCTGACAGAAGCAGTAACATGAAATCCTCCTAAAGGCTACCATTTGAAAGTCTGTTCATTTTTACCCAGACTGCAGACTGGTCTCTTTTCTTCCAAAAGCTTTTTAGCCAGAATGGAAATTGTGCTTTAAGTTTATCATAGAAAGAAACCTGACGTGGCTGAAATTCAAGTTTAGCCTAGCCAGCACTTATCTACAGGTACCTGCATCTGCTTCTAGGATCTCAGAGGCCTGGACACATGCAATTCAAATGAGCAAATATCAAGGATCTGATTATTTTTTAATTACGGAATTTTTTCAAGTTTAGTTTTGTTTTGTGTTGTATTTTTGTTTTGTTTTTTCTTAATTAGATTGTCAACCTCAAAGCCTAAAAGGAGCCTATAAGAAAGATGGAGACAGACTTTTATAAGGGTGTGTTACAACAGGACAAGGGGTAATGGTTTTAAACTGGAAGAAGGGAGATTCAGGTTAGAATGAGGAAAAAGTTTTTATACAATGAAAGTGGTAAAGTACTCGCACAGGTTGCCCAGAGAGGTGGTAGATGCCCCATCCCTGAAGACATTCAAGGCCAATCTGGACAGGGCTCTGAGCAACCTGATCTAGTTGAAGATGTCCCTGCTCATTGCGGGGTGCTTGGACAAGATGACCTTTGAAGGTCCCTTCCAACCCAAACCTTTCTATGATTATATGAAAGCCACCAGGCTATACTTAGTGTCTGATCTAGCTAAAGCCTTTCTGTATTCTGACCAGCTGACTGAGGCCTAACATATAAGACAACTTTGATATATTTCCTGTGTCTATACAATTCATAAGCGTTTCTTTATTAGTCACATCCTTCCTTACAGTCATGTCTTCACAACGAAAAAAATCAAAGGAATATATTTAATGTACTGGAAATTCAAGATAAATCCTAGGGTAGAATTCATAACTGACCCCTACTAGAACACAGATATTAATAAAAAACCTATACTAAAATTTTTCAATGCATGAAGTATCATATACACTCAAAAAACATGGCATTTCACCTGAGAAGAAAGAACTGAGCCATTTATAACATCTACATTGTTTGTTTCTTAGAGTGGATCACTTGAGAGATCAAACAAGTTTACTAAAATCTCTGAGCATTTTCTCAGAATTAATATGCTTTTATTCAAATGAACACTAAGAGCTTTGATTTCCTTACTTAAGAGATGTTTATCCCTAGAGACATGACTATCATACAATAATTATCTTCCTATAAAACTTTCATAGGGACAAGGTGCTTGTATTTTTAGGAGAAAGAGACAGTCTGGACGGTGACATTGCCTCTCTCTATACATGCACTTTTATTTTGGCCATGTCTAGCTTTCCCAAAATTTCTTTCAACAAGAGCTGGAAATACATTTTTCTTCATCAGGGAAGACACGCACTGTCAGAAGTTTTGGCTCTGCACTGCCTTCAGTAGTATTCAACACACTGCAAGATCAGGTGTCGTTAGAGGAAGTCTCCTTTGTGTGCAAAATTATCCCTTCAGTTCAAAAGCCAACATTTTCCTCTTCCAAAATAATTCTTAATACCTAATGTTGTCCAACACTTTTTGTTTCAGATTATCTATGAAGGTATTCATGGTCCTGCATGAACTTTGTCACTTGAAAGCCAGAGGGATCACCCAGGCAATATACTTACTTTCTTTCTGTTTCCATCCTCATCTATACATTCTCTGACAGGGTCTAAAAGAGAAACAGACATCTTTTAGGAGTCTTACTCCCTCATGCAGCTTTTTAAGTGGTGGTCAACAAAAACAGGTTGCTTACTTTAAAAAGTGATTTAGGCTGTAAGAAGTATTTTTTTTTGTTAGAATATTAGAATCCCAACCTGAAGAGTGCAGGCATTTGTCTAAAGTGGACAAGAGTAAATCAAAGAATGCATAAACCTTGTTACTCCTAACATTACCTGACTTCTGCAATGATGTTGGTCACAAAATACCCTGTGAGCAATATGTAGTCTGTAATTCTACAGCAATCTTTGTACTGGCATACAGCTCTGCCCAGATGGTACTTAAAAGAGATCATGGTTTCAGCTCTGAGGCAGGGTCCAGCCTTACTTCTGAATCATGTGATGAATTGCAAATATTTCTGGTAATTAGTAGGTAATGAAAATGTAGACACCCATGAACACACATTTATTAAATGCAGAAAGATAAATACAGTGAGTAACCCCAATATAAGATTTGTTGACAGCTAGCATAAGTGTGAAAATAGCTGCAATAAGAATACTCAAAATTCAGTTTCGTTACATTCAGGCGTTACAGTGATAGGCAGTTTTTTATATAATCAGTTGGATGCTCACAAGGCACCCACTGAATTGCAGGTTCTATGTTTATCTGCTCTCACAATGCACCTAAGGATATATGGAAAGTAATTTCATATAAGTACCATGGTATGACAATGTGATAAGCACATGTTTAGGAAATTAAAACACTGACTAGCAAACTCTTAGTACTATACTATGCTAGCATACATATGCTACCTGTTCTGTCTTTTCCAGGATAAATAATGTATTTTGAAAGCATTTTGTAAGTCTTTTAAATCCTTTTAATATTATTATTTTTGGTACACTTCCATACATAAAGCAAGAGTCCCTCCACACAAGAAATCAAACTGTATGAGTCTGGAGGGGAAAATTATACTTTACAGCTTGTAAGAAATATAAATAAAACAAAAATCACAGAATATAATTTTTTTTTTCTTTTTAAAAAAAAGAAGTTTCCCACCCCATAGGAAAGGCTTTACCATCAGCAAATGGGAGAGCTAAATTTTTCAGATTTAGGTGTCTACTATAAGATACTATTATTGAAATTTTTGAGCATATCCTTTGTGCTGTTGGAAAAGATGGATATACATTTCATAAAAACACAAAGCTTTCACCTCTAGTGCTGATAGGTTATAGCATATATTGCAATAAGAAAATAGTTACCAGTTTCGAATTCCTACTCCCCATCCTATATGCTGGATCGATGCAATTTAGGGCAAGAAAATCATACATTTTACAGTGTGAGAAAAAGAAATGCATTTTTAAAAGCTAATTTTCAAAGAAAAGAAAGAAAATGGCATCTGTTTAAATCTAGAAAATGGCAGCTGTTTGATGGCCTGGAGAGATTTTAAAATGCCAGAAGTGATCCCAGTGGAGACTGATCGGATAACTCTAAGCTGGACTGTGCACACTCTGCAACTTCCTCATTGTTAGTGGCACTTGGCTCTGCAAAAAAAGTCCACTTGTTTTAATGGAGGTGTAAGTAAGCCCTAGTAAAGCTGGTAAAAACCTATGCAGTGACTAACATGATGCGACAGTGATTTGAGGTGGGGACACATAGATGCTATTGTAATAGAAATAACAACAATATGAGTAATAAATGTCTATATACACACAGTCCAAGGAAGTCAACGAAGTAAAACACTGGCCAGAGTTGTAGCAAGTTTCCCTAGATGGAGAGCAAATAAATGAATGTTTGCTTAAAATATATTACTTTTTCTTTTTCCCCCAGTATTTTTTATTCTGGAAAAATTAATTATTTTGTATTCTTTTTTTTTCTTACACTTTGGCTGAATTCTTTGTAGACATACACATACCAATGCTTAGGTCTGTGTAGAAAAATATGTAATTTGACATTTTTACTCACAACTAACTTGTGATATTTCTAAAGCATGACCCCTTTCATGCATGACAGCTTGAGCTTTCCTGGTGTCCTTCAGTTAATGTCCAGCCCTGATCGTTCATAAAATGATAGCTTGAAAGTTTAGGCCTAAGCAGTTTTTAAACTCTTGCTGAAGGTTAGATGATTAGAACAGCAGTTGGCTACATGCTGATAGGGCTCACATTTTGTTTTACACTAAGTAATGGTGATCGTCTAGTTTAGCATTTGTGATGAATGTCTGTGAAACACTTACATAGGAGCATTGAGCTGACTTCTCAAATTGAGAAAAAACATTCTGATTTTGGCATTTAATTTTTTTAATTTTGCTTCAGTTATGAGGCTACTATATTAGACTTACCCATGCACACTTTTTTGATAAATTCACTATTCAATGTGATCATAGTGGATAAGTCTTCAAAATTCTGAAGCTTCATGATTCTGTTAGCAGCTGATGGCCCAGTCAAAGTCCTCAGTTGCTCTTCATCATATCTGCTTCCAACTCCAATTGGAAACAGGGATACCCCTAGGAAGAGAGAAAAAAAGGTTTTAACAGGCATCACACAGAAAGAGGTCTTTGCTGTCACATTTTTACCATTTGCTTCTTAAAAAAGAAAAAATCCAAAAACAAACAAACAAACAACAAAAAAACCACCACCACCTACAACAAAAAATTGGGAAAAGTTTAAAGTTTTTTCCAGCAATGAATTTTCATGTATTACTTGCATCACTCCATCCACATAGGCTAAGGACAATTAAGGGCAAAAATGATGATGCTTCAGTCACAGTGTTAGCTAAGATGAGCTCTATTAGTCCCAAGCATAATAAGATTGTACATGGTCAACAAAATGCAACTGCACACTCAATGACAACATCTTCACTTTTTTCAAATGTAAAAAAATCTCAGTATGTTGTTTTCTTTGTTTAGTTACCTAGCAATTGGATTTTTTTCAAGCCATTTAATTAAGAAGTAATAGTTGTTATTTTGTTCATGCCTTATTTAATAGCTCCCAAAGCAATCTACAGAGGAAGTCACTGTTCCTCAGTTGAACACCTGAGGAAGCTGAGGTACAGACTGCAGCCAGAAAACTTAAAAAAATGTCATGCTGCACATATTGATACTAAAAGCATATTCCTGTATAGTTCAGTACAGAATCTGATCAAAACTTCTATTTATTATTATTGCAGTGAACCTTTCAGGAGTCACTGTACTGCAACAGTGTTGAATTTATAATATTGGATCACATTTCTGTCATCCCTGTCTGTCCACAGAAACTGGGAAAATGAAATGCCACTAATTTGTGAAGCCTGTTCCACTTAAATTGCAGATTGGTCCTAAATTTGACAGTAATTCAAAGGCATCTTCATCAGGCTGGTTTTGTTCAGACCTGTTTCTTACCAGAATGTTACACACAGCAAATCCATATCAGTATACTTACGTATCAGTGCCTTAATTTTTCATCCTTTGTTCTAATGAATTACTTTAAAAGCAACAACTTTGTTTAAAAATAGTGACAGCAAAATGGCATTTACTGTTCATTCTTGCAGAACGTGCAGCAGCCTCCACAGTGTCTTCTGATCTCCCTGACACGATGACTATTGCGACTTTTGATGCACTCGGTCTCCCTCCATGGGATTCTGACATTGCATTCTGAACCACAAAATCAATGGCTCTTCCTAAGAAGAAATGAAGAGATATATACAATAGAAAAATCATAGCAGGCTATAAAATTAAATCTTACTTTATATTAGTAGGTTATACAGTACTGGAAAATACTATTCTTAAAGGACGTTTCATGTTTGCTTTATTGCTGCTACATGAAAGCTATTAAAAACCTACCAGTACTATTAATGCATCCCAACACAGGAGGACAATACATAGCTCCCCAGTCTCTGAAGTAATGGGAATTTTACTACCTTTTCTTAGCCACAAGGATAAAGTTACATGCCTCTAGTAGTTACCTTTTCTGGAAGTATTATCATTGTGTCACACAAAAGGAAAGAAGATTTTGTAGAATATGTACTTATTTTCCAGTTGCAGAACAACAGTGACATCCAGTGGCTAACTGATCTGCAACTTCATACCATCCTGAATTGTGCACAGAAGTTGCTCAGCTCCCACATAAGATTTAGGCCTTTCCTAATTCGGTCAACTTTTTCTATGTCTGTGAAAACCGTATCTTGCATTCCTACTAATCAGCAACGACTTGAAATCTAGACTCAGAATAAAGCATAATAAAACTGGGTGATCAATATTATAAAAACAAAACAAAACACCAACAGCAAAAAACCCACAAAACACATGATGAAATTCTACCTTAGCAGCTACCAAATCACAAACTTGCTTAGATGGGTAGCTGCTCCCCTTTCATTTAACATCTGTGAACACTCAGGCAAATTTTTATTCAAAATCATGACTTCAGCAAGAAAGCACTTTGCTAGTACTTGTATTTAGATATGTATTTGCACAAATATTTACACTAGGAACCATGACATACAGCTTTCTTAAAAGCTCCTTTGGTGTTGGAAGTTATCAGCTCAGGAAGCAGAAATGATATCGTGTGACTGATTTGACATTCAGGGCAAACAGTGAACAGTGAATAATAAATACTTGAAAGACTAGTTCATCTGAGTAGCTGCAACAACTGTGGAGCAGAAATATGTTTGCCTGAGGACTTCACTGAACAATTTTAAATAATGAACACATTTGTAAAACACTGCAAGTCAGATCACAGATAATTCACCAGCACACCCCCAGAATACCTTAGCACACTTGAACACTTTGCATTTCATGTCTTCTTTCATCATGTCACCCACCCCTTTTCACTGCTCAAAGCACAGATCCTTTTCCCAAGCTGCTGGAAGCATGGGCAGCCTCTAGGAAGCTCACTCAGCACATGTGCTATTGATAACACAGCAACAACAATTGGATATTCTACAAGGCTTTAGTTAGGATTTCAGAAATAATTTACCCCTTGGAAGAATCTAGCCTAGAATAGGTATCTGGAAAAAGCCCAAATGTTTCCTTTGCCACAGTATTGGTTTGGAGGTGACATTCCCACCTCAAATACTGTTGCCTCATACACCTCACAGTCCCTGACTGAAAGCCTCATATCCCTTTCCACTTTATCCAGCCACCTCTTCTTCCCCATTAGCCCATTTTGACTATTTCCTCCTCTGAGACTTACCCTGTCTTCACGTGTCATCTCTCCACACAGATGCCCAAAACTAAAGAGAAGAGCTAGGACCCACTAGGAACTGCTGCCAGGCCCTGTTAGACTGCAGGAAGAGGATCCCCACCAATTTCTCCTCCTGTAAGCTGTCATTACCTTCACCAGCAATCTCCTGTCTAGAGAGGGCCACACATTTTCCCAAGCACTAATTTCCAAACAGAAAGATGCATGCTTGTTTAAGTCCAAATGTTTCCTGTTTTGTTTTGTGTTTTTAAATGTCAATTATGATCAGGAGGAAAAAAAGAAAAAAAAGAAAAAAAAGACACAAATCAACAGAAAGCTTTCAAAAATATTTAAGAGCAAAATTAGATGTTTCTCTTTGTTTCTTGCAATGCAATGATTATCTTTTATTCAGTTCTTCCAACTGCATGGATTCACTTCATTCCTATAATTTGATTTTCATTTCCACTATAATTCTGAATTCTGTTTTGTATGCAAAACAAAAACACTTTTGAGGTTTTGTCCAGTTAAAACTTCAAAATTTTGGATGTTTTTGTACTTGCAACAAAATATATTTTGAAACAGTATTATTAGGTGGATGATGGCAATTCCATTCCACAAACTACTATTCCTGACCAGAAAACAATAAGTAATCCCAGGTATCAACTGCTGCCCTACACAGCTGTCTCACAATCTTTGCTACAAATGGTTTTGTCTCCCAGTAGTTACTCTGTATGTCTGTAGAGGTAGATGTTAGATGTAGAATGGCATATTAGCTATAAATAACTAAGGGATAAAACAAAATACAGAAAATAATATTACTGTATTCCAATCCCTGAGATTGCTCCAGCATGGTCACTGTGCCAGAAAATTGACTCATTTCCCTTTTGTCCTATAAATAATTACTATTAAAAAAAAAAAAAAAAAAAGTACTTTAGGTTTTAACTTTCAAATATTTTAGGTTAAACTTTTGTACAGTAAGAATCACAAACAATATTTCATTCATTTGTGAAAAGTACTTGGAATTCCTAAATTCCTATGTTTGTCTTTTTTTTAATGACCCTTTGACTTTTGTGTGGTTGGTGTGGTCATCAGCTGCTCCAGTTCCATTTCTTTTTTTCCTATTAATTCTAAATTTTCAGAAACTTCCATACATATCTGTAAACTGGAAAATCCATTATTTTTATAATTTCTAATCAAGAAATCCAGTTTCATTGCAACAGAACCAGGGACTATTTCAAAGTCCCCAAAAAACAATTCCTCAATGTAACGTATGGAAAAATTGTTTTAGTGTACTAAGAACTCTTTGTATTTCTAGCCTAATTTTGAAGCCAGCTCTAGAGAAAGAGCCAGGTGTCTGAAGCCGTGATCAAATGAACATTTTTGTCCTGCTAGAGGGACTGAGGAGGTCCCCATCTCAAACTGGAAGATGCGATTTCTCATCTGTTTGTCGCTACGTATCACCAGGAAGGGTGGTGACATACTCCTCAGAGGCCATAATAAAAATATTGACTCCTAATAAACCAACCATCTTGAACATTTTATCACTAGTAGACTGCAACATAACAATAATCTGCCATTTTCATATCAATAAAGGAAATTTTAAACGTTTACACTGAAAAAAATATATCGCCAAGCACAAGGCTGTATTAAGACTGGAAGGAGAGTATGCATCATCTTGGACATAACTAAACTAGCTTTAAAATTACCAGATCTGAGCCACACAAGCTTCAGCCTTAATGAGACCACCTTGAGTCTTGTAGACCCCTTTAGTAGCTGACATCTCGGCTGCTGCTGGCACCACTACAGCTTTGTTCTGACATGCCCACATACATTGCAAATGCACCTCTGGCTGCTTTAGTGCCGTAGCAAGCTCCTGGCAGAAGGAAGGGTCCACTCAGAAGTGCACCAGCTGGGCATGTTCTCCCAGTCCCCTGCAGCTGATGCTGCTGCCCACCCAGCCATGCAGTGACCTGCCTCAGGCCACTCACCGTGTCCCAGAAATAGCCATTCTAAACCAAAACAAAAAACATTTGTTTTCAGTCATTTTGGCCTTTCTCTCAGCTCACTGAAGGCCCAATGCACATCCCTTCACACAGAAGGAAGGCAGTGTAAGTGTGCAACTGTGCAGTATCAGGGGGCTGGGGACGGGCCCTTCTGCAGCAGCTTGCTCTTAAATCTGTTTAGCTGTATGGGACCACATCATCAGGTGTTTATTTCAGTGATGGACTCCAGAGAAAATCCAAAGAAAATCCAAAATCCAAATTCTGTTAACAGAAAATACCCTAAAATCCAGCTTCATAAAACAACAGTTGTTTTTTTTCATCTTTAAAGAATATCCAACAGTGGCCAAAACTTTATTTGACAATCTTATTAGCCCCAGTGAAGTGAATGGGAGGTTTGCTATGGGCTTTAAAGGTTACATACTTTTAAGGATTTTTCTCTGTGTGTGAACATGACCCTAAACCTGGACTAGCAGTCGACATGTTCCTACATACTGAACATAGGAGTAAATTATGTTAGTCTCATGTATTATTGTCGCAAATTGTTTCTATTCCTCACACATACAGTGCACTACAAAAGAAAAAAAAAATGCAACAGCCTGAAAAAATGGGCTTTGGAAGCAGAATGGCTTCTATACTCACATGTATTTTAGGCATTAAACATACAACCCATGAGAAATCAAGATGGAAGTCTCAAAGCCAAAAGCTTCATCACATACAGGAGAATAAGAGAATTGAAAGCAACATAACATACAATAACATCTGTTCCCAGTGACCATGGATGTGATGGGGAGTGTAACTCTGGTCATCTGTCCCTGACCTCTTGCCTCCTAACACGGTATAATGATGTTGATCTTGGTAGGCATAATGGTCACAATTAATTTCACACATGCACACACGGAACTCCTTCCCAAATTTGACCATCTAAACGTTTATCTGGATAACTGAACAGAAAGATATAGCTTGCAGGAACACTGAGCCCCCAGCAGGCTTTCAGGTCACTCAGTAGATTAGGGTCATTAGTCTTTTGGCATATCCATGGAAAAAATACAGATAAATAAAAATTTAAAAAAATATCTACATGGGCCACTTCAGAAATGGCAGGTTAATAATTCCAAAGACTGTCTGCACATAATGGCACAGCATCTTCCCTGCATCTTTCAGTGCTGAAACACTCCTAACTACACTACAAAGTACAAAACAAAAGTAATACTTGGAATAATCATTAAAGCAAAAATCAACAAATATATCCTACAAACACAGGGGGGAAAAGGGAGAAGGTGGCATCACTGCACAGTATTCTCCTCTCACCTAAGACTATGAACATTGGATGCTGGACTTCTGACAGTCAGAAAAGGCTCTGTAAGAACATTTTTCTGGTCTCCTTGAACAAGACTATTCAATAAGGGTTAATCAGCTGAATTTTTTTTTTTAAATGATCTGATACATTTTCAAACCAAACTCATATTCTGAAGCAATAATTCAGAATGTTTCACATAGTGGTTCCTACACAGACTGAAAGCTGATTAAATGGACATAAACAAGTTTTGAGGACAAATACTGGGCTGGAGGTGTTTACTGGGAGTCTACAGGGAATTAACCTAGATTCTCCCTTATTGAATAATTTCATTAATGATTCAGAAAAATGTGTAAAAAGGCATGCTAATCTGGGCCACAGATATTAGATTGGGAGCAATTATGAACATCATGGAATACACTGAAAGAGCACAAGGTACCCTAGAAATGTCTGAGATACATCCAATAAATAAATAAATAAATAAATAAAAATTCATCCCCGAATAAGCCAATCTGGAGGAAAATAAACCAATACACAGACATTTAATGGTTTAGTAGGTGCCTCAGGGGAAGCAGGAACTGCTTAAAAACAAGCTTTGCAATTGTTTTCTTTAATTTTGTCTGAAACAAGGAATAAAACATAAAGCCCCTGTGAGGGTCTGTGAAGTTGTGACAGACTGAGGATTCCAGCTAGGCGGAGGTTCCTGCTGCGAACTTGTGAATCTGTGCCTTAAGTGGCCTCAGTGGTTTCACTAACACTTCTGCAACATCTCAACAAAAAAAAAAAAAAAAAAAAAAAAAAAAAAAAAAAAAAAAGTACTATAAGAGATCTTAATCACACACAAGTACTGAAAGCTACCTGGGAAAGAAGTAAAAAATAAATGGCTTCTCGGCACTTGAAGAGAAAAATCCACAGGCTGAGAAGCTGGTGGATAGTCCAGAATGCATCTATTTAACCAAGGACTTGTCTAATCAGGAACAGCTTCACTAAGATAATCCTTGAAGCTGGTATTTATATCTTAATTTAGGATCTTGACTAGACAGTTAATTTTGGTTGGCTGGTTTGTTTGTTTGTTTTTGTGGTTTTGTTGTTTTCGTTGTTATTGTGGTTTTTGTTTTTATAACTGAAAATAACACTTTTGATTTTGAAATAAAATAGCTATTGCAAACCTGTTGCACAGATCAATGCTTTAAAGAGTCAATTCTCAGTATATTGATATTCTGGAATTAACGTGTGGCAATTAACAATACCTGGAATCTTCATGAACAGGACAGATTTGTCAGTCCAACAACCCACCGGCACTGAGGCCCCAAGCCTTCTCCTCTGCTCTCCTGTCTCTATAGTTGCAAATCCTGCATTTCTCTTGCCACCAAGGGGTTGTGATGACCATGGGCTCCACCAGAACCACATTCAACTTACAAAACGTTTAAGAGATGAAGTAAAAAAAAAAAAAAAAGTAAAAACACCAAAAAAAACCTGCTAGGACAATGAATTCAAATAGCTCAAAGAGACTAGTAGGTACCCAAAGATGGATTCAGAAAGGAACTGACACCACCAATTCAGAAACAGGAGTGGGAAAACAGGAGAGGAAGACCTCTGTCTTTCAGTGGATGGGAGCCCTTAGATCACAAGAGCTGCTGGTGAAACCATGGACTTCAGCAGGAGGTGGGGGCTGCATTTTGAAAATTGTGCATAGTCCACATCACTCAGGGCAGAGATCTGCATCAAGAAAAGTTCTATGGAGGACTTTTACTTCCTAAACCACAGAGGGGGTTTTATATAATTTATACCATCTTAATCATAATAGGCTAAGCTCAGTGCTGCTATTCAAATATGTTAATAGCCATAGAAAGTTTCAGTTAAAATAGTAAGGGGTTTTTTTCCGAAGTGGCAGGGACAGGGATGCGGAACTCACACATATTCCCTTAACAGTGCTTTTAATATGGATAAACCACATAGATCATACTTCCTCCAAATTTTGAGTCTGAGTCAGGCAGTGGGTATGGAAAACATCAGCCTGAATGAGCTGCTTTTACTGAAGGTATAAGCAATGAAAATCATGGTTTTATAAAGCATTAAGTGACATTTACTGCAGAGATTGCTCCCTGTGCTCCTTGTGATGCTTCTGAATACCAATGGATGCTGAACAGAGACATGTTTATGTGATTCTCAGTTCTCTTGCATAGATCACTTTCAGCTGAATGAAGTCTTATACAGTTAGCTATTGCTTGTAGTCACCTAAGAAATAACTGAAAAAAAGAAAGCTGAAGTTTCACACAATTTCATTATGTCTGAATGTCCCTAGAGCTTCTTCTCAGTAGGTTATATGAGCCAAAATTTCATAATGTTATCTTGTTACATAAGCATGGGAAAGCTTTGTGGTATAGGTTGCTCTTTTCTGCTTATGCCCTCAAATACTCAGTAGCTTTTCATTATTTCTTACTAATAAAATTTATCTCTCTCCTGGAGTTTCCTTATAGTTAAATGAAACAGAAAAGGGAACACTTTCTGCAGTAAGATTTTTGCACTGATGGCAACAGGATAGTGTTTCTACCATAGGAAAGCCAGTGTAAATGAGAAGAAACAGCTCTGGTCTGATAGTAATGATATTTTTGATAGGTAAATCCTGATCAAGCCCTCTGTAGGCTAGAAAATATTTCCAAATCTGCCTAGGGAACCGCAACATCCAGACTGAGCCACATACACCTTTTAAGCAGCCTCTGTATTTCCAGAGGCCCAAACACAGAATAACTTGAATGACCAGCATTTCCCATGGATGTCGAGCCTCCTACACAGTCAGCCGAATTCACACACATTACAAGGTGCAGGAGAGGACCACAGTGACTTATTTTCATTACTTCATTTGGGAGGAACTACTTTGACTCTATTCCATTTTGGTTCATTATACCACATCCCTCATCATGGTCTCTGAGCATTTTCCAATGAGACATAAACAAATCACTAACGAGTATGTCATGTGGCTGCCTCTCCTCTTTCATTTCCCAAAGGTAATGTTTTCTCTGTTTATCCTGCAGTTCAGTATGGCTTACTACACACATTACATGGAAGGCTTCATGAAACTTATCTATTTGTGTGTAACAATTTATCCCACAATGAGCCCATAGAAGTCTCATCAGCCATCTGGTATTTTTATTTCTCCAGGCTGAGAAAGTAATCATGGCTAATCCTCCTGCGAACTATGGAAGTCAGGTTTTATTTCTCACTTTTCTGCACCAATAACTCTTTACAGTCTGAAGTAGGCCAAAGACCCTAAAAATCTGTGTATTCCCCAACTCTTACAGGACCCTAATGCTAGGTGTCTGACAAAGGAAATGTGGTTCCAGTCCAGAAGAACAAAATTCTCAAGGTATTTGGTCAAAGATCAGATATGCCGTAGGAGAACCATTTTTTGCTGAACCCTACAACTGATACATGTGTGTGTACCGAATTTCCACAGACCCAGTGGGAAATCTGTGTTATGTTTTAACATGGGAATATTGAAGTGGACATGTTTTCTAGGATGTAGATTGCTGGAACAGAAGATGATGTTTCACAAGTAGTTCTTCAACTAAGGTGCCACCTTAGGCAATCCTTGATCCTTGGTACGATCTCCAGCCTTGTGCTACCCTAAATCCTTGTGGGACCAGCACAGCAACTTGCACAAGGGAACTGAACCACCTATAATATAACTACTGTTTTGCTAAGCTATTTTTCAACCAGGTCAGTTACACTGGCTCAACACAGAGTAACAAACATCTGGTGAGGGTAGCTATTGAAGTCAGCATAAGCAGATATGCTGCTAAACATCTAATCAACTAATTGATGTTGAAAGGTTAGTGATCAAAGTCTTAGTAATCATGTTTTTCTTGCTTGAAACATAATGAATACAAATCCTGATAATTACTTCAAGGCTAAAAAGAAAACAGTCTTCTTCTTTCCAAAATACATTAGGATAAACCCTAATTTGAGTAACCTACAGATACATTTTGATACAGAAAATAGAAGATATACCAAGAAATACACATATAGTAAATATATAAGTGAACTAAAAAAAAAAAAAGAGTCCTACTGCAGAACATTGCCACAACAGCACTGACATAAACTGGTGATTTGGGACAGGCTATATTTAGTCAGTTTTTTTGTTTTGGGGTTTTGTTTTTTTTTGTTTTTTTTTTTGGTGTGTGGTTTTTTTTTTTTTTCCCCTTTTGTTTAAATATCAACATCACTCACCTAGTCTGGTAGGACCTTGTTCCCTTTGTTGAATTGCATGCACCATCTCTACAAGCGTTTCAGTCTCTTGAGGCACATTCCATGAAATTTCTAGATTATTTTCCCTGGCATACTGGAGAACTGACACATGCATTGAAGTATTGCCTGAAGTAGAAAGCAGAAAATTAAGATTTGAAGCAGTGTATACAAATTTTTTAAAATGAATCTAAAGGATACATTATGGTTGTGTTTTACATGAGCACAACTAGATAGCAAATTTCCATCAGAGTGTGAAAGATACATTTTCAATCCAAAGATCAAAACTGAACTATTCTCAAGTGAAAAAAAAAAAAGATGCTAGTACTGCTGAAAACAGTTGCTTTTCTTTCAGAACTCAGCATGAAGTATTTTACCTCAGACTAATTTGACCATGATTGGAGAACTTTGTAATCTCCAAATATTATTCCTTTTCCATTTTAAAATGCTTTAAACATCACTTTTTTTAATGTGCACATTGTTTTGCAATAGTGGTAGTTTGATGCCCCATTTTTCTGGTGGGCCAGGCTCCCCAGATGACTAAATTTCATGCAAATTTCTCTCTGTCATACATCACTTGAGTGACACGCATCAAGCTGCAGCATGGAATATGGTGCACCCAGGGAACATGACGTGTAAAGGGGAGTGAAGAGAAATTCCAAGTTCTGCTATTTTCTGACATCCTCCTTCTTTTGTACATTATGTAAGAAGTGTGAACAAAACTATTAACAGAGGGTTCATATAGATAGTTAATGAATATCAGACTTGCAGAATTGAACTGAGCAGTACATTGTTCACAATGATCACATGTATCTCTTTTCATGGTCTTAGAAGGACTTCTGTATATGGAAGATATTTATATATATATATATATATATACAGCATATTATTCTTTATCAATGCTTTGTAAAATATTTATTAATGGAGTTAATAATAATTATGATTACATATACCCAAAAGTTGCAGCCCTGTATTGATCTGAATGTTTTCTACTCTGAATGTTGTCTACTCACAGTTTTTCCACAGTCTTCTTAACTATTTTAAAATCAGGGCCGTAATGAGGAATCATTTCATAGCTACAATATTATTGTCCTGTTGTTAATGATGCAACATTTGCTCCTACAGGCTTTAAATATAAGGAAAGTAGCTATGTTAAAAGAAATTGTCTGTTGTTTTATTGTTTAGTTTTTGTTTATTTTTCTTGGCTTGCTTCTCTATATCTTGCATGTATACAATTTTCAGAAACAGAGGGTCTTCCACGTACAGTCTCTAAAAAAATCTAAGTCATTCTAGACATACAGAAATGCTAACTTTTCCCAGATGAACTCTCTAATTAGTACAAGTGCTAGTAATCACCTCTTTCAGTAAGTACAGTTATAATTCAAACTCAGTACCAAAATGCCAGCAGCAACAGCAGTTGCTCCGTGGAAATGGATGAATGCTGAATTGAAAAAGCACAATTCTGATCAAAAATTCAGGTTTGTTAAGAAAAGTGCTACCGGGAAAAATGCAGCATCCTGTGCAGCCCCTGCCACGTGGATGGACATTTCACAAGGACACACAATGTTCTGATTTACTATGTGTGCCACATGGTTCCTTCACACATGGTCCCTTCATGTATATGCAGGATATGTGGCATTCTGCCAGGGTGGCTGCACTGATAATATCTGTGCTGAATGATGTAACTAGAGATGTATCTCCCATCAGCACGTACTCTGCAGGCTCAGTGGGTTTAGCACTCCCAGAAAGCGTCTGTCATTCAACATGGGTAGGGAAATAAATCTTTAAAAGTCTGTTCCAGCACTCTAGGTTAGACAAAAAGGTCTGATGAGAACCAAAAATGCACATTCCAAAGACCGCAACCTTGTAGTAAGACCAAACCTGAAATAAAAACCCTCTGAATTTTCCATTCTTACTTGAACCAGAACTGAATTGTAATTATCATTTTCAAGGCTGTTGAACTTAATCCAGAACTGAATCAAAATCGAGCATTTAGTTTTGCTTTTCTGCCACAGAGTAATAGTTCGGCTAAATTTCCATTGTGTGACAGGGATGTCTTTGCCTGTTTGGCACATATGCATCTTATGTCCTTTAAATGGAAGTGCTCATCAGAGCTGCTGTCCTAGATATTCCTCATCACAGAGTTCCCTGAATTGGATGCGAAATCTTTATTCATCTGAGCCAGAGCAGCTTTGTGTGGGAGGAAACTCAATTGTTTCTGAATCAAAAGCTCTGCTTTCCCCAATATAAACTTCAATTTTTTTGAGGGATCAGACTCAGTCCTTTAAAAAGAAAGATTAAAAAAAAAACCTATACTGAGATGGTATTTTGTCCTGTATAAGCAAATAAAATACAAAATCTCTTCATCTGTTTGAGGTAAAAGAGAGATACATACTAATCTCAACACTTTCAATAAATGCCCGCACAAAGTTTTTCATTTCCTCAAACTCTGATGCTCCAATATTGGAACTTCCATCCAGAAGAAACATGACATCTATTGGTTTGTTGCAGAATTCTGAGGAGGGGGGACAAAAAAAAGAAAAAAAAAAAGGTTATTTATACATGATTACCAGAAGTAACATTTGCTAATCTATCAGTAGGAGCAGAAAGGGCAGAGATGACACCTGCGTTTTTGAGAAAATGAAGCAAGATAATGATCAGTTGAGACAATGAGTGATGCCCCTTCAATGAAAGCCTTAAGATTTATATACAGTGAGATACATGGATATTTCAATTCTTGCTTTTCTACTAATGCTATTTTACTCTAGAGGACTAAAACAAAAACAATAGTAAACAAAAAAAACCCACAAACACACAAACCAACCAAACAACAAACAAAACGCCACCATATAAAACCAAAGCAGCAAACACAATCAAAAAACCACAAAATACACCATGCCTTGATTGGCCCTGGCCTGGGGGGAGGGGGTAGAAATCTCTTCAGGAAAAAGGAAGTATATTCTCATCTGCTTTCCTCAAATTAACTTTTTTTCTTTCTTCTGTTAACTCTCCAACCTATCTAATAAATGGAGCCAAGGATTTCTGAGCTTAGAGAAGAAAGGCTGCAGGTCAGTACTGCTGAACTGAGGCAGCATCCTCACACTCCAGCGAACATAAATGATCCTTCCTTGGCCTTTGGACAACAAGATACCAAAGGAGATATGGGAATCCTCTTCAAATTTCAGTGATGTGAGGGGGAAATGAAGGAGACAGGACAGAGGAAAGAGGAAATGATACAGAAATTACATCCAACTTTACCTGGATTTTTTGTCCAAAGTTTACGAGAACAGCATGACTGCAGCACTAATTCAGGTGCTTCTTCAATAAGTCTGCTATAACTATGTAAGATTATTGGGTTATTAGGCTGGCTGATCTTTTTGAGCTCTTGGATACTTGCATTGGGGGTTATGCCAATGGGAATAAAATTTATGCTTCTGGGAGGTCGTGTGATTACATCAGTGGAAGGGTTGGATGACACCATATATACCAAGTGGGGAACATCTTGCCTGCCCCCATTCACTGGTGCAAATGTGTGTTTGGAAATATAATCAAGGGCATTCCCAGTGTTGGTAGCCTTCCCTCCTTGGTAGGGTATGCTCCTCACCTTCTCAACAATACTTTCCTTTGACTGTATTTCCCTAAAAGAATACTCCAGAGTGACAGTCTCTGAATACTGCAGGACCGTAACATGAATATCTTCCTGTCCTACATTCATTCCTACGATCACTCTCTCAAGAAACTTCTTGATTATATTGAAATTTTCCGCCCCTACATTGTCAGATCCTTCCACAATAAAAGCAATGTCCAACATTTTTCGGGTGGGATTTTCTGAGAGAGGTTGTGTTGTTGTGAGATTCAAAGCGGGAAATAACACACTGGATATTGTTGGAGTGGATGTAGCTTGTAACAGAGAACTTTCCTCAGGTCCAAGATCACATAGATGATCAATGAGGAGATCCTTATTATCCATTAGCTCTAATACATTGTTCATTAGGAAGGCTCTATTATCTGGTGACTGCTTTTCAATGAACCTGATTTGCTCCACATTAACATATGGTCCAATCCCTATAGGCATTACTGCAATTTTTTTATTCTTCAAAGCTGTAAGGATGCTGCGGAGTTTTCCTGGAGACTTGCTGGCTATAAATAGCACTGCAATTCTGGCAGCATTGGTCCTTTCTGCTTTACCAAACACATGAAACACAGTGTATTTAAGAACTTCAGAGGCAGATGCTACTTCATCACCGGTGTATTTTATGCTTTGGACAATTTTTCTCATCTGGGACTGTGTTTTGATATCTTTAAGGCCAAGATAGATTGTGGGGCCAGCCCTATACACTAGAATTGACACTCGGATTTTCTTTTGGGAGATGTGGAGTTTCTTCATCATGCCAGTTATGAATGTCTTCAGCTGTTCAAAGTCCTCTTCTGACAGTTTATTGGAGCCATCCATTAGGAAGGCCAAGTCCATCATCTTGCTGCATGCGTATTCACTGGCTGGCAGTTCAATGTCCTCCTCTGGAGCAGGTGTTGTTGGCACTGGGGTTTCCTCCACTGGTTCACAGGCTACACAGGTTAAGTTCTTCCCTTCACACATACTACAAAAAAAAATCAACAAACTTAGCTGTAAAAAAAAATCAGTACTTATAACTACACATCACCCACATGTAATAAAAGAACTTCCATACAAAAATAAACATCTCAAAAATACAGCAATACCAAAACGTGATGCGAGTTATTTTTTCCCCGCTTCATTTCCCCACAACTTACCACAAGCTATTGAACAGCTAAATCCTATATGTTCATGCATGGTTGTTTAGATCCGGGAAACATATGACAAGTTATGATGTGACTGACAGAAAATTCTCCTTGTAACAGCCTTTGGCAGAATGTGTAAAATCTGTGTGCGGAAACTGTCTCAAAATCCACTGAGCCTGAGCAATACAGCTGCCTTCAAGCCACTGGTGGACTGAACTGGCAGATCTGGCATGTTTCACAAGGAAGAAAAACGTGAGGCAAACTGGAGGCATCTAGCACTAATTAAAATCACAGAATAGGAAAGATGCTTTTAGCTCTGATATGACTTAGCAGACTCTGAAAAGGCTAGGTTTACCTAGGTTTTGACCTCAGTGAAAACAATATGCAGCCTTTTTTCTGCCTCTAAAGTGCATTACTTTCCTTTTCTTTTTCCTGACTTTATTTTGTTTTGAATTCAGCTTTGGCATATGTTTGTCCTTTTTTTTTTCTTTCTTATGCCCTTATTATCTTCTTCTCATTCACCATGTTCTCTGTTTCTGTCCTTTTTATCGTACCAAATGATGTATTTCATCTACAGCTTTTTTTCCTCTTTTTATTCCTATTTGTCTTCCCTAAACATCTGAATTCACCTCAGTCAGTACATTTTTCAATTCCATTTTCCATGCCAGGTCCCATTTTTCCTTTTTCCCCATCTCTGCCTTTTCCACTGTGCACCTTTCTGTGCTCCCAGGAGATTTTTCACCTCTGTCACCCTTCACCTTTCAGGAACTTGTTTATAGGCCATCTCTTTGTATCTTTAGCAAGGCCTTAACACTTCTTCCCTAAGTCCTGGTTGTATGATTCACACCACTTCTCAGAGTGAAGAACATGACTGTACTTATGCATGAGGTGGTACAAACTCAGCCAATATACTTCTCTTGTCTTACTGGACAGTGTAGAAAACAGAAAAGAAAAAGTTTATGGAAGAGGAAGGACTCAAAAATGCTTGTTTCCACTACCAGAGAAAACCATGGATGTACAATCTAAACAAGCCAACACTGGAAGAAGGTGCTGTTTTGCAGGAAAACACTGTTTTATATGTGGCATCTCAGATTAAGTTCTCCCGGTGCTATGTTCTATTCAAGCTGGTTTTAGTGTCTTCTTAATTGAACGATGCACAGCTACTTTTGGCATTAACATATAGCAACAGAAGATTTATTATTTTAATCCTAATATGAACGAGTCTCTTCTAGTTTCCAATTTCCTTTGGATATTTGCTATAAAATTCATTTTTGTGCAATAATTTCTATTGTTTGTACAGATGGTGTAGTCATCTAAATTAGGTGACAGCTATGCAAAAGGATGTTTCCCTGGTGAGGTAAGTTTTCCTAATGTACTGAAATCTTTTGTGAGCAGTGGCCAGTGTATCAACATTTAAGATAAATTATTATTAAGGATTCGAAAAATTAGAGAACAGAGACGCATTTATGAAGGTTCTTTTTTTGACCTTTTGGTGGAATTCAAGGTTCTTCGTGTATAATGTTAAAAAAAATAATTAAAAAAAATTAAGCGATCAGCCCAACAGTCTCATGCCCTGGTTTTATGGCACAGATGTATGTTATCCTCGGCAAGAGGCCAGAAATTCAAAATTCTTACCCATTTAGAGCTTCTGTGAGGTTCAGAGTATTTGGAGCTAACATGTTAGTCTGGACTAATATCTCCCACAGTTTTACAACTCAATTTCTAGTAAATTTGGCCAAATTCAAGATAGAAAACTCCCCTGTATTCACAGTGTTATGAGTAACAAGTGAAAGTATCCATTGAAGGTCTAGACAGCCAGAGAATGCCAGACTTGCAGATACTACAAACTCTGGCATAATATGCTACTGGGCAGTACACAGAATGAAAATCAGGCTCTGTTACATTGTAACTGAAGGCCCCAATCAGGCGTGATGCATGGCATCGTGCACCCTGCCATTAATTCTATCATATTTGAAAACACATGCAGGCAGGATCAGGCCACAGGATATCATCTTAAAATATTGGGGAAATCGGTTTTCCAGTAATAATACACAATTGCAACTGGTAATAATCTCAGTGAGTTCTAGACTGAGTGTACATTCAGATTTTTCACTGTATGTAGGATTTTTTTAGTACTGGCAAAAGGTAAGTCTGATGGCTTTATTGATGTTGAATCACACCTTACACAAAAAGAAGTGGAACATCTGAAGCCAGTGGGGCCACCTACACATGAGAAAAGGACTTTTTTGAAATAAATTTATGAATTTCACTACCTTAAATTCAGCTGACAACCTATAATCCCAACCATCACTAAAAAATTTCAGTTTCAGATTGTATGCAAAGGGATATTGACAGCAAAGGGTTTCTTATTGATGCGGATGTTCTTAATCTCTCTCCTTTTATCCTACTCAAGAGGCATTCAATTTCACTACATAAACCCATCATACCAAGATCGACAGCGCTGTGGATCACCTCTGTTCAAAATTATTCGCTTTCCATGTGGGATCTTGACATCTTCAACTGCACACACAGGACAGTCTTCTGGACTGATACAATCCAGTGACAGTTCATCAAGTATTTTCCCTGTTTCAAAATAGCACAGTAGTATAAAGATGCCAATTTTCATGAATCAAAAAACTAATCATTGCATTTACCTTGCTAAAAAAATAAAAAACAACACACCACAAACCCAAAAAAACTCTGCCTGTGTTATCATCACTGCCTGTTTGACACAGAGAAGTATTTCCTTATTTCATAACCACTTTTATTTAGATATTGGAAGTACTTGACCCAATGTATAACCTGCAACAGTCAGTACCATACAGAAGGTGAATACATCTTTAGAATAAAGCATTGAAGATGACAGGAGAAAATGTCTTTTTCTTTTTTACATGGATATTATTTATTTTGCCCAGTATCCCCTACCTCACCCTGGTCAGAGATACCAGGGCCCAGAATAGCTATTTTGGGTCTTAAAATACCTGCTTTCTTTGCCTTCACATCTTATATTTGTTCATCTGAATTTTCCCTCTCCTTTAAGATCTTGCTCATCTTTTACTCTTTCCCTTTCTGTCTGTCTTTCCTCTCCCCGTCCCATATTTCCCGTATTTTTTTTTTTTCCTTTCCCCTTTCTACAAGACAGTTGTTGGGAAGAGTTAAGCTGAAAGCTCGGGCTCACAGAAAGTTGCCTGCCGGGCCTTGGAGGTAGCAAGCAGGTCAAGGCAATGGGTTTCCCCCACTGCAGTAGCTACTCTGAAGAAGAGCATTTTATGAATACTCAGCACAAATTTATACCCTCCTTTAACCATACAGTGAACCACTTCTGTTGCTACACAGCCCCTCGTGCTCCTGTCTTCCTTCCTGATCACCCCTTTCCCATCGTCTCTTGTTCTTGTGGGCACTGTTTCATTCTCTACTTCTAGGCACCACTTAATGCCCTCTACATACTGTGCTCTTTTCACAAACCAGGGTGCCTAATCAGTTTCCTCCCTATGCAGTTAGAAATCATAGTGAAAACACATCAGTGAGTCTGTTAAGGGATTAACTGTTACTTTTAAGTCTTCTGCAATACCCAGCCTTACCAATCTGTGAATATTTCTGGACTATAAGGCTTCTATTCACGTAATAGGAACACTTAGGGGAGAAAAAAAAAAAAAAAAAGACTCTACAGCAGTATCTACAAGTACCAGGAGCAGAGCAGAAAAAGGTAAGTCATTGCTCAAAGTAAAAGATGGAATTACCTGCAGGACAGTGTACATGGCATCCTTCCACACACTGAAGAGGGCACTCCAGAGGCTGTGGGTGCTGGCATGTTAGAGGACAAGCAGGTCCACAGCTATTATATCGCCATTCACATTGATAATCTAATTGTTGTTTATTCAGGTCCTCACAGCTTTGTGCTATGGAGTGAAAGAATTGGACAAAAAAAAAAAAACAAAAACAAACAAAAAAAAAACCACACAAATCAAACCAGAGCGTGTTCACCATACCTCTCAGAACTATGACACCAAAATTGGTACAAAGTTGAGCACATATACATAGAAAAAGAAAGATTTATTTTACTACTTTCTGGGCAGGCCACTTCTTCACACTTAATATTTTCCACATAAAAAATGTACTTGTTCTAGATCAGATATTTGGTTTGGACAAAAACAATTGCAAAAACTTATTTTTAAATTTTAATTTAAAAAGAGAAAATATACAGAAAACATTTTTTTCTCATAATAGTTTGTAGTACAAACAAACATAATCCCTTTATTGAGGGATTATTTTTCCAGCTATGGCTCTGAATATAAAACAGAAAGGAAACGTCACCACAAGCTGCTAGCCCAGTCCCATTAGAGTGAACTTCTCCAGACATCAGGGGGAACAGAGCTGGATAAGAACAATCTATTCTAGCCAACAGCTTACTGATTAAAAGCTTGAATGTTTTCACCCAATTCTTCATCAGATGCCCTGTACTTACGGCACAGAGCTGGTGATCTCCAGTGAACAACAACACCTTTTTGTGCACAGACATGTGCATAGGCTGCTATGGCATCACAGAAGCAAGCACAGTCCCCAATAGATTCACAAGCACAAGTGTCATACATGCAAATATCTATGTAGGGCTCAGGATTCACCTGCAAAAGAGAAATATAGGATACAATATGCTCACTGATTCCCCTTTGCCTCCTTCTTCTAGACACATTTAACTTTCAGATGGTTTGCCTGCTCCATTCACCAGGAGCTGAGGTGTCACATAAATCAGTGCAGACCTTTCTGCTGATGTCAGCAAGGACTCAAATCAGGACACATTCTTGAAGTTGTTATAGACACTGAAGTTTATTGTCTCTTAATAGTCACCATATGAGGTAACTTAATACCTTTTGGGGCCCTGTCCACATACCCTCTTGTGCAGCAGCTTAGGTCAAATGTAGTCTGAATGGCATTACACTGGCTCAGCTCCCTCTTTCGTCAAATCTCAACCCTAGTGCTTGACTTCCCGTTCCTGTCTCTGGGCTTTAGAATAAAATTTCCCTCAAGCAGAAACTATTGTATAGCTTTCTACTAGGTGCTATCCTGTGTTTTCCCCTGAAGCATCAGCTACAGGACAGTGTCAGAGATGAGAACACCAATTAGTCAGCCTAGTCTGAGTCCTGCATGCTGTCAGCACAACCACACTTTCCCCCTCAGCTGTAATCAGTGTCAGCACATATCATTCAGAATTGAAGAATGTGAAACACATGGCACAATACTCACAAGATTTTTGCATTCTTCAAAGAGATCCCCAGACAAAATGCTGCAAGACGTTTCTACCATCAGCTGCTTCACTACATTTCCATTACACAGTGGAGACATCAAGGTCTGTTCCCGGCTGGGCTTAATATTGGAAGAGACAAGCACACATTGCATTAGCCTTGCCTTCAGGACCTCCAGACTCTTCAAATTGAAGTGAGAGACTTACTAGCACCAGACATTTTTCACGACAAATGAAATTGTTTCTTTGAGTAAAGTTTCAATCTGTTGTATGACAGACACAGATCCTGCCACCACAGAATGCAGAGCAGGTCACGCCTTATGGTTTCTCCAGCTCTTACTTGTAGGCTGCAGTTTTAACATAGACATTTTGATGACAGAAAGTCCCACTCTGTACCAAACCCACCCTGAAAAATGATCATTCACAGCTCTACAGAAGGCCCACAAGATTCACAAATATGATCAGCCTTCAGCAGGCAATACCCAAAGCCACTGCTGAAGAAGAATGGCTCGCTAGTCCCCACATCTCCCATTTAATTGATTGTTTGATTTAATTAATTAAGTGATTAATTAATTAAATTAATCTAAGAACAAGAAGCATGAGTACTGAAATGGCATTTATCATGGAGACAGTCTGCAGGTTCTGTCCTGTGCCTATTACACTGGAACAAGCTGCTCCTTCTCAGTCTTACCCTGAGGTCTTACTCCTCATTATTGCAACTTCTTCTGTGTACCTATCAAGTCATACCAAAAAACTGATATTCAGCAAGATAATACTGTGGCTATGTCACATTTGCACATAATTAGTGAATTAAATGAAAAGATTTCATGTGATCAAATAAATTCCTTTATTTTCTGATAATTTAAATCTTTTAAGGAAAGATCTAAAAGAGGCCTTTTTCTCCTCTCTGAAAATGCAGACAAATTTTCAAGATTAAGTTTTCAGCCTTAAAAGCATCATCTGAATGAAATACTTCCTTTTACAAACATCAAAACAAATTGTCTTTTTTATTTCCTTCAGAAATATTTTTGACCATAATTATTTGTCAGCTTAAGACAAATTGATTTTTTCAATTTCATTCTTTCAAAACTCTGTATTTGGAAAAGAGGAAGTATACTCTCATATGTAGCATAATTAGTACCCCCATGAAATCACGTAGTCTTTGGCACCAGGACATAGATAATACTTTCAAATAGCAGGTATCCTCCTCAAAATTCAGAAGCAGTGATAGATGGCATTAAGGCCCTCCCCTCCTGTATCTCGCTTTTTTCTGTTCAAGCCTTTCCAATCTGAAAATAATAGCTGAACATTCTTTAAAAGAACATTGAGACGCATACAGAAAGAAATTCACTTTCATTTGTTCATAAATGGACTAAGATTTGGGAGATAGAGCTTTGGATAGGGAAATATGAAAGTTTTATCTGAACTCTCCCTGTCTGAAAATTACAGCTGTTTTTTTTTTTAGATTAAGCTCTAAAATGAGATTTGCAGTTATACCTGGATTTCAAGCATCTGAGCTGGCAAAATCTATGAAAAGCCTCTATCATACAGATCGAGTATTTTGACATTTATCTGAAGCCAGGTAGTGCAGAGGCCTTAAATAAGTTAATTGATCTTTTATCAGATTTCAAGAAATAATATTATTTGGCAAAAATATAGGGGAAGGAGTTCAGTTCTATTACTTTTATTCTTTCAAACCTCTTTGCCCACTCAAGTGATACTGTAAGCCATATTAATTAGTTTTCACACTTCATTCACAATCACCTTTTCAACATCAGCACAGTACGGATTAACTTTCCAAGAATTCCCAAAGTCAACTGGATCTACTTCAAGATGTTCATTGCTGCTGGTCAAATCATTGTTTTGGATTCCATCAAAATTTCCACACAGACCACACACTTGATCCTTGGAGGGAAAGAAACAAAAAATACATAAACCTTACATCTGTGGGCTGGCTTAGGGTTTAGTTAAGGAGTCTTTAATGGCACAATGCTTGAAAACTGAATTATTCCTGTCCTTGCCAAGTTCACTAAAATAGACATGGTGTCTCACAGAGAAAATTTAGCTCCTATTTCCATTCTGAATTGCTGAAAGTAGGACAAGTCTGTATCCAATACTCCAGGAAGCAAGATGACAACTCTGATCAGTGGTGCCTGTTGGTTCTATTTAGAGTATGTCCCCACAATCCCATTTTAATTTTGGAGATGACAGTGCTATCACCATCACTAGTAAATCTGGGTCTTAATACTGCTCTTCTTGAACACAGAAGAAATCACTCAACTTGCAATTATTCTAGGGCACCATAGCATCCATCCTTTCTGTCATAACTCATTTCCAATGACCCAGAATTTACCTCTTACAGTTGAACTACCAGGAAAGTAAGCAAACTTTATGGTATTACAAAAAATTCTCTTAATTTTCAAGCAAGTGCCTCCATAGAAATCTATCAACATGTCTGCATTAAAAAAAAAGGCTCTTCATCAGAAACAGGTTAAGTGCATTCTTTAGTGACAAAATGTAGCAAAGCAAAAAAAAAAAAAAAAACACTTACTTTCAAATTGCCTTTTAAGATAACTGAGACTCCCATGGCCAGATCCCAGGTCACACTGATGCTTTTCCCCAGTAAAATGATATAATAACGTCCAGACTTCATGACTTCTATATCATTTTCATTTTTAGGAGGTACCTCGATGTTTACCTGAACAAGAAAAGCACAGTGTCCTATCTACCACGTCTCTAATTCCTATTTCACATAGGTCACTTTCCCAGTAGGACACATGCTCATAGGTTAACAGCTATTTTCAAACATGCTGTTCTCCAGAGAATAAATAATTCCCATACGCTATCCAGATGCTCTGGAGCACTTGCAGAACTGTAAGCAAGGTATGGGTACGGGACTCATTACAAGCTTGTCTCTACACTGAAAAGCTGCTACGGATAAATTTATTGCTCTAGAAACAACACTTCTGAACAGCAGATTGGGATACAAGTACAGTATTTCAATCTCATCATATTTCTGTAATTTTGAATGAGGCATATAACATACACTCACCACAAATGCTGACACACAAAGCAAATATTGCTAAACAGAAGCAGGGCTGATAAATGGGACAGAGTATACCTAGTTAATTATCAGTTTAGTACTTGGTCAATGGTTCACAGAATAATTATGTTTTATTTTTATTTAATCTTTTTTTATTTAGGAAACTAACAATTCTGTGCTCCAGTGACAGACAGTGACAAAAGGGGTGGTTAGGTTTAAGTGTAATGTGAACTAGGAGAACTACATGTACCAGTGGCGTCTGAAGGACCAGAGCCTCATTCTCAAGTCAGGAAGGACTCTCTTCCCAACCAGCTACACCACCAGGAAAAATCCTGAGAGATTCCTTTCAGTGTCTCCATTTTTACATCACTTTCACTTCCCCTGTGTGCCTCTTTCTCTTTCCATCTGGCTGCAAATTCACCGCCTCCAGCTACTAAGAATTTAAGAGATTAATTTAAAATCCTTTCTTTCACACTGTAATCCCCTTTCAATGGGAACACTAATAGGATTATTAACCACATTTGGAGAGACATGTCTGGCATGGCTGTTACTTTAAGCACCACTAATGCATTAACTGAAAACTGCTTAATTGTGAAAGAGGCCGATGAAAATTTCCAGTACAAATAGTAATTAAAGCAAAGAAGGAAGAGGAGCCCGCAAACCATTATTCTACTCCCCAGTTTGAGGGCAAAATACTTCTTTATCCCACTACTCCTTCTTGCTCAATTCAGTAAAAGCTCAGTCCTGTAATTCAGTTCTCTTAATCTCTGGGGTATTGCTAGAAAAGCTATCCCCAGAGAAGATATCCTCCAAGGGTCTCTTAAAGAGGTCCTTCAATGTCATTAGAGGAAGAATACTTTAAAATACTATTTTAGGAACTGGAAGCTTTTTCATCTTCTTCTGTGCTCAATATATTAATATACAGCCTAGTCACACTTGGTCATTTATCTTCCAAATATCTCCAGTAGTCTCTGTCTTTCCAAACTAAGGGGGAAAAAAAAAGAGGAGGGCAAAACTGAGCTAGGAGCTTCGTCTAAATTACAGAATTTCTGTGTTTATGGGGGCTTCTAGCCCAAGCATGAAGTCATAAACTTTTGACCTTGCTATCTGGCACATTTACTTGTTTCAGAAGAACACAAATGATTTCATGATAATTATTTTATTTTAATGTGAGCCAGAATTGTAGCATGCAAATACTTCAATTAAATCTCCATTTACTTAAAACTAGAAGATGCTCTCAAAACAATAGCAACTTAAATAATGGTGCTTGGAAACATTTTAATAGCCAAAAAAAAAAAAAAAGGTCCTGATTCTTCTGCTTGCTTCTAAACTTCTAAGGTTTGTTGTAGAAAAAGAATATAGGAAGTCATCTCTGTGTGAGAATTTGCTTAAGCATCTTCATATCTGATGTTTTTCCTTAATGCCTCATTTGGTTGCTGTTATTTCTAAGAAAACCTCATCTAGATATTACACTGAGCCTTCAACTCAGTAGAAAGACAGCTAAAAATTGAGTCAAGGTCATGTGGACAACCTTGTGATACAGACCTAGTCCTTGCAAAAGACATACTCTCAGGAACCAAACAACCAAACACTCTGTGTTGCTGTAGTTACTGGGTGCCTTATTGCCTCCTATATTTTCCGTCCCTTATTTTGGTGTCCGAATGGAATCACAGTTCTTCTGAAAAGTCTGTCTCCTACAGAAGTTTTCAGATAAAGTCTGGCTCTACAGACTGATACTACTATTCACCCTCACCCAAGCAGGGGATTCTTTAGCAGTAGTAATAAAGAATTAGTTGCACAACAAACATCGCCTATGTTCATTCATCCAGCAACCAAAAGCCTGCACGGATCACATGCTGTCAAGATGCACTGCACAGACAATATTAATTATGGTCATGTTTTACATGTTCCTGTCAAGCCTCAGTGGCACACAGCTATTTGCAAGCAATTTGCAGGCTATGCAAAACCTGTTTCAGCTTTGTCTGTTAACCCCCAACAAGGCAAATGTAGAGTGGTTTCACATTTCGCTGGGAACATTTTTGCAAATCTCTGGTCCAGATGCCAGTTCAGAGCAGAGAACTTTTGAAAACTGAGCAACTGAAACACTATAATCCACTATAGCTCTGTAATGTTTGAACACACAGACGGTCTTAATTGTTACAGTGCCCCAGGCAAAGAGCTGAACTCTGCCCTTTTGAAATATTGTTTCCTGCTGTGGGGGGGACATGGGAGGTGGAAGTGGTTCTTGGTTAATCCTTCAGTGTTTGTTGGTAGGAAAGGGGAAAGAAAAAAATGAGAAGGCAGTGATCTGGATTTTCCACGTGACACTTCTAACAAGGGAAAGGATAGTGATATTCACTTCTGCAGTATCAACTTCTTTCAGCCATGACTTCTTTTTTTCCTGTGTTCTCAGTTCTCCAGATGGCTAAATTAGAGCTGAAGTTTCACTAGTCATGGCTTAGTCACTTCTTAGCTCTTTCTTGCACTTAACCTTGCTTGAGATAGACCTAGACCTCCCATGTTTAGAAAAGGCATTCATTATATGAGCTTGCATTGAACAGCATTCTTATCCAAGAAAAATTTATTAGCATCAAACAGAAAGACCAAAATGGCATTATACCTCTGGGAGCAAATGGATAATTCTAATTATGCCAATCTGTTCATTTTATATCTAATTTTCAAGAACCACTGGGCATGAGGCCATTCATGCCTCCTCATACTAAAAAAACTGATTTTTTTTTCCCCAAGAAAGGAAAAGAAAGAGAACAGAAGTGTACATACATTTCCATTAAACAACTCTATTTCCCCACTTTCATACAGAATGATGACCCTTTTGGTGCACTTTTCTCCAGTGAAGCCACAGCCTTCATTTGAAATTAGTATCCGGAATGTCCCAGAGTCATCCTTGCAGAAATCCTATCAGGCAAAAATAAATGAATGAGCCATTAATGTAGAACATTTGAAAAACAAATACAAAGTTATGTAGAAAAAGGAAGGCTCAGACAATATCCTGTGCACTCTGTATCCAGTAAGGTGTTGGCAAGTCAACTGTTCCCATGTTAATTTATGTTGTGCTTAGCATTGATATTCATGTGGTCCACCCTCTAAAAAATGAGGTCCACTCTGACAGTGACACACACATCCATATTTTGCAAGGAAGATCTGTACTTTTACAGTATCTGTGATATTTTAAACATGTAAAAAGGACATAGTATACAGCTATATATATATAGAAATTAATTGACCTAACAGTGAAAGCAAGACTCTACAGCTTCAATGATAAAACAGAAGTATAAACCTAGAAGGTTAGGTTAGAAAGAAGGCTTAGAAAGATATGTGTTGCACAGTCTTGAGTAAGAAGTTTGATGCCCTTGTTTTCCCACCTGTACATGGATAATAATTACAATAATGCCAACATATTTTTGGGGGAGCAATTAAGTAGTTTAATGTATTGATTTTCTTTTCAGTCAAATATTTCTGAGGTGCATGGAGAGTTAGTACTACTTTTATATGATTACTCATGACTCCCAGACCTTTCGAGTTTGTTGGTTTGTTGTGTGTGGCGTTTTTTTGTTCGTTCATTTTTGTTTGGTCTATAGCTCTCTGTGTTTGTAATCCGAGGAAAACAGATCTCATTTTCATTTTAAGTAGTTTTGTAGTACTGCATGCTATTACTACCCATAAGACCTTTACACAGAGCTCTAACTAGTGTCAGAGCAATTGTTCTTCTGAGGCAATCCAGCTGACATCAGGGTGGGAGCATATTTCAGAGACTTAGAGACAGGTTGATCACACTTTCCTGCCCAAGGAGAATTGCAAGGAAGAATGTGTCTTATGAAAAGCGTCAACAGACAAAAACATAGCTCCCCCAGAAAACCTGACGCTTTTAAATTGCATTATCTGTTGTTATCAACTAGAAGTGGGTCCATCTAGTTTTAGACCAAATTTTCAGATAAATCCTTCTTTGGCATACACATTTTCAAATGCAAAATGATTTGCATCGGTAGATAAGAGAATCTTATTTAATTCTCTAAATTTCTGGTGGCCACAAATTGCAGGCTGATGTTAGTATGCTGTGTACTCCAAATAGGTTGGTGCATGGAACAGAATAGTGACTTTGCTGAACCGAACAAGCAGAGTCTGTGCTCTAAAAGCATTTAGAGAAAGTTCAATGAGCATTTCTTGTCTCAGTCAGACAGTACGCCATCATTACAGGATAGAGGCCAGTGGATAATGAGGGAAGATTGATTTATGGGTATCTACAGTTCCTTATTAGAGATGAGATTCACACAGCTCCTCTCCATGCCATGCTGCTGTCATACGTTTTATGACTGCTAGCTAGACATATGGCAACCTAAATCACTTCTATAGAACACAATGCACTCTTCAAAGTTCTTAAGACATCTTTGAAGTCATTAATGAGCTCTGCTCTCCTCTACTATACACCTGACTTAGTAATTAAGAATATCTTACTGTGATTTATCCAAACATTGGATTTCTCTCCCCGTGTAAAACACCTTATATATTATCAGACAGCTTCAGCATTTGACACGTTCTTACCTGAACTAATACGTATTGGCAGTTTCCTGGAAACTTGTATTTCAATCCATCAAATGTCAAGTAATGAGCTGTACCAATAACAGTGCAGGTGCCATCACATGTATTGTTGGTGCATTCCCACTTTCGACCACGGCACACACTGTAACAGAGGAAATGAGTCAGTGACAGTTAGAATTATTTCCAATGTATATAATCAGCAAGAGAATGAAAGGTGCTGTAGGCAAAGTAAAAGAACAAAAGTTTATGCCTCCAGGACATGCATTCGTGATCTGAAGACACTCCAAAAGACACAAAAGCAGAGATAATATTTCTGCCTGGGCCTGAGTCAAGGAGTAACCTACTGCAGACCAAACAGGAATGTTGTTTCCCTCTGTGTCTTAACCCAGACATCAGCTGCAGCTCTGTGAGGAACCTCTGCAGTTTTCTACACTGCTGTCCATCCTCAGGTATGTCCCCAGCAGATCCTCTCTGTGTTTGGCCTTGAGAACATACTCTTAGAGGGTTCCATGCCTGGGTTGCTGTATTTCTTATCTAAAGAGGTTTCCACAACCAACAGCTTGGCTTCCCAGAGATGGGCAGAGAAGATCACAGAATCAAAGCATCACAGAGTGGCTGGGGCTGAATAGACCTCTGGAGATCATCCAGTCCAACCCACCTGCTAACTCAGGGTCACCAGAGCAGATCACACAGTTCGGTGCAGGCAGTTTTGAATGTCTCAGAGAAGGAGACTCCACACCCGCTCTGGGCAGCCTGGTCCAGGCTCTGGCACCTCCCAGCAAAGAAGTTTCTCCTCATGTTCAGATGGACCTTCCTGTGTTTCAGTCTGTGCCCGTTGCCCCTCACCATGGCTTTGGGCACCACTGAACAGAATCTGGTCCATCCTCTGACACCCACCCTGAGATATTGACATTATACTACCTGCACCAGACTATAATCTTGCTCATTAACATAAATGAGCATATTTAGCATAGGGTGCAAAAATCCTAATAGTGCATCAACATGTCAAGTGACTAAGGAACGTGTTTCCCTTTTTCTCACAAGCTGAATGTAGAATTACATGCTTTTCGAACTTCCTTATTACAGAAAGAGGCCCAGACAGAGCCTGCTAGAGTATTTCCTAAAACTATTACTATCTTATTTTGGACAACCTGCTCTGAGCAACCTTTTAGAAAAAACAGATTGATTACCCTCTAAGAACCATTTCAATTAAATACGAAGTGTAATATCAGCAACCCTGTCTTATTTGCAGTACTGCCCATTTTTCCCTCATTGAAAGCCAAACCAGTAGTAAATTTAATATCCAATTGATGCCAAAGGACATGTGTTTACTCTAGTGACCATCTTCTGGGACCAAGTAACCAGGGCTGTAATTCAGTCTGCCCAGTGACTTTTGTTCAGATTATGTACTTGAGTGTAATGCTACCCTTCTCTAAAGAAGTCTCTGTTCTTTAATTACATCCATTCTTCATGATAGTTTATCTGACCCAGCAACTGGAGATGTTACCTCACAGTCTGACAAGAACACACATATGCATAGAAATATTTATCTTTTCTGTACACAGGTGTATATATATACATACACCCTCTGAGGAATGCCTTATGTTGTGATACTGTCCCCTGAGGTCTCCTGTGAAGATCAAACCAGAACGTCTGCCCTTCAGGATAATTCAGTTTTGGTGACACACAAATAGGACTACAAGTGAAATCTCAGTTTACGTGACAGGAGATGTGACAAGACATGACAAGACTTTTGATCATGAAAGGAGATACACCAGTGATTCCTTGCCTTTATAGCTGGCAGGTGATGTTGTCAAGGACATGTCCTAGACTTCCACACAAGCAAAGAATATGCAAGAAAGACAAGAGGACATCCTGACATGCAGAACAAAACAAGATGCTGCCTTGTTTTTTCAGGGAGAGGGGAATTATGAAGAGCAATCAGACACAGGGTTAAGGTCTTGATATCATTACAACCACATTGCTGTACCAGCTGTACTGGACTGTCACTACATACAAAACCAGTGATGACATGATGAAAGGGACAGCCAGTTTATTTTTTCTTCACTCTGTCTTTTACACACTTTTTGCCCTTTCGTTTGTTGTTGTCATTGTTTTTGGTTTTGTTTTCTTTTAAAAAACAGAACAGAACTAAGCAAAAAAACCCTAAACACATGGTGACCATCTTGGGAGTGCATATTCAAAATGCAAAGAAAGCAAATTCTCCTATCTTTGTGTAACTCAATCAGTTTCAGTGTAATTATACCAGTGTAACAGACAGAAGGAAAAATAGTAGAGTTCCTAATCTTTATGGTTACATCAAACCAGGCATATTCAACACCAATCATTATTAAATTTATTAGAGTTTCTAAGAACATTTGTATCCTTTCATTGCTTGATACACAATAATCTAAATCTTACATGGTTCCCTGATAAATAAGACTCAAGGAGGTAAATACCATTATTATCATGTTAAAATGAGGGAAAGAGGAAAACTGAGAAATAAAGAGCATCCACTCAGTCCCCCCCGCCCTTTTCCAGAGGTATCCTGAAGAACTACAAGCCTTGCTACAGAAGCTGCAGGTATGAAAGGGGATCTTTCTCTTGGCATCCACAGGCTCTTGATCAGTGAAATAAATTGATTTCCTGACTTGCAAGAGACTGAGCAAACAAAATTAAGCAAGAAACAAACAATTAAACAAGCAGAAAATCTGCTCACTCGTTTGTTTTTTCTTAATTTTGGAATGTTAGAATAGCATTTAACACCTTATCTAATAATCTAATAATAATAATTTAATAATATAATAAACAATATCTTCCTTGAGGTTCAAGAAATACTCATCTACTAAATGCTATATGAATGCAGATGGACACCATCACTGCCCCAGGGATTTTCTAATCAAGATCTGTAAGGGCAGGGAAAGGGGAATTCTATCCTCACTTTACAGATGTAAAAAATCAGGAATTTGATCCCAAGATCAAATTGCTAACCAAAGGAAAACCAGGTACTTAACCAAGTTCTCTAATAATGCCGTAACCCAGGCATAAGCATTATTTAATCTTGATAACACTTCACAGTATAATAAATATCGTGCAATAAATTTTCTTCAAAGAATTTCTTTAACACGAAACCTATTGCACTCCGTGCTATTAAAACTCTGCTAATAGGTAGAGCAAGACCACAGGTTTCTATATATGCACATGGATAGATTATAGAGTATGTGGTGTAGCAAGATTCAGATTAGAAAATTTCTGCTGTGTACAGCTTCATAAATGTTATTCCAAAATTTTCACTGAGCTCTACAATGAATTCCCAATACATAGAATAACAAAAGTTTTGCCACTAGCTTAGACTTGGAGACATTCCGTTGTTCATGAATTCAGGTCTCCCATATGTCAAGTTGAATGTAAATGCCAAATCTGACACCTCTGGTTCATATATTGCGTTTGCAGGTGTTCACATCTGGCTAAGAACAAGTGAGAATGAGAACTCCTGCAAAAGCAGTACAAAAAGTAAAAACAAAAGAAAAAGAAGATATGACCTCCAAAATGCAGACTCTCAATTCTTATTAATTCTCAAAGCAATAGTAATTTCCTATATCACTTTCTAAATGACATTTGACTTGATATTTGCTGAGAACTATCATGAAGCTTTTCAAAGTCATAGTTCAAAAAAGCTCTAGTGACATATTTGAGTGGACCTTTTTCGAATTTTACTTTCTCATTCAAGAAAATACCTAAGATGAGAGGAAGAACTTTTTATCTATGAGAAAAAGCATGATTTCTAACATTTTATTCACCCTGATATTGAAGGAAATTCAGTGTAATAGAGCAAATGTCACTTACAATTGCATTGACAGAAAGAAAAGGGCAGTTACAAGATGAAGCAACATAGTTGCAATTATTTTAATATTGAAGATTATGACTTAAAGAGACTGTGCATGGTTATTGTGAAGACTCTTGCAAATTTTGCTAACGATAACTAGGACTTTTACACCTTTGTGCTATTGTTTCACTAAAATTTTCATTGTGTCTGTTTTTCAGCTGAGTCATTTTTACCTATATGCAGTCTAAGCAGGTTATAGCATATATATCTATATAAAAACACCACCTCCATCTTCCTCCCTTCAAACGTACCTTCCCCCAGACCTAATTATAGTACGTTTCACAATGTAATATACAGCTGCAAAGGAAAATAAATAAATAAACAATAATAATAACTAACGAAAACCACAAAAAAAAACACAAACCAAAACAAACAAAAAACACCAACCAAAAAAAAAAAAACACCACCACCACAAAACACAGAAAAACCCACCACATAAAACACATAAACCTTTATATCCATGTCTACCTTCTACTAGTTAGGATCAGTCCAACACATTGAAAAACACAATACTTTGAAATCACTGTTGCTTAAAGATCAATGCACAAAAAAGAAACCAAAATGACTCCAACTCCATCCAGTCATACAGAGGATAACAGAAATACTTCCTGGGGTTGCTGCAGAGTTGGGGAGGGGCATTTTAGGCAAAATGTACAAGAGATCCTGAAGTCTAAGTTCAAAGGGAACAGTTTCCACACTGCTGGTGACTGGATGTCCTACACCCTGGACTCTGAAGAGTTCTGCAGGAATGGATCACCACTCCCTCCACAAGCACACATGGAGGGTGAAGCACCTCTCCAACGCAGCAAGCTGTGCAGGCAGAAGCCAAGAACTGTCCAGCAGGCAAATACCTTATACCTTACCCAAGCTGTGCTGAGGGCTTCCTTCCACAGAAAACTTATAGCCTAGCACTTTTATATTGAACCTACAAATTGTTTTTCAAGACCAAACAGGATAGATAGGGACATGCATGAAAGACATGAATCACTTACTCTTTCTTCTGAAGATATAACACCAAATCCCATTTTCCCTCCTCTCCTTTTTTAACGATATCAATGGACTGAACACTGATTCGAGGTAAGAGGTCAACTCTATTTCTGTATGATTCTTTAACATTTTCCTGAAGAGCTCCTGTCATATTATAGCTGGCATATCAAATCCTTTTTGCTTATGCATACTTCTGGCTAAAAAGGCCTAATTCAAAGTGCCCCAGACAACAAAAAAGGGAAACATGACATCAGAGCTTAGCAACAAAAAGCAGGCTCCGTTCCTCCCACCTTACAGAAACTCCTGTATTGTTATCTTTTGTTGCAAGATCAAGGAGCATACCCACTCACTAGAGGCTACAGAGGCCCTGCACAGATACATGGGCTAGCTTTTTATAAGGTACCAGATACAGTTTGGCTGATATTGCACTGGTCTGATGTGATACGCAAAGATGCTGGTCTATGTGTATAATCGCACTGGTCTATGTGTATAATCGCACTGTAAAACCTGATTTTATATAAAATAAATCCATTAAGTAAAGAATATTTATTTTTTTCCTAGAAACATGTTAAGTGCCCTAGAGGAAAATGCAGTTCTAGTGGCTCACCAGGTGTTGCAGTCCTTAGTCACTGTCTCTCCTTTGGCATATTCTCTTCCATTGTGAAAACATGGGCACCTCTCAGGAGCAACACACTTGTTTTCATGTCGCACCTAAGTAAAGCACACAGTTTGTCAGGATGCAGGTCTGTTGGTATGTGCCAGTACACTGAAGAGTAAGCACAAGAATATGTGGATAAAGAATAAAGGAAAGGATACAGAAAATGGTTCAAGACTACCTATGGTATGAAAGGTATAACATTGCTAATATTTATTCCCATTAACATAAATAAAGCTATGGATATATAAAGCATAGTCTTGTTTCAGGGGCTGAACACCAGTTTAGGCTGCTGGGAAAACAAATTATAGAAGAACTTCATGATGAGAAAGTTCAATTTGATCAAAACCAGGATAGCTAACCTGAACATAGAGAGAGCAGATGTGCTTCTTACACACAACAAACTGAAGAATGAGATACCAGAAAAGCAAAGAAGTATAGGGCTCTGCTGGGCTAAAACTTGAAAGATGATCAATGAGGAGGAGCTGAGGAGCTGCCATGCCAGAAGATTCTCTTGTCACAGACAACACCTGTTCCCCCCTCTCCCCCCTACTCCTCTCCCCAAAAAAAAAATGCCCATCCCCCTGTCAGCTCACCTCTGAAAATTGCAGTGATCACTAATATTTTTGCAAATGCCTACTTATTACCTAGAAACCAGGATAAATATCAGTCCACCTGAGACACTATTCTATTCTCACAAGCACTGTGGCTGGGAAATAGGTCATTATGTTCTATCTACATTTTTTTCTTTTTCCATTTTATCTTACTGACCTTAGTTTCTCTTTCAATAAAAACAAACCATTTGTCCCATATAAAAAAATAGAATGTTAGACTATTTAATTTTTTCCATTATTTTTATCTGTTTTGTTTTTGTTTTCTGTGAGTATTCTCTTTCCCATTTGAAGATAGCCAGTTTTAAAGAATCAAACAAAACCAAGGCTGGTTATGCTGTTTTTCACTTGGATGTTATTCTGCAAAAGCCAGGGGTAGGTTTGGCTCTTGCTTCATGGAATACCAAAATGGAAAGCCCTTCCCCTCGTTCTCATTCAAAAGTCACAAAATATCACTTTCCCACTTTAAACTGTTTCTGTAAAATCATTATTATTTTTTTTTTAACCATTAAATACTGGCCAACAAGATCAATGTGGTCAGAATGCCAGGTTAATTAAGTAGAATAGCTCTGTCTTTTCCTCTGAGAAGCTAGAACTGCCACAGGGAACTACTAATAAAAAGGATTTCAGAGCCTGGAAACCCTTCATTCATATGCAGCTCCACGTGCTCTGTGGTGTATGGAGCACTATATTATGCCCAATATACTTATGCCTATAGAAGATGGAAAAAAAGAAATTCTTTTCTAGATGATAGAGATGGGGCTCTGCCTCTGACTCCACAAAGGACAAGGAAAAAACAGGCCATAGAAGACCATATGTTTCAAAGGGTGTTTAATTACTTCCTTCCTGGTGGCATTTAGGAAAAAAAGCAATATATGACTTCATGCAATATGGCTGTATTTCTGATTTTTCCACAGTCCTCAACAACATAGGTCACCACTAGCCTCTGGATACAACACTTGGGATTAGATATGTGGTTAGTAAAAGGAGGATTAGGACCTCTTCTACTTGCACTCTCATACATTGACATAAAGGTAGTCACAGCCTATCTCCAATTCTTAAAACTGAATAGAATGGTATTAATATTTCTGTCACAAACATGGTCACCATGAAGCTACAGTGCAGCAACTGTTAACCCATTGACAAAGAGGGAAGACTACCTTGTTTGAGCACTGCAGAGTGGGTGGTTGGGATTTAGAAAGCCAAATCTAAATACCTAAAGTGGAATTTGACCAGAAGAATAATTATGTCTTCTGCAAAACTCAGTGGATGATGACATTGTTACTATTAACACACAATCTAATGTTCATACTGATACCACATCCAAAAGCTGTTATATCTGGCAGTCCAATGTCATGCTGTGTTACAAGTCTACTGAGCACAGTATCATAAGGTACTGCTGGGCTAGTGGCATTATTCTCAAACAGCTGGATTTTCTATGGAATCTCTCAATCCATCAATAGATAGCATTTTATAGAGGAGATCTAACAGTCCTGAGTGCCTGAGGTGGTGGGAGGCATGAGTGTTGGGCAAGCAACCACACAAAAAGATGGTAATGAGAACAGCTGCTGTTCACACCATCTCATACCCACATGATGATGCTCCTGAGGTTATAAATGGCTGACTAGCTGATGAAGTGACACCCTACTTAGGGTTCTGACAGAAACGTCCATGGTTTCCTTGCTCTGTCTTATTACTTGTTAAGCCTTGACAAATCTTGCAAAAGGAAGGACAATATTACAGATTTCAGAACCCTTAAGATTCTTCTCCATTAATTTTAATCTGTCTTGGTCAACACAATTTTGATGAGTATCTCATTGTCAAGAAAAGCTCAGATTTTCACTCTGTTCCTCAGATACACCTCAGGGTTTCAGCAGAAAGTCAGCCAAAGGTATAAAGGAATAAGAGATTAAGTAAAGGAAGTGGGTCAGATTAGAACCCTATAGCTGATATGTTTTAATTAAAACAGCCCGGCACCATTTCTGTGCAGACAAAGTCAAGAACATGTTAGGACAGACCACTCAAAATGTGCTGGTTTTACATTTAACTTTTCTTTCTTATGATAGCTGTATGCTTCTTATGTTTGTTTTATGAAGCGCTGTCCTTGGGCAGATACACATACAAGAAAACTGGCACCTACCTTCTCATGAAGACTCTCTCATGTTGTTACATAGGATAGATAAGCCTACACTGAAGAATATACAACAGGGCTAGCAGGAAAATCAAAATAGCACTCTATTAAGTTCCTGATGAAAACTAAAGAAAAAGCCCTTTCAAACTTCTCCAATTAAAATATTTTTTATTATTTTTTTCCTACTAATATATCATAGTTTTATTTCAGCAGCTAGAATACGATAAAATGTTTCATTTTATGTCTAAACCTTAATTTTTATTCCATTGTTGGAAATTGAAAAAAATACATTTTATAGTGTTGGAGTGTCTGGATTTTATGCTTTCTGATTGTTCTGCTCCTCTTTTTCCCCAGAAAGGTGGTTAACACTCCATTTGTATATTTATTAATATTTTCCAAGGGGAAAAACCTGGAGTGCCATAAACTAATCTGAGAAAGCATATTTTCCCCACACTTCTGCACATATGTTATGATTTATCTTTTCTGCTTTGCAAAAGCGTGACAAGTATGGAAAATTTCTCACCCTCCAGATGATCAAAGACAAAAATAAAAAAGAAGAATCACTTTTAATTACATATTGAACAATTTTATTTTCAAGAAATGAAAATAATGTAAAATATTAAGTCAAGAGGAACTGGAGAACTTATTTTTCAGTTGAAATAAATCAGCTTTGATCTGCATTTTCTAATTGGGGAAATAATCAATTAATTGGCAATTTCTCACCCCAGCAAACTTTCTGATTGAAATCTAGCCAACCACAGCATCATGTTCATGAACAATCCTTGATTTTTAAATTTTTTTTTTATATATATAAAATTCAAAATTGGCAAGCAATTTGTGCATACAGATTTCAGGCTATGCATTGCTCTGTTTAAGACTGGCAACTCTGCTAACTGATGTGTAAACATCTCTTCATATATGTATGGATAACATTGCACTTAATCCCATATTGAGTGTATATGCTTGCAAATTGTACCAGAGAGTTGTTTATGTAAACTACATGTCTTTGTTTGGTTTTTTTTTTTTCTGATGGTTTGAACCATTTTAGAGAAGCAGGATGATTTTTTATTTTTGCTAATAAGTTAACCATGACCTTTCATAATTTGTATATGTTACTGTACTGCAAAAGAAAAAGAAATCTTCACTAAAATGGCACAAGTTCTTCTAGAGATAAGTGCAATTATTTATTTCTATAAACATTCATGAATCTGTTACTTCCTGCAGACATTCCTAAAACAGTAGCTCACCTCCATGAGTGCTTGTAATTTAAACAGGATTACGGAACACTAAGGGAGACTGACCAGTAAAAGAAATAGTAATATCTTTTTCCAGTCCCTTTACTGCTCAGCTCTGTTGGTACAAATCTGGAAAACACAAACTCTGTGACTCTGAAGTGCATTCCCTCAGTGTGCCCAGAGTCTTTAAGGCAGAAGGGGGTAAGAAGGAGAAACTCACCACCACCCTGAATCTTTTCATCTTGGGCAAATAATACTGGAGGCACAAAGCCTCATTGCAGAATGCAAAAATAAGGAAAAAGTCTTCCCCAAACCATCCTGGTTAGATACCTGTTGGACACCAGGAGGAAACTGCTCTTTGGCAGTAAACTGGCGGTTCCCATGGAGCCACACACCAGGAGTCAAACCCATGGCCACCAAGGGCACCCACATAATGAACGGACCGACCTTGATCCTGCCTTTTTTCATGGCCATGGTTACTACAATGCCATCTATGTACTGGTTACTCTCATCGTGGCTTTGAGAAATGCAAATCTCGCCGTTTTTATTCCCTGCGAGACTGGAAGCAAACGAGAACAAGCAATTACAGCCCGAGTTTACCGGAATATTGAACCATACCGCCACCTTGTGGACAAAGAGCATATTTTACTAGTTTTTAAAAAAAAGGAAAAAAAGGCAACCAACAAAAACAAAAAACCTCGGCCCTGTTTTTTTTCCAAACTCCGACAAACTATCTTGTCGAATTCAGTGGCATATTTCACCGCTGCAGAGTCAACTGGAGTTTCCAATTCCAGAATGACAGGGACTCTTTCTCCTCACAAGAATTTTATGAAACAATTGCTTGAATGACAGTTCAAGCCCACAAAAAAGGAATATGAAATTCTATACTAAATGTGAAGGTTGATTACGAGGAAGATGACTTTGGGGGTTTGAGGGCTTTTTTGCCCCCCATTTTCTTTTCTGTTGAGTAGTTATCATTTTTTTTTCCCATTGTTATCTCTACAATGTACTGTTACCATACCCTGGACTGAAACTAAATCTCAAGCCCCATCACCAAATCAAAGAGGTCTGATTGTTATGTGCAGAGAAAGACCTATTCTCACTGGAGCTCTTGAAATTTTACAAGTACATAAACTTCTGTAAGTTTACTTAGCACACTACTGTTTAGGAATATTCTCTAAAAACTGAAATGTGAAAAGAAACAACACTTGTTTTAAAATTCTTGTGAAAACTTGTTCCACATTGATATGGATGCCTTCAAATTATGTTCTATATTTTTCACTTCTGACCTACAAGATACTTCACAAGCCTGAGATTTTGTCTACGGCTGCCATTTTATTCTGCAGTATCATCTATTTACATAAATACATATTTATCAGCAAAATATGGTAGCAAAATTTAAAAGTACATGAATATTAATGCTAGAAATGACTGTGTTATGAGAATTTGTTTGTTTGTTTCTAGTAAGACAATGGAAGGAATTTTGAGGGAGAAAACACCTATATTTGTATGGAAGCAGAAAAAAAAAAAAAACACACAACACGTCTTTACATCTTTATAAAAATACACTTTTCCACGTAAAGTTAATTTATTTTCTAAATGGAAATTAAACTAGTAAATTAAGTCAATTCATCAGAGCTGAAGCCTAGACAAAAACATGCATCTCAACACTAGAAGTAGTAATCCACACCTTTATTTGCTAACAATGTCCAGTGCATATTAATATGAGCCTGAACCTTGAGTAAGTATAAAAGTGTAAAAAAAACTCAAAAGTTATCTTCTGTATTTCTAGAACTCCTGAGTTGCAGCATTTGAAAACCTCTTGCTTTACTATATGCCCCTCTGAGTCAGAAAACTGCACCAGAACATCTCAAAGTACCACAAATATCAATTGTAGAGTATTTTAGCCCCCAAACAAAATAAAGACACAGCTTTAACTCTCTTTTTCCAGCATCTATCAGGTATTTTCATCTGCATTTCATACACTGAACTTAACAAACTTCTTAATCCCAGCAGTTTTCTGGGACAGACAACTTGATAGTACCGTTTACTTCATAAAAGGTGTACCATGTGCTCCACCTCTATTCTATTCATGTGACACCTGGGATTACACCCCCAGCCCCCAGTGAGATCTTGTGCACAACTCTTCACCTGCCTAGAGTGTTGCACAGCCCTGAATGCTGATGCTTTTTTCTATTGCTCAGAGAACAACAGCAGCAATCTGCTCTCTATTCTACTCCATCTGCTTTTTTTCAGGGCCCTGAAGTGATATTGAGTTCACAGTCACTGACTTAGCAAATAACTATTTGCTCTATGTAAAAATGACTAAACCAGTGATTAAATCTGAGGGTTGCAGGGGAACATGACCCTGGACTCCAGAAAGCATTTTACCAGTGAAAAAAGCATGCTCAGCACACCAGCTGCAATTCCAGGACACCCTCTGGCATCATCTTAGCAATTTTCATGTCCCACGTTCCTTCTCATGGCGAACCCTCAGTTTGCTACAACACACAGGAAGGCAGCAGCAGAGATGAAGATTTGACAAGAAGGCAATTAGTATCAACAGGAAGCTTTGGCTGGATGTGGGGTGGGTATTTAAGGTATTGGTGCCTAAGTACTTCTGTCTCACTGACTAGGGAAGCCCAGCAACACTGAGAGGAGTTTGGGAGGAGAGCTTAAGGAAGACATAAATTGATCTTTAAAAGTAGAGTTTGACTTTTTGATTATCAGTTATTATTACAAGCTAAAATTCATCTTCTATGCAGATATGCTAACATACATATTTCAAAACAGCCACAGTTTGGCAGAGCCAGTACTTCACAGCCACGTATTTCCAAGCTGAAAGAAGCCTGCTAGTAGGAAAAAATGAGGGCAAGAAAACAAAAAGGAGCCTGCTTACCATCCCTTTCGGACAGAGGCATCCAGATATACAGCCATGGCTGATGCAGTCCAAGTCGTAGTTCTGGCAAGTCTTGGCACACTCCAACCCTTCAGCTCTTGGGTTGTTTGCAGGACAGACAAATCTTTCCATGGGGGATCTGCATGTCAAGCTCCTTTTTACTTTAAAAAAAAAAAATCAATTTACAAAAAACTGAATTAGAACTCAAGTTTTGTTAGCACAGTATTTTTCTAAAGGATGGATCAACATTGTTATTAGGAAACTAGGATATAGAATGGAGCAACACCACTATGCATGCCATTGTAAATGTAAAAGTCTCTACATCCCAATGAAGTGACCTAATCACAAAAGCATGTATTCTAATAAGGAAGCAAAAGAAGCTACACGATTCAATTCCAGATTGCACTAAGGCAGTGTGCCTGTAGGCAGCGTACACTACCAATATCAGCATAAAATCCATGTTCTGAGAAGGAATGGCATCACATATTATTGTATTTAGACTCACTTGCAACATGGAATACATGTATGACTGTTAATAACAATGCTTTTAGCTTAAATACAAAGCTTTCAAACTCTTGGAGAACTCAGGTTCTAAAAGAAGAACAGAATTTCCCGAGAAACTCCAGGTTATGATTTCAAGCAATGCTAGAAATATGCCTCTCTGAGGTTTTGTAAGTCTTGATGCACTAATATTAGTGCATTACTGTTATAGCATGAGTTTGGTGAGATATACACCTAGAAGGTTTAACTTGAAGGACTGTGGGAGCCAACTGGTGACACTGTTGCTGGTGTCCTACCAAGACCTCTCCCCTATCATAATCCCATAAACTACATCCACGTATAAGTGGTAAACTCAAAAAAAAAAAAAAAAAAGAAAACAACACTAATGGCCTGTTCTCCAAAGCAGTGCCCAGCTCTGCAAGACAGTTGTCAGTCTCCTGGATGTTTTATGGCGAGACGCCTGGTGGCTGGAGGTAACACTCAGTGCCTGGCAGACCTCTAACCTTGAAGCCCCAGAAAGCTTTGTCTATGCCAGAAAGAGGAACTTGCAGCCTGCAAGTCGGAAGCAGAATGTATAAAACTGGCTAGTTACTGATGTTGTGTGATCCTCATATAGCAACTGAGGTCCTCAGATCACCACCAAAGGATGCCTTAACCTCTTCAAATAAGATAAATTGCCATGGGTAACTATAATTTTGAGAGGTGGGACACAATGAGCCCTGTATCCTCCCATGCAAACATTTTGTTTCTATCATGTAAAAAAAAAAAAAAAAAAAAAAAAAAAATTAGAAAAAGATGTACAACATCACCAGCCAGTGCAACATCTGGTGCAACAGTGCAACTTCTTTCCTCCTCTAGATTACCAAGAGACTGAAGAGAAAAAAAAAAAATAAAAAATAAAGAAAAGAAAAATATTAATTTTTTAAAGCATACTAACTTCTGGCAGATGGCCTCTCATCAGTGAAAACATCTGGCAGGAAGGCACCAGGAATTCTGTTTGTACTGCAGTGCATGAAACCATTTTCACAATAGCTAAGAAAAACAAATAGAGCTTACAGTTAACGAAGTGACATTTAGCTTTCACTCACATAGTTGTTTGTGGACAGGCCCACAGGGAACTTGTCAGGGTGTCAAAATTACACCTCTCTTTGGGGCTGATCTGTTGCTCTCCAATCACTGTGGTTATCAAGCTAAAAGACAAATCTTCCTCAAAACAGTCGCAGTGATATACTAGCATGGTAAACCAGCTGTATACTAGCCCTGCCCCACTGAATCCAATGCATGTGCACAGGAATAAAGATGGGCAAGATAATAGCCAAGTCTGCTGTGGAGAGAGGTAAGGGACCACTTACTGCCTGTAACTTATGACTTTGTGGTAGAGCAGAACAGGAGAAGACACTGTTCCCAAAACTGGGCTTGCCAGGAGCTGCCCAGCAATTATATTTGTACTCTCCGTGTACCGCTACTCAATTTAACAATTAGAAATGCTTTTTAATATTTGTATCTTTGATAGAGGTAATTAGGTTTTAATATTTAAGAAATGTAATGCAGGACATTAGAGTGACATTTTAAAAGCTTTCGAAGTAGCTATTGTCAGTAATCAAACTCCATTTCAAACTGTCAGGAACTGTTCATGGAACAGGGCTTAGTCCTTTTTTCGGACTAAGATGGAACTTGAAATTATATAGATAGAGACGCAACAGCAAAATCTGACCATTTGGTTTGCTGGAGACAAAATCCTACCCTCTTTTAAATTAGTTTTAGTGGAGTTAAAAGAACTGAGGAACTGAACTAGTTAACCACTTGGGCTATCCAAAAATTTCTGAGTCACAGCACGTAGGGATGAGTTATGAACACTGCGCTTACCACATGGTGTAATGATCTGAAAAGATGTCCTCTGGCTGGAAAATCTCACCATCATAGTAACAAGAGCAGTGGGACTTTGGCACGCACTCCTCACGCTCGTCCAGGTAGTGCCCGGGGGGACAGTAGCATCCTTCCACACAGAGTTCATCACAGTCCTCATCAGGGTAGGACAAAGATCTGCAGGTCTGGTTGCAGGGCATCCCACACTGCTGGTACACTTGGCCTTCAGGACAGGTCATTGCTGTTGAATAATATGTACATCAGGGAGACTGACTTTTGACCCAAAGCCAATTAAAAGCAAAGCTGCCTAAACCAGGCTGGAAATCTGGGAATTAAAATGTTTTTACGCAATTTACTCATTGACAGAGGCCTGTATTACACTCTTTCTCCTTTACTCTGTAGCACCAGGAAAACCTAGCGCACTGCTTATATATACACACAAACAAAACCTTACTACGTGCAGTTTCAAATAAATTCTGGGATTATATTGCAACACCTGCAAAGGAAATCCAAACAGGAAATTTCATCCAGAACAAAAAACACTGTCCAACCTCTGTTATTCCTTGGATCTACAAATTAGGAGCGTTACAATTGTCATGTACACATTTACACTTCCTTTGCAATATGGTTAGACACAATTTGGTCAAAATAAGCAGAAATGTAAGTTTCTGCCTTGATAAGCAAGTGCTGCAACAATTTAAAGCCTCACATCCCAGAAGCTCTCAGTAATTTATGTGGAAACTCGTGCAAATAAGTCATTGGTAGTAACGATTTTTTAAGATGAATTCATATTTATGGAGAACTAACTGTGGCCTTTTGACTCATTTAGCTTCTTTTTTTTATAAAGCTTCCCTGTTGCTCTACAGTTCTGATTTTGAGGCAACCTCCTCGGTAGCATCGGCACTAGGTGGCAGCTATGACAACACATTTCAGAAGACGAGAAAATAAGAACTATCAAGGGCTTTAAACAGGCCACCTGACAACTAGGATTTACAAAACCTGTTGGTTGTAGCAACTTCCCAAAGCAAATGGCCAGAGTTGTAAGGTGATGAGGTAGGATGTTCAGTGGAGTGAAGGAAGAAGCTGCAAATAAAGTTGGCACATTCGTACTGTGCTAAAACCAAAATCAAGAGGTCAGAGAGAAGTCTTCCTCTTTTCATCCCTGCAGTGATCCCATAATCCATACCCACTCCTCTGTGAGCACACACCACTGGGAACTGTAACAGCAATGGCAGTAAAAGAAAATCTATAGTAAGGTTACAGCCCTACAGCCTCACACAGCTGCTAGCAGAGCTGAACTAACACTGAGGCCAACAAAACAAGGCCTACATTAGACAGCCAACGTCTAATGCTTACCATCACAAAATTATTCTGAAATTAAGAATTACTTCTACTTAATGAAGGGGGACAAGGCTGCACCAGTATCTCCCCAGCTTCTGTTGAGGCACCTGAAGTGGAGCATAAGCCCCTAATTTGAGGATCTAGCCCAGAGGCATCTAAGGTGACTTGAAGCCTTCTTTTGACCAAAGAACTCCCAAGTTTGGGACTTTTGTCCGAACTGCTTAATATACCTTTCACAACATAGCCCAAGAAATTTATGTGTCTACCTCATCAACACAGTAGGAGGTAACAACCTCCTAATTCAGAAATAAATAGATTATATATTCACTCACAATTGTAGGAGCCTTTGGTAACTATTCACAGAACAGTCCTTCTGATTTACATAAACACAATCTTTACAGTAAATCAAATATTGAACCAACACAGCCCATGGTCGCGAACCATTTAAAAGCAACTTTCATCACTGAAGGCTCGTGCAAGCAGGATGACCATGAAGCCTCAGCCAAAACTATGATTTGCTACCCTGGAACCTCTCAAAATAAGCAGCTGGTTAGGCAGCTTCCAGGTGGGCGCACCAGTTCACTAGAGTTTCAAGATTCAGAAAGGACAGCATAACAGCCCAACAACCTACCCTACTTTCTAGTCAATGGTAACAGTCCTTGCCCATGGGGACAAGTTTGCAGTGCATCCTTTTTTTAGACAAAGCTTTGTAACTCATATTACCTGCCCATGTACTTCTTAAGATTTTAGAAACATCCCACATTTTTCTAGCTACACTGCCCAATGCCATGTTCACAGTCCCAATCCTCTGCTCCATCACCTCTTATCAACATCTGTTTTTAACAGCAAAAAGGCAAGACAACTGACCTGGTAGGTAACTGTTGTCTGTACACTTTGTAATACACTGTCACACAAATAAGTCTCTCCTGTCAATAGACAGGAAAATTAGAGGAAAAGGCAAGGTGCATCTAGTCTCTACAGATGTCTGCTATAAAACTGAAACAGCTCAATGCTGTGCTTCAAAGTTCAGCCTGTCTCAGGGATAAGATGGGAAATAGTGGGAAAGCATTGGAAAAACGTGTATTCACCACATAGTTCATTCAGCTTCTTGTGGGTGGGTTTTCAACCCAGAGTGAAAGGAGTATAAATCCTGACCAGTTTCTCAGAAAGCATAAGGTGAAAACGCAATCACACCTAGGTCACAGGCTCTGACTGAAGATGCACCCTGTCAGGACTACATTTAACACATCTGCTCAACCAGGACCATCCAGCATACCAAGCCCCACCATGCGATGTAGCCATCCTCAAATGCTGCTCAGAGCCTGCCCTTAATTCCCTACTCCGCTCCTGGATCCATCCCATACAAATCCTCTCTCTGAAGCCATGCAAGAACAATAAACTAGCCCACCATCACCACTTTAAGGAAAACAGTGGGCTTATCAACAGGTCCTAAAACCTGAAGAAAGATCTAGGGACCTGTTGACTGAGTCCCTTTTGTCACAAAACAATATATACATCTATATATACACACACACAAAACATGGAATCATAGAACCATTTAGGTTGCAAAAGCCCTTTAAGATCATCAAGCCCAACCATTGACCTAACACTGTCAAGTCCACCACTAAACTACGTCCCTAAGCACCAAATCTATGTGTCTTTTAAACACGTCCAGGAATGTTGACTCAGCCACTTCCCTGGGTAGCCTCATCCAATGCTTGACAAACCTTTCTATGAAGAAATTTTTCCTAATATCCAGTCTTAATCTCCCCTGGTGCAATTTGAGGCCATTTCCTCTCATCCTGCCACTTGCTACTTGAGAGAAGAGAGCAACACCCTTCATGCTACAACTCCTTTCAGGTAGTTGTAGACAGTGGTAAGGTCTCCCCTCAGCCTCCTTTTCTCCAGGCTAAACAGACCCAGTTCCCTCAGCTGCTCCTCTTAAGACTTGTGCTCCAGACCCCTCACTAGCTTCACTGCCCTTCTCTGAACTGTCTCCTACACCTCAATGTCTTTCTTGTAGTGAGGAGGCCAAAACTGAACACATGATTTGAGGTGAGACCTCACCAGCACCGAGTAGAGGGGGGTAATCACCTCCCTAGTCCTGCTGGCCACACTATTCCTGATACAAGCCAGGATATTGTTGGTCTTTTTGGCCACCTGGGCACACTGCTGGCTCATGTTCAGCTGGCTGTTGACCAACACCCCCAGGTCATTTTCTGCCAGGCAGCTTTACAACCACTTTTCCCCAAGCCTGTACCATTGCATGGAGTTGCTGTGACTCAAGTGCAGGACCAATCACTTGATCTTGTTGAACCTCATAAAATTGTCCTCAGTCCATTGATCCAGCCAATGCAGATTCCTCTGTAGACTCTTCCCAACCCTCCAGCAGAGCAACACTCCCACACAACTTCGCGTTGTCTGCAAACTTACTGCAGGTGCACTCAATCCCCTCATCCAGATCATTGAGACTAAATAGAACTGGTCCCAATACTGAGCCCTGAGGAACACCACTCATGATCAGCCACCAAATGGATTTGACTCTGCTCACCACAGCTCTTTGGGCCCAGCCATCTAGCCTTTTTTTTTTTTTTTTCTATGCATATGTATGAGAGAGACAACCCTTCTCAGTGTGGCCTATAGCCTCCTTCCACACAGCATGAAGGGATTTGCACTGTTGTTTATTCACAGTGGGCTGCAGGGGTAGGAGTCAGCTCTTAAACAAACAAACTGTAACTAAAATAATTTCAAAGACATGGGAGATGAATGTGCTTGTTAGCTTGACAAGCAGCAGAAATGCTGTGCTGCACTAATGACCTACCTCCCTGCCACTTATCCACTTCAAATCAAGCAAACCAGTTCTGTCAAGTCATTTCCCAAGAAACTGAATCTCTGTTGACCAAGGCAGGAGTGGAGCAGTTGTTCAACGCACTGGGCCATCAGCACAAATTACGCAACCTGCACTTTCACATCTCGAGCCCATTAAAAGAGGAATTGTTCTCCTTCATGTGACAGTAGATGTCTGGGGCATCAGGATTATTTAATGGGGGCTGATGGATCTGCAATCAGGGAAATCATCACTTTATGAGAGCATAAAACGCTCTGTAATGCACAGAGAGGAGGAAGCAGCTCTGCACTATTAAAGATTAATTGTGAAAATTGACTTGTTCAATTACAGAAAGAACGATGGTGCATTATCACTGCTCTTTCTTTCAGCCTCCAGACCTGCACATTTTTAAAAGGATTTTTATTACATTACTGTTCCACTATCTGAGCATTTACATAAATTAGGTAAAATATTATGAAACCATGCAGCAGTTTAACATAAACTGGTTTTCTTCTCATTCGCAGTAAATACTCTCCAGCCTGCAGAATCTGTAGTCACTGACCTTACAGGTACAGATCCTACTGGGTGGAAAGCCAGTGACCTCTCTTTCTCTCTCTCTTCAAATTTCTACACGGTCAGCTTATAAATGGTTTTCCCACAACCTTTTTGGGAAGTAGTACCAGAACTGATCTAGAGGGCTGCTAAGCATACTTTTTTTTTGCCAAAATTTTTGATTGTCTTCTTTCCTTAACAGCAAAGTTGCTCAGGAAAATGGAGAAGTATCCATTTCACAAATATTAATGGGTGGTCCATCAAAATTCCACTGCGATGGATTTTTTTCTACCACATTGACCTAATAGACAAAGAAAATAAATAAAATATATTGGCTTCTGCTCCAGCTTCCTCACAGTTACAGAATCACAGAATGTTAGGGATTGGAAGGGACCTCAAAAGATCACCTAGTCCAATCCTCCTGCCAGAGCAGGAACACCTAGATGAGGTTACACAGGGAGGCGTCCAGGCAGGTCTTGAATGCCTCCAGAGTAGGAGACTCCACAACCTCCCTGGGCAGCCTGTTCCAGTGCTCTGGCACCCTCACTGGGAAGAAGTTTCTTCTCAAATTTAAGTGGAACCTTTTGTGTTCCAGTTTGTACCCATTACCCCTTGTCCTATCACTGGTTTTCACCGAGAAGAGCCTGGCTCCATCCTCGTGACACTCACCCTTTATATATCTGTAAACACTAATGAGGTCACACCTCAGTCTCCTCCAAGCTAAAGAAACCCAGCTCCCTCAGCCTTTCCTCATAAGGGAGATGCTCCACTCCCTTCATCATCTTTGTTGCCCTATGCTGGACTTTCTCCAGCAGTTCCCTGTCCATCCTCTTGCAACTCTTGCAGTTAGTAAAATGACATTCACCCATGAGCTAAATAGTGTACATGAAATCTGACATAGATCTCAGACCTCTGCATTGACAGGGTGATAATCAAACTGCTAAGAGAGAGCGATGCCACAGAGATTGTGGGATCTCCATCCTTGGAGATATTCAAAACTTTTGTGGGGAAGACCCAGGGATTCTGCAGTAAGTTAGCTCTTCTATGAGCAGGCATTGTACCAGAAGACTGCCAGGGGTCCCTTCTGATATAATATTGTCTGTAGTTCTATGATTCTGTTCTATGATACCATTTGACCAAGTGCCTGCCTTTGTGCTTCCTCCATACCCTAAACTTCGGCTAAAGTCAGGAGCTGGGAAGCTTAGGCTTCAAAAGAAGGAGGTACCAAAAAAAAGCAATTCATACATTACTACAAATCACTTGGGGATTACCCCCCTGGAATACTTACAAAGTGTTCAAGTGGGTAGCTGAAACTTAAACACAGCTGAAAATGGAAATCCAGCCAAAAGCTCTGCTGAGGTATGCCATATGACTGCTTCTCTCCCCCAGTGCTGAGCAGCCTCTGTGAAGAGTTTCTGCACCCTTGCTAGAGTAGAAGAAAGATATACTCTCTCATCATTTTCCATAAGAAATATTGGGCACCTTGCAGAAACCATCTCATTCTAGATTTCTTATCTGACGCTGCCAAAAAATTCCTTTAAGATAAGGAAAATCAAGTGGGTTTTAGTAGCATTTCACTTACGGCAGAAGTCAGGTTCTCTCCACTGGACCAGGATGCTCTTCCTAGCACAAGCTGCTGCATAATTAGCAATAGCAGAGCACAGACAATCCTTGCCATTGGAGCAGGAGCAAACATCAAAGCGGCAGTTCTTCACATAGGGAGTGGGACTGACTTCATGGTGACAGGGTTCAAACGCAGAAGACATCAGAATTGAGCAGGAGTCCTCAGCGTATTTGGCTGAAAAAAAGGAGAAAAATTACATACTTAAACTGAAGCAGTCAGTGGCTTTTGGGAAAAGCAAGAAGAGCCACAGTAAGCATTTTCTTTTGTAAAATAATTCCAAAACACACAGGAGATTAAATACGATCAAGTAGTCTTATATAGCATCATAGCTCATAGGTCACGAGCTCCACTGAAAGAATAATGTTTCGCTAGTGAAACAAATCAAGGAAAAGCAATGCTTTTATATTCTGTTACTACTATTTCTGGTGCTGTAATTCCTTTTACAGGGCCTTTGCTTTCTGCTGCTTTTTATATTTGCAAAATTAAACCTCCTAGGATGCACTATGCTTACAAAACTACAGTGCCTGCTCTGACCTATGCCCATAAAATTTTCTGCGCACTTGCTCCTCCCAGAAATCAGAACTTGCTGTAACACCTGGGACAATAAATTTGCTCTGAGAATTTCTTTGCATGTCCAACCAGGACATCCAAGCAATATGGAGGGAAAGAGGAAGGCTGTCTGTTGGGATGCAATAAAAGAAGGAAGACAAGGGATCATAAGAAGTCTATAAGGTGTAAGGACAGAAGGGTAAAGATTTGTCCACCCAGAGGATTAACAGAGTATTGCTATCACTTGTAAGAGTGGCACAAGTTTGTGTGATAGTCTAACACTGAATGTGGCCCAAACTGAACAGTAACATGATCCCATATAACTGAATTGTTTTCAGTTTTCACAAAACATTACATTTTCCTCAGAAAGCCCGCATCAATGTGCTGGTTTTGGCTGCAACAGAGTTAATTTTCTTCATAGTAGCTGGTGTGGGGGCTACATTTTAGTTTTGTTCTGCGGACAGTGCTGGTGATACAGAGATGTTTTTGCTGTTGCTGGGCAGTGCTTACACAGACTCAGGGCTTTTTCTGCTTCTCACTGCACCCCACAAGTGGGTGAACTGGGGGTGCACAAGAAGCTGGGAGGGGACACAGCTGGCATAACTGGCCCCAGCTGACCAAAGGGATATTGCATACCATATGACATCATGCTCAGCATATAAAGCTAGGAGAGGAAGAAGGAAGGGGAGGGCTTTTGGAGTTATGGCGTTTGTACTCCCAAGTAACCATTACATGTGATGGAGCCCCTCTGTCCTGGAGATGGTTGAACACTTGCCTGCCCATGGGAAGCAGTGAATGAATTCCTTGTTTTGCTCTGTTTGTGTGTGCAGCTTTTTGCTTTACCTCTTACTCTGTCTTTATCTCAGCCCATAAGGTTTCTCATTTTTACCCTTCTAAATCTCTCCTTCATCCCGCTAGTATGGAGTGAGCAAGTGGCTGCATGGTGCTTAGTTGTTGGCTGGGGTTAAACCATGACAATCAGTCAGTGACTCTCTGCTTCTTTGTGGATCTTTTTGCACGTGTTCGTGTTGTTGTTGTTGTTGTTTTTAATATTGCTGTGTAAAATGGAAGATCGCGGTTTGCTGCACATGGTAATTTTGGATGGAGTTCATTACCTAAACGAGGATTGAGATTGCAGGGGTCACTGTCTTGTTTTGACAAGTCTTGGCAGTCTGCATTGAGCTTCCAGGAGTTTCCAAAGTCTTCCAGAAGAGCTTCCACCATGCCAGAAGGTGTAAGAAAATCATCCCCTTGGTTACCATTGTAATTGCCACATAGCCCACACATCCTTTCAGAATAGACTGGAGACAGCTAAGGGACACAACATTAACCAGGTCATCCTTCAGAATAGGTCACCACTGTATTGCAAGATTTTCTAAAGAATGAACCATACACAATTTAACAACCAAGGAAACTCTCAAATACACATTAAAATATTATAGACACAGTTTCGTTGTACTACATTTTCAAACTTTTAATACAAATGCTATTCCTAGTAGCAGCAGTACAATTTTTGCACAGTACACTGATAATTTCAGATGGTAACTGAAGGTGACTAGAAGAAAAATGGCTCCTTTTTGTGCCTTGATCGGCACTCCAGTTTAGTCTTTCCTGATTTTTTCCCTTCATTCATATAGATGAACCAGGCAAGAGTGGGAGTGACATTTTTTTAACATCGTGAGATGTTTATCTTTCTAATGGTAATTTGGAAAAGTATATAGGATCTGAAACCATTCCACATTTTAAAAGAAAATTTGAAGATGAAGAAAATTTAAACAGATTGTTTTGACACAAAACAGAGACAATGCTGGAGGAGTTGTTTCCCTCAACATTGAGGACCATTAATAAAATAAGGAAGAAACTGCTACCCCTTAAGCTACATTACCTCACGTTAAAGCTTCCTCCTGCCTAGACAGACTTATGACACACTAGAAGCAGCACTGCAAACAACCCACATAGCAGATGTACTTTTCACCCTGACTTATTCCTACTGCAAATCAAGGCACATCTGAAATGGAACCCTAAACTTAGAGGCGAACAGGGGAAAATCTGCAACACAAAGGCACCAATATATTTTCTTCTAGTAGGAACTGTGAGTTTCTATTAGAAGTAAAGATCTGGTACACCTAAAGTACTAGCAGCTGTCCTCAGGAGCTGATTCAGTGCCTTAATGCTGCAGCTACTCTCTGTATGCATTTACTAGAATACTACTATGGTCAGGTTGGCAGGAGTAACCAGTGAAACAGAACCAAAAAAGCTAGAAAAATGCATTTTTGAAGAAAACTGGTTTTCTGTATAAATGAAAACAAAAACATCCTCCAAAATACAACTGAATACTAATCTCCCTTTGTACACAGTGGTCAGTGAGTAAATATGGAGCATCAAAAGGAACAACTATAAATTAATAGAGGATACCTATGCTTATTACTCTGATGGCCAAGGAAGCTACTTTTTCAAGTACTCTGCAGGCAGACAAGGACTCATACAAATTGTGGGGTATTTTCAAGTGGAAGCTTGAATCACAAATACCAAGTGGTCACAGAAAGGGAAGCCTTCTTGAGGAACATAGAAGTCTGGCCAAGGTAATGGAAGTGTATCACTTCCCTCAATTGTCAGAAATACTCGGCAAAAGGTCAGTCTACAAATCCAGCATAAATGAACTCCCCAAAAGCAATGAAAAAGATTCCTTAGAAACACAGCAAGAGAAGGAGCTTGGAGCAGAACTGAATAAATGCAGATAATTGGAGAAACTTCCACTGCTCTTATGAGTAGAGGATCTGGAGCAGAAAATTAGATTAGTTTTAACTGTAAGAAAGAATTTGCCAGGCTATATGGATCTCTGACCAGGCAGAAAAAAAAAAACTTTGAATGCTGAGGAAAGCCAGAACTTCTGAGATGTGCCAAGGGACTGAACTGAATTGTTCTCAGCCCAAAAACAACTTCTAGGACCCTTGGAGCATAGAGATATGGGCTCAATTGAAACAACAACATAACCACGGATGCTTTCTAAAATTATCCTCGACCTTCCTTCTCTGTTGTCTTTTCAGCACTTGTACTCACTTCTAAACTAGCTTTCATGAACCCTTAGGCTGTGTCAGATGTGACATTTAAGCCAGATTTTAAGGCAGGCAAGGGAAGTGCAAAAGCAATGCCACAGTTCAGAGATGGCAGTGCTCACTGTTTAGTAGAAACATTAACCCCAGGACAACCAGCTTTCTTGACAAAACTCTTCTCAGTGAGCAAACCCACCCCACACAGGGCTCAGCTGCAGAGCCCCTGTTACAAGTGGGGCTTGACAGGCAGCAGGCTGTGGTTAAGAACCCATCCCTGCAAACATGGCAGGAGCACGCAGGTCTGCAGCTGCCCAGCATCATGTGGGAGTACATTGCCTTGACTTAGTGCCCAAAGCCTGCAGGTCATCACACCAGGAACAAATGCTACAGGTGGACTCACACCCCTGAGGGGGTGAATACACCCTCAGAGACAACACAGTCCCTGAGACCTATGGATTGAGGGAGAAAATAGGGAGAGAGATGACTTAGCTGGAGAAGCTATGATGGTTTATCAGTTATCAGGAGACTACACAAATAGACCACAGAGACTACACAGAGACCACAGCAAATAATCTTCTCCCCTTCCCTCACAGGCTTTTCTCTGCTGCAACTCATTCTGCAGCTTACAATGCACACACACACACAAAGTGGATTATGTAAAGCTTTCTGTTGTTGCAGCTAGACTGTTTCCCTTACAGCTCATTTCTTTTAAGCCTGGTTTGGGTATTTCTACACTCCACTGCTGTCTGTAGCACAAACTCTAATTGCTAATCAAGGGTGACTTTAAACATTCCTCATAGTAGAAGGAGCATGCAACATATCTCATGTGAGTTAATTGATTTTTCCTGGAAATTATGAGTAACTGTGTCCCTGGAGTCATATTCTTCTCTTACTTTAAGTCATGCAAATCCATTGCTGCAGACGGGACAGTCAAAGAAAATTAAAGCAAAAATCCAGTTTGGAGGGTATTTGCTGAACAAAACACAAAACTATTCATGCTTAATAATGGCTGCCATTGCACACACACAAAAAAAAAAAAAAAAAAAAGAGAGAGAGGAGGAAAAAAAAAAGCTGTCAAGCTACTGTAGGAAGAAAATGTTTGTTTCTGGAATACAAAAGGACCTGTATAGCACTCTGGGGGTGGCAAAAGAGAATGGAATTTCTAATATGCAACACAAAGCAATTTGTCATTTCAGACAAGAAAATCTTTGTACATGTTTGGGTGGGATGAGAGAGGAGGCAAAAAGACAGAAACAAAAGAGACCAAAAGAAAGAGTACCTTCACTAGGAGCTCACCATGACCGTCCCAGTCAATCTGCAAATCTTCCCCATAGGTAAGGCGAATGGAAGTCCTCACCGTGCGCTGGATACGGAGTGCACCTTAAGACAACCACAACGTTACAGTCAGTCAAGCCAGGATGCAGCACTTCATTGCCTGGGACTGCTGTGTCACACTGAACAGGCCACAGAGCAGGTGCCACAGAGCAGAGGGCACACAGGTCTGCCAGCAATGCCCATTTCACACTTCCAAAGCTTTGTGCCTGCTCAGCAGTTTATAGCTGCCTGAACTTGTCCATAGGCTCTGCTTTAAGGCACTTGGGAACCCTAGAAGAGCATATATCATATGTGCATTCTGCAAAACCTTAGACATTAACTCTGACGTTTTGCAAGATAATGAGGGATTTCAAGCTTCCGAATTAAAAAACAAACAAACAAACAAAAAACAAATAAAGCCCAAACAAACAAACCAAAAACAAAATAAAAACAACAACAACAAAAAAAAAAAAAAAAAAAAAAAAAAAAAAAACGAAAAAAGCCACCACTTTTAAAAGCATAGACCAACAGTGGTTTTCAAGACCATATCTCTCAAATCCAGACCAGCCTAATTCTCCTGATTTTAGAGGAGCTGAGCCAAGATGTGTCAGCTGCATGGAGAGAAGCTGGAATGACAGAGCTTCTAGAAGAGGCTGCAAGTTAGAATTTGGTATTGAAAACACTTTTTGAGTGAACTGGGCTCAGGCATGTCAGAAAACACTAGTAAGTAGGACCTCTTCAGTGGCTGGACAGAGTTAGACCACGGAAACACACCTTGTAGCAAAGGGATCTGTATGTCTTGCCCATTCAGTGAAATTCCTCCTCCATGTTTCATTTTAATGAGGCTGTTGTCCATATCCTGGATTCGGACAGAAGCTGAGCGAGTGCACACGGCATCAGGATCATCTGCACACTACAGAAAATGGAAAAACTGTCTTGAATCCTAAGCTTTCACTTTATTGGTGACTTAGCCTCAGGCCCTGAAAGGCATTTTGGCATCTAATTCAGGAGGTGTTAAGTATCTCAATGGTTTTATGGATCTCATTTCTGCATCCCACAAACACCAAGCTGGCAGCCTTTCTTCCATTATTGTGCTGATCACACACCGGGGAGCCACCTGCAGCTCTTTTTCTTAGAGCCTGGAAAGCAATCCATGGGCATTACACCAGACCCCTGGGGAGCAGCTCACACCAGTGACCAATGACCGGCGTCCAGCCCCTCTGGCTTTCACAGGGGGGCACGCTGCTTCACACAGCCCATAAGCCTGGGAAACAGCTACGTCATTCACACTGCCTGAGACTCTCGTGCTACTTATTTTCCCCGGCTGTGGGTTATGCAGATGAGGAACAGAGATTGCAGGCCCCGGGGTCTCCTCCCTGATTTCGAAATGAAAGTTTCAGTGGAAACCTGTTCTGCAAGTCCCAAGTGCAGACAACCTCAGAGCTGCATTATCAGAGTTTTCTAATTCAGGATACGGACGTAGATGGTGCATATGACTGTCACACCCTATTTCTTCATAGCCTATGACTTCTTTCTTGCAAGGCAGGTTGATAATCCCCTTCATTCCTGTCATTCTCCTGACTCCATCTTACCCCTTCCTGTGTTCAGTTCTTCTGTCCCCATCCCCTTGCTTCCTCCCTGCTTGTTTCAGTATCCTTTTTAGTCTCCAGGTTAGTTCACCTATTCCCATGTGCAACACAGTCAATTAATTTTACAACCAAGTTAACATTCCTGTGACACCCTCTCCAGGGTCTCCTTCCCTTCCCACGTTGGCCTGGCTCCCTTCCTTGCCCCTCTCCAGCCATCCCAACTTGTTCACCTCCAGCTTACATTCTTACATCTGCCCAGGAAAACAACAAAGAAAGTCAGGAACTGCTGACCGGCTACTGAGCAACAGAAACCACCAGCCAATATGACTTAATGAAAAGCAGCCCAAAATTCTACTCTGCCAGTGCACCCCACTCAGTGGCCAAGAAAATGCCCTGGGCATTAATGAGGCACCAGCTTTCAGGGTGCTTTGTAAGGGGCACCCTTGTCTGCATTTGTTTGTTCAGCTGGTAAAGAGGCGGTGATGACTCGTTCTTCAAATCTCATTACAAATGTCAGTCTCCAGACAGGCTCCCAGGAATGCCAGCAAGGAGAAGCAAAACACTTATTAACTGAGGAGAAAGACTACATCTGTTATTTAAACTAATTATTTCATAGGAAAATTACTTTTATTGGCTTGTGCATCTGCCTTTCATATCATACCCCCACAGCCCTTCCTGCTCTCTCAAGAGCATGCACAAAGGGGCACAGGCTTCAACCAAGGCTGCTGTTACCTGCACAGTCTCAATGATCACAGAAAAGGAATTTTCCACACAGTCCTTGGCAAATAAGTACTGACAAATTCCGCTGAAGGTGAAATATTTGTTGTCGAAGCTTTTGAAATGGGCCTGGCCAGTGACAGAGCATTCTCCTGAAAAATGCAGAGAGCCATTAATCACCTCAGTGCAAGCTGCCAGCAAAATCCTGCCCACCCACCCCAGCCACTGAGAAAGAAGGAGCAGCCCATGGAGCAGGTTGCACAAGGCCCAGGTCCCCTGCAGACCAGAAATCAGCACCAAGCTGCTTATCTCACTGTTTATTCCTGTAAATCATTACCAGTTGTTACAGCAACACCAACAAAAGCTGGAGAATATTGTATAAATCACACTCAAGAGCTGAAATTTATGCCAACAGAAAAGCCAACATAATGCTTCAAATAGAGGGTCATAAGGATGTCAACAAACAGCTCAGCTTTCAGAACTGAAGCAGATTGGCTACTTCTGTAGCATATAACTCAGTGGCCCTGGAAACTCAGTGCAGTCACTCAAGCTCTCCACAGGCCAGATCATACCTAGTACATAACTGATGGGTGTAGGTGGCACTAACCAATTGTAAATGGCAACCCACACTCTCTTTTATGTAGGAACTAAGTTTTCCTCTTATACAAAGGAGAAACTGAGGCAAAGAGTGGAAGTACTAATACCTGAGACTGGCAGAGCTAAGAAAGGCACTCATGGTTACCCTGCGTCAGTCGCATGCTCCGTACACTGGGCAATGTTGCCTCTTTACCCCTATGCAGAAGCTTGCAACATCTTGACATAAAAACACTTAATATCCACTTTTACTTAGCCCAGTGGAGCAGATCTGTATCCATGGAGCTGACTGCAGGCATTTTTACAGAGTTCAAAATCAGAATTTACAGCAAGACTTGTTGGACTCTCACAGATGCTCTGTTCTTCTTCTGCAGAGGTGCCTCATTCTCAGTCTGTGTTTCACTGATGCGTCTTGACAGATTGTGAGCTCTTTCTTTGTCTCTACACTGGTGTTTTTAGAGCATTGCAGTATGCTTTTATGAAAGCAACAGTGTTTGAAAGCATTCTTCACAATGGCCTCCTTGAACACAGCCCAAAAAAAGTGTTTATACTTTTGTTGGGCAGCCTTGAATATGAATAAGTTATTCTAGCATTAAAATATCGTATCAGAACAAAGAGCTGGAAGACCACCACAGCGGGAGTTATTCCAAGGGCAAAATTTATGTTAGACTTTACTCTGAGCCATTATGTTAAATAGTATAAAGCTAAAAATAAATTCATAGTTACAAGAGCTACATCTGAAGTTCTTGCAGAATAATAGAAAATTCTGGATTGTCCACCCTTCTACTATGAAAAGAGGGTATTTAAACACATCAACATCTTAACATGTTTTGGTAAGTTATGGCTTTTCATTTCCAGAAAGGCAATAGTCAGATGCCACAAGTGGGATGCTAAATCATCTGCAAATGCATAGGAAGGCTCCAACGCCACAGAGCTTGCAAAGAAATTCTTTCATTTGAGAAGAGCATTACACAGAAAACAGGGTAGGCAGAGACCTCCTTGTCCAGAACAAAATTCAGGTGCTGGGCCTGCATTGGCAATCCACTGACAAAGGATGGAGAAAGGCTAAATGTTACAAGCTGGCAGGTAAGCCCCAGGAGTTGTTCTCCACTCCCTTTGAGTTCCACAGAAGCTCTGTCTAATGAACATCAAATGGAAACTTCCCTCTTCAAAACATTACTATTGTTAACTATCTCAAAACAAAGCGTGCTAAAGAATAACATCACAGATCCTGAGGATTCCCAGCCTTGCACAGCCCTAAGAAAAGTCCAGCACTCGCTGAACTGTCTGTCATTCATGTCTGTCATCCCTTGGAGAGTAAGATGGCTTGGTATTTTTTAAATCCTATTTTCTGTTGAATTAAGCTTGGACAAAGGTAAAGCGTTATTCTACTCAACTTCAGAGTCAATTAGCTGTTTATCATCACATGTGGAGAACAGATTTAAAGAAAACCAGGCATAATCCACTATATTGTACACAGTTTTATTTGCAAAGTGTTCTCTGCAACTAGGAACCAACAGGAGCTGTTTGCAGCATGGAGAGCTAAGAACTGCTACCCCAGACAAGTCACAGCCCTTTGGCATTGCTCCTGGAAGGGAAATTTCTTTCCCGTGGCAAAGTGTCTTCTTATGGGTCCCTCTATCTATTCCATTTGGTGTAATGTGTCCCATGAGATTTCCTGAAAACTACTGCCTTCATAATTAATTTAATTATGATATCATCTTGAGAGCTTCTTGCTAGTGCTAGCCAGCTACTGCTAGTTGGCTGACACAGTACTGCCTTCTGAAGCACTACTTCCAGCTGGGTACCCAGCTTTATCACCAGACTTAGAACTAGGCAATTTCCACACAATAAAAGAAACCTTTCCTGACAAACAGGTTGGTAAAAAAATAGTGGAATGCCTTGAGCTTACAGGAGTCTAGTAAGTACATCAGCTTTCTGTGATACATGATTTTAGAAACATTTGTTGCAAAATAACCAACCAACAATAAAAATATATTGTAAGATTGCTTCAAACAGATACAAACAAGCAGTTAAATGCAGTTTCAGGTCAAGCAGGCCTTTCCATGGCTGGACATAGGGCAAGAACAGAGACAGGAAACGAGCCACAGAACTAGCAGGAGGAAATAAGGAAGGTGGCACTTCTCTCGCCAACACACAGCATGAAAATTCACATTCCCAGTGTAGGTAAAAACCTGGAACAGTAGCCACCAGTACTGGTGAGCTTTGGAGGCTGGTAGGGTAGGAAGAAGAGGAACAAGAGCACCTGCAGATCTGCCTCTCCAGTCTGCCACCACTCATGGAAGGCAGAGTAGCTACCTTCTCCCTAGGGCTGTAGCTCCTTCCCCTGTAACATGACTGTTAGGGCCCAAACCCATGTGGTATCAAGAGTGATTCAGTCTACTCCCAGTACTTCAAATTGTTCCATCAACAAAAGTATGCTGATTCAGGAATCAAATAGGGAATGGTATCTGGTCACAGAACCCCAGCAGTGTTCCTCTACCTGAAAGCCAATCCTCTGAACATCCAGACTCTCATATCTTGGTAAACTAAGTAATCAAAAGCAGAGCCATTTTTCTCACCAAACAGGATTTTTCAGTACCGCATGTTAACCATACAGCCTGTCTGGCTTGTCTAACGGGAAGAACTTAGAAGTATGATCCCATCTGGTATGCACAGGAGCAAGCAAGTAACAACAAAGACATTCATTTTTTGTGTGGAAAAAATAAGTGTGAGGTAAGTGGGAGGGATGCAGGCAAAGCTTACTTGTCAAAACCTGAAAAGAGTAGAGCCAACATACCTGGGCATTCCCCATTGCTGCAGATCCAGGTGCCATGTCGACAAATGCTGGGAAATATATCACAACAAGTTAGGCAAGAGTACATGAATTCAAATGTTCTGTTGCAACTTTTTCCCAAATAGTTGAAACAGGGGCCCCTGTTTCAGGGAAATTAGACTAGTCTCCAACACCTTTTCCATCTCACATAATCTTTCTTCATATATCTACCCCTTCTTACCATCATTTGACAACAACTGCTGGTAACAAGAGCTGGAATGGTTGCAAAACAAAAGAACTTATGTTTTCCTCTGCCAAAGCTCTGTGTTTAAGAGAGTTTTCAACTGCATTCCAGTGATGTGGAATGAATTTTGATTGCAGTTCCCAAGGTATGTCTATTAATACAATAGAATCATAGGAAAAAAAAAAATAGTTTGAAGAGACCTCCAGAAAAATCATATTGTACAACACCCAACTCAAAGAAAGGAACTTCAGAGCAAGATCAGGTTGCCCCAGGTCTAGTCCATGAAAGTTTAGAAATCTCCAGGATGAGGCTTCATGGCCTCTCTTGGCAGCTATCCCTCTCGGGGGGAAGAATTTTTTCTTGTCTGAACAGAATTTCTCCTGCTGCAATTTCTGTCCATTGCTTCTTGCTCTTTCACTGTTTGACTCTAAGAAGTTGTCCCTGTCTTATTTATACCCGCCCCCCTTTAGACGATGAAAGTTCCCCCTTAGCCTTTAAACAAATTTGTTTCCCTTTGCTTCTCCTCTGTGTCATAGGCTCCCCTGTTGTGATCATCTCAAAAATTCTCCACAAGACTCTTTCCAATCCGTAATCCTTTCTCTTGCAGTGGGGGCCCAGCACTGGCCACACTACTCCAGTTGTAGCCTCATGAATTCATTACAGGAGAGTAATAATCCTTTTCTTTCACCAGCGAGCTAGAATTTTGTTAAAGCAGACCTTCATCAATCTGATGGCACACTGCCGAATCAAGCTTCACTTGGACCATTTCCTTTTCTGTGCAAGCTGTAAGGAGGTGGATTGTCTCAGCTTTAATATCTTTGAGTGGTGGATTTAGTACCATCCTCGGCAGGCACTGCTAGTAACCAGTAACATGCACTGATAGTGACTGAGATGGCTGTCATTCCTGGATCTGTAGGATAACATGCCAGCCAATCCTAGAATCTCAAAAATAAAGTAAGTTTCAAGAGGTGGTAAGTTCTTCTTATTCCTTTAATTATCCAAGTCCTTGAAAACCATTTGTGGGGAGTCAGTTTATTGAGTATGGTAAATGCAGAGCTGATGGAATGCTATTCTCCACAGGATGAATAACAGGAAGCATTTTCTAATCAGTGTCTATCAGGCAGCACTGATTTCCCAAGAGCAATAAGGTCAAAAGCTGTGGCCAAGCTCAAAGCTGCAGACAGCTCCAGGGAAAAAGACAAAATACTATATTAATGTCATGGTTATGGTTTATATTCCATAACACATAGCGTAGGTAATGAAAAACTTCTGTTTAACAGAGATGATGCATAGACCATCTTCCTTCTGCATATGGTGGCCTTCACTGAATTCTCCTTCTGTGTCCTATTTGAAAACATCTGGGCACAGAGTTATCTGAACTCTTTCCACAAATATGTTCACACTTACACATAATCAAGTCAGGAATATATTACTCACTCCCCTTCCTTTCTTTAAGCATCTAGCTTTCTCCCCCAGGTTGGCATTCATAAGTAAAAGAAAAATTGTGAGCCATGCAGCTGGGAAGATCAGCTTTGTGAGAAGTTCCAAGGACATGCCTGAGCTGACTCGTCTTGGAAAGAAATGGGGTTTAGAGGTTAAATAAATGTAGGAAGTCGAAACAAAGACACCACCTTTGACACTAACCAGATATGGAAACGTGCTGGTCTGTCTTATCCACAGGAAACAGGTAGTTCTCTACTGTTTGAAAGAGTATGACCTTCAGATTGTTCTTTCAGATCAAATATCCCTTTAAAAGCAGACCTGATTTGGTCTTTGTGAACAGCTCATTTCTTGGAAGGGGTTGGCTTTTCCAAGAAGAGAGCAGATCCTTTGCCAATGAAAGATAATTTTTTGTTGAAGTAGAGCAATTTCTAGGCAGATCATCTAAAACAGTCACTAACCAGTATGCAATACTTATCTAAAGCAACAGCAACTGCACCAGGGCAACAGCGAATTTACCATGAGTTGCAGTCCTGGGAGATGGTGAAGCCAGGAGGATAATGTTTTCCAGAGTGGATGCAGGAGCAGTCAGAGCTTTCAGTGCAATGTTCACCGTCAAGGAGTTTCCCCTCTGGATAGATCAGGTAGCAGCAGATACACATGCCACACACATGCAGGGACACAGACATAAATATTATTAGATTTTTCTAGTTCTTCATATACTTTGGAAAGACTTCATATGCATTATTATCCACAGTCAGTCACAGACAGCAAAAAAAAAAAAATGAGTCTTGCCAAAAAGCCTCACAGAGGCTGGTGTCTCCTTTCCTTCAGGTGGTGTCTCTCCCTCAGATATGCTTGAATGCAGCATTTCTGGTGCTCCCAGAAGAACTCCTTGCTTAGCTAGTCCACAAGTCCAAAATACACATATTGGAACATACATGAGTCAAACACAGGGAGCACAGTCAAGCTTGATCAGAGCTGGTCTAGACATCTGACTGAAAAATACATGCACTTTACTGGCAGCAGTATGGGGTGTCCAAACAGGTTTTGTATTTGTCACAAGAGGACAGAAGAGGAGACAAAGCAGCGAATGAAGGAACAAAGCTGGACAACATAAAAGTCTAGAAGACAGGGTCTAAGAGAAAGAAAGATTGTCATGTAGACCTGTGATTTCTTTTTACAACTTCTGCAGAAGCAAAAAAGTAGAAGGGCTAACTTCCCAACTTGGATCCAACTTCTGAGGTTTCCATATTACACAACTACAATTACTTATTCTATATAGAGGGTATTTTATCTTACAAAGGTAAATGGAGGCACAGATGAGTTACAAGACTTCTTCAACTTCGCACTATAAGCTAGAAGACAGGACAAGTTTATTTCTCTTAGATCCCCGTGTTGACAGTTGATATTTCTCTGTTTTCAAAAGAGTTGCTCCAGAAAAACATTCTGATTGCTGAAAATCCATGTCCCTCCTCTTTGAAGGACTCCTTCCAATTGATTGCAGAGATTTTCTCACTTTTCCCTGGTGGCAGTAGGCATCCCTGTCAGCAGGACACAGGTAAGTCCCCTTTCTCCCATTGTTGCCATAAGATCTTTGCTGAGATATTCAAAACAAGATCTGAGTATTTAAGAGCGGTGTGGCTCTCCAGAGAGCACAAGAAAACAGAACGTCTGCCTTTTTTTCCTGGCAATGGTAATTCCATTTACAGCAATTAAAGCAACTGTGTGGTGCATGTAAGGAGGGGAAAAAAAAAAAAAAAAAAAAAAAAACAACAACAAAAACACACCACACCAAACAAACAAACATATTCAATGTATTTGTTGGATAGATTATTTTTACTCTTTTGGGGAAGCTAGGAAAAGCTATAATACTCAACCGAAATCTCAAATTCCTCTGTTCATCTGTGAGATTCTCCTGGATCTCTATGAAACTCAAAAGTTCTTTCCAAATAAGAGCACCAAATAAGTGCACCAAATAAGAGAAGAAGTTTTTAACTCCTCATTCTTATTTGTTTTAATAGAATAGTTTGGGTTGGGAGGGACCTTCAAAAGTCATCCACTCTGACCCCCCTGCAACGAGCAGGGACATCTTCAGTTAGATCAGGTTGCTCAGAGCCCCATCCAGCCTGACCTTGAATGTTTCCAGTGACGGGGCATCTACCACCTCTCTGGGCAACCTGGGCCAGTGTTTCACCACCCTCACCACATTTTTTTTTTTCCTTATATCTGGTCTAAATCTACCCTCTTTCAGTTTAAAACCACTGTCTTTGTCCTGTAACTACAGGTTTTAGTAGAAAGTCTCTGTCTTTATTATCAATACCTTTTAAGTATTGAAAAGGTCTCTCTGGAGCCTTCTCGTCTGCAGGCTTAACAAACCCAACTCACTCAGCCTTTCCTCATAGGAGAGGTGTTCCAGCCCTCCAATTATTTTTGTTCTTCTCCTCTGTACCTGCTCCAACAGGTCCATGACCTTCCTGTACTGAGTTTCATGCACTTCCTGTCTACTTGTTCCTCATGCTGTAGCCTTTCTGCTGAGCTCCTGTTTCTCCGCTCTCCAGTTCTTGTCCCCTTAAACTTTTCCTGTGCTGAACTGACTGGTGCAGCTACCAAAGGAAGAATATAGCCACAACATTGGTGTGGCCAGTGGATTAATCTTCTTCAGCTTTTCCCAACACTCGTCTCTGTGTGTAAGATTGGCTCACTGCACACTGGGTAAAAAACTCTGCATTTGGGACAACACCAGGACTGCCAACAATATCCTGGGGTGCATTAAGAAAAGGGTGACCAGCAGACCTGAGGGAGGTTATCCTCCTCTTCTACTCTGCCCTGGTGAGGCCGCATCTGGAGTACTGCATCCAGTTCTGGGCTCCCATGTTTAAGAAGGACAAAGAATTACTGGAGGGAGTCCAGTGGTGGGCTACAAAGATGATTAGGGGCTGAGAGCACCATTTTCAAGAGGAGAGACTGAGAGAGCTGGGTCTGTTCAGCTTGGAGAAGAGAAGGTTGAGAAGGAATCTCATCAATATTTATAAATATCTCAAGGGTGGGTGTCAAGAGGATAGGATCAAACTCCTTTCAATGGTGCCCACTGATTGGTTGAGAGGCAATGGGCACAGAATGAAGCATAGGAGGTTCCATCTGAATATGAGGAGAAACTTCTTTACTTTGAGGGTAATAGAACACTGGAACAGGCTGCCCAGAGAGGTTGTGGAGTCTCCTTCTCTGGAGACATTCAAAACCCACTGGACACATTCCTGTGCAATCTACTCTAGGTGAACCTGCTTTAGCAAGTGCATGTGAATAGGTGATTTCCAGAGTTCACTTCCAACCCTAACCATTCTGTGCACAAATATAATAGCTAGTTCCTCCACAATAAAATAAAATCCTGTGCCTAATTACATTACCTATCACCCTCCGTGCACACCTTCCCAAGTCCTGCCACAGAATGACAGCGTTGAATCTCCAGTAAGTAGGAGACTGGCAGCTAAAGAGGAAAGTTTAGGGAATGTTTAACGGAAATGTTTAATGGAAATGTTTAATGGGAATGTTTAATGGGAATGTTTAGAATGCAATTAACAACTCCTCAGAGGAAGTGGACATTGTTTTGGAAATCAAACTAGGTTCTCAATAAACCTCCATCACCTTTGATATCCTGTACATAGGGACAGTAAATACCTCTGTGCATTTGCACAGAGTCCAGATTTGAAGGGTGAAATGCAGAGACAGATCTATTAAAAACAAAACAAATAAACAATGACAAAAATGCACCACACCTCTCTTCTTGCAGTTGTCTTAAGTACAAGAGACAGAGGAGGAAGACTGAAGAAAGAAAAAAAAAAAAAGAAAGAAAAAAAGTGGTTGCTGGTCTGCCCCTTTTAAGACAATCAAATCTCCCGTACAAATGATTCAATAAGTAAAATTGTTCATCTGAAATCATGAAAATATTTGGAATTATATAATGATCTTTACATGTACTATTTTTATGCAAGTAACTCCTTCAGTATATTCTCTGTTCTTTCTTTTTCTAACTGGATTCTTCTAACCAAAAGCAATCCAGAAGGAATCTAGATACATCAGTGGTAAGTGGTCCCTTACCAAGAAAGGCAATCTTAGAATTAGATGGTGCTGATTTTCACAGAAAGATTTACTTTTTAGTTGGGTCTAAAAAATAGCCCTTTCATTGAGTGAGTATACAGGCAGTATAGAAACTGGTTTATTCTAGGGCATGGTCCCAGAAAAGATAAGTGTTTCTGATTTTGGAAAATTTAAGGGAAGACACAGCTTTCCTTCTTCTAATAAAATAGGTAGCATCACTGCCAAATGTTTCTCTGTAAATAACCCAGTAAATAAATTACCAGGACAGCTGCAGCCATCAACACATTGTCCATGACACACTTCATTGATATTCAGGCTCTGGCAGGTTCTGACACAAGGGGATACACATTCCTTATATTCCATGCCAACTGGACATCTTGGCCCTGGAAAAAAAAAAATAAAAGAAATTAGAAATGCAAATTCCTCAATAACTCTTAAATAAATCCCTTAATTATCAAAGACTCAACCACAGAGACACCAAACAGGTCATATTCTCTCCAATCAATGATTTCTTTTTCAGAAGCAGAACATGTAAGAAACACTTGATTTTCAGATTGCTGCAATATCATAATCTGTCAGGTTATGTAGTAAACACTTAGAGGTTAAAGCCAATTTCTTTTCTAATAAATCAAGTCTTAATAATTAATGCCAAGCACATTTAGAACAATCAAACATGGGGGGAAGTTTTGCAATGATATCTAATTATTTTGGATAGACAAGCATGTTCTGTACCTTTAAGCTCTGTAGTTACTCCACTCATTTGTGAAAAGACACTGTTTTGTGTTTCCAGAGAGAACTGGGAGACAGTTAAGACTCTGAAATCTCATCCTCCTTCTTCCAGAGAACTGCCAGCACAGGATAACACCCATGTTGTGGTTTTTTCACTGCTGTCATGATCTAGGCTAGGCTATTAGACAAGCACACGCTATAGCCATCCCTTCATTTTGATGCATAGACATACCCCACAAGACTGCATGGGCATGGAGTGGGAAGAAAAGATCAGAGCCTGCCCTTTCACAGCAAATCCTCCATTGAAGGAAGTGGGAGGATAACAAAGGAGTGGTCTTGCCTTCTGCAGCTCCAGGGCTTGGACACCAGCTCACATTAGTACAGTGTGCCCAGCACTAGAGCCCTTTCAATGCAGCCAAGAGTTTCATTTCTCTAATACAACTATCATCATCTCCTGAGAAAGCATCACAACATAGATGAAGGGTGATGGAAAATTTTGCTCCTGCTGTGGCCACACGTTACCTCTCTTTTTTCTGACTCAGAAAAATGTGGTTAGTGAAGTCAAGGGTTAGAAATTAGGTCTAGAATTCCTGGGAACAGGGGGGCCTTAATTTCACTTACGATTTTAGCTAGGTTCACCAACAGCCCTAGCAAAAATGGGTTCTCTAGCCCACACTCTGATCAACGAGACAAGATTTCATCAGATCTCTTCCATGTGCCAATGCAAAGGCAACAAATTACTGCTAGAAATGAGAATTTTCTCTGGTGTACAATCCCTTGAACAAGAAAAATAATTGAGAATATGATATTAGAGGCTTGTTGTGTTTTTTTGGGTTTTTTTTTGTTTTTTTGGTTTTTTGGGTTTTTTTTGGGGGGGAGAGGGGGACCTGGGTTTGTTGGAATTTCTGTTTTTGTGGGGGAATTTCTGTTGTCATTTGTTTGGTTTTTGGATCTTTTGATTGGTTGGTTGGTTTTTAAGTGCACATCTTTGTGCTTATGTATTTAACTGTGGTTCTCCAGAGGAGTTATATGTGTATTTTGAATCTGGGTACACACATGACCTTTCCTCTATAAAGACAATCCATCCCAGCTATGCACTTCCTTGTTACAAAATCTTAGCAGAGATGCAGTCAGGACCTCTGACGTCAGCAAAATTGAGCTAATAAGGGCAGCATTTCAAGATGTAATCAGGATCTCTAACCTAGACCAAATTTGACTTAAAAAAGGCAATATCTCAATTTCAATGTAATTGTTTCAAGCAAAGAAAGGATTAAATGAAAAAATATTAAGGAGATCTTTTCATAACGATTTTTGCTTAAAAGTACAGGCTGGATAACGTCACATATCTGAACCACATGTGAAATAGGTCTTAGACACCCTAGTCTGTATTTGTGCGTATCAAATAAGCCTTCACTGACTTTGTATACCATGGTGGGATCTATGGCAGTTCAAGATATTCTTCATATATGGTTCAAACAATCCTGCCTTAGGGACAGCAGCTTCTAGCAAAAAGTGGGTCATGAAGAGCTGAAAATGGGAGCAAGCAAAGGCACTTCAGATAACAAGAATCAACAGGGTCTTCCGATTTTGACCTGCCATTCCTGAATCAACCAGAATCAACATCCTAAAAATGCACCAGTTGCTTTTAGCTGTAGGACATAAATCTGCAAGATAGGAATGACCTCATTTGGGATAAGCAGCCTAGGAATAATCTTGTCAGCTTACTGCATGAGCTCTCTCCAGGCCACCCATCCAAAATTACTCCTTCATGAGCACAGCTTCTTGCATAATCCAGGAACACCGAGCAGTGACAGTCCATGCTCTGGGAACAGGCACAGATGTCCCTTTCACAGAGATCGATGTATGGCTCTGGATCAACTCGATGGTGGCACCGGGAGAAAGTCAAAGATGTTCTTAGCAGCTGGCAGGTTTCCATGATACCCTGCAAAACAAGTGAAGAGCAAAGGTTATTATTTCACACCACCATGTAGATAAATAACATCATAGTAAAGAGCTAGTAGTGAGTTACATCCATTTATCCACCACATCCATGTACACACAGAGGTACATTAACATACTGATGAACATAAAATAGAGTGTCATATAAGAGACATTTCACACTGAAACATGTCAGTCCATCAGTCACCAAATGCAGATAAGCAAAGAACTGCTTATGACCCAGTGAAGAACCAGGTGGTGTCTGGACTACCAGAAAGCCACACAGAGCAAGAGAGAGGAGCTTTCAATTGAGGTATTAAGGAAGAAAAGTGAACAGAATCTTTTGTATGATGCAGGAACCATGTAAGTTTTGGACTGAAAAATTAAGTCTACCTAGAATTCAAGGAATCAAATTTGTGTTCCACTTCTGGCCACATGTTCCCATCACTCCTGCTGTCATCCAGTGCATGACAGGTCAATTTAACAGAGATAAATGGCAGAAAAATAACCAGTGGAGAAAAACTGTATTCTGCTCTTCTAATGAGTTAAATCAGCAAGGTGACAGTGAAAGGAAAGGACTGCGCAGTGAAATGAGGGGGAGGATACCAAAACCTCTCCTTTCAGACAGCAGCAAACTATGATGCAACTTCTCTGTGTGTGAAACACAACCTAAGGAAAGCTTAGTTTATGGCTAAGTTCTCCAAGGGAGGCTCCCAAACAGACTTCCTCTTACGCAGGCATTATGCCACATTTCAATAAGTCCGAGACCCTCCATGCAACTTTCTGAAAGGATCACAGTGAGCTTAGGTAAGTGGAAAAAACAAAACAAAATGAACAAAATGAAACCACAAAACAAAACAACAACAAACACAAAACAAAAACCAACCAAGCAAAATTTTCTAATTTGAAAAAGAGAGAGAGAAGGAGAAAACCCACATTTTCATTTATTGGAAGAGGAAAAAAGGGGACTAAAAGCCTAGAAGGTTCAGCATATGTCTAGATGTCTTCAGTGAATGACAAATGGTATACTTGTATAGGAAAACTGCAGAGTAGAAAAGACTTTTCTTGCTAAAGGATGTTTTATCAGGTGATCAGCTAAAGTTAGTACACGTCTGAACTGAGAGAGAAATTCTTGCTTATGAAAACAAACCAACCAGAAATACCTGGCCCATTGGGAATATATTCGGAGTTTAGCAAAGTGCTCAGCAAACAACCACACAGACACAGAGTTCTTAAGCTTTCTGAGAAAGCCCTCAGGGAACTTAAAGCAATGCCAAATGAACAACATTAGAGAGCTAAACATGATAATCCTCCAGAAAATCAACTCCAAGCCTGGAATAATTCTGATACCCAGATAGCAGCCACCATGCTGAACCAACTGGAAAAAAAGACTAGGAGAAGGGGAACAGAAACTGAATAAATGGTGTTTGGTGCTGCTCTCAGTACAAGAAAGTAGAAAAACACCCTAACGGTGGAAATAACAACAGAAGCAGCCAAAAAAGCTATTAAAGCATCACTTCAAAATGAAACTGATAGAATGAAAAGTGACCTCAAAGCTTTTCAGGGGATGAGCAGGGCAGCACCTCCTGGATCAAAGCCTTGATCCAGGTACCATCAAATGCAACAGAAAAACAGTGTATGCAATAAGCCTGTTTAGGGTTTGCTTTAATAAGCTTTCTCAATAAGGTAATAGCCTTGTTAAAAAGGTAATACAACTCAGCTTTTACAGAGCAATAGAAATCAGACTTTGTTCATTCTACTGAACAATACTGAACTAGTAGAAACAATCTTTTATGACATCTATTACACATCAGTAAATGTTAGATATGAGACTTTTTTTTTTTTTTTAAATATAAATTAAAGGAGATTCCGCAAAAAAAAACACAAAATCATAAAATTAAACCCCTTTATCTCCTTTGGGTTCTTCAGTCATGTTCATTAACAACATACCTCATGACTGAGCTCAAGCTGATTATCAAGAAACCAAGCTATATATGTTAGAAATCAACAAACCACTCCTTTTCTCTACATAAAGGTTTTCTTGCCATTCAAATTGCTTCAGCTTTTCCAGTGACTTCATACAAGAAACAGTAGCTGAAATTTTCCCATCTTTTAGACGTATCTCAACTGTTGTGATGAATTAATGGACATAAGCTGGAACATAGGTAAATCCAACTAGATATAAAACAAGCAAAAAAAGTTCACCATGAGGATTCTCAAAGACTGGAACAAACATCCAGAGAGGTTGTGGAATGGTCACTCTTGGAGATATTTGAAAAGTATGTGGTCAAGACTCTCAGCAAGCTGACCTAGGATGGTCATATTGCAAGCGAGGCTTTGGACTAGATGGCCTCCAAAGGTCCCTTCCAAACTAAACTATTCTGCAAATTTTTTTTATTTTTCTACTTTCTTTCTTTAAAACTCAGTGGTCAAGCCGAACTCAGAGAGGTCTTTGTTCCTCAGTTAAGGGCCAGTGTACATCCTGCACGTGGAGAGCACTGGAGACTGGTAGTCTTATCCACTGCTGTAGCGCTCCTGCTGATGGAGCAACAGTCCTGGAAGTGGAACCGCACAGGCAAAGAAACCAACAGACAAGGGAGTGAAGCCTCAAACAGTGCTTAGAGTACAGGAGGCTGTAAGGTTAAAACTAGCATGACTGACTGCAGTAACCAAAATAGAGGCGAAGGTCTTGAAACTTCTCCTTAGACTTCCGAATGAGTTCTATTTTAAGTCTCTTTTTTAAGTGGGTTGGCAGTGTCCTGGCACTGACAATTCTTAGCAACTGCAAACTTGCTGACCTTCTTTCTGCCCCAGTCCCACCACACAGAGCTGTAGGTGGAATTTTGTACATTCTTCCAATTTCTGTGGCATTGCCTTCTGCTGCTGCATGAACTGCATTTGTTTAGTGTTTAACAATTGCTGTTAAGGAGATATAAGCTAAAAACTAAGAGAAGAAAGCAGAGACACTATTGTTCCCTTGAATTTAAACCCTATGGTATATAGATATACAGAATTATTTATCCTGATCATTTGGGAAGGGTATATTTTGGTGCCATAATTGGGTATAATTTTTCAGAATACATCTTCTTTTGGTTCATCCAAAGGCAGAATGCCTCTACTTTCCAAGTAAAAAACATCCAAAGCCAATATGTTTCATATGTCAATGCTGTCTGTATGTTTGAGCAACAACCAACTGAAGTCACTTCACCTGAATGCTGATTCAGCTAACCTGTATGTTTCAGGAGAGGAAAATGAGATTTTAGATAAAGTGTGCCTCATTTTCAGCCCTAAAATGTTTTATAGTATGACATGTCCATGACTTTGCTAGACCTGCTTGTAACCTCTACCATTAGGAACTACGATACAGCTGTTGAAAACCTCTCTCACTTGCTTTCAGATGCTATAGTATTTTTTTATTGCATATAGAAGTACTCCTTGGGATATGAGTAGCACTATTTCTTACCAATTTCAGAGAAAGCTGAATTTCAGCAAATTTCAATTTCAGCAAAAGCAAAAATCAGTTGAATTCTAATTTCAGTCACTTTCACATCTAACATGCTATCGATATAGTACCCTAATAAGCAAGGAAAAAAAATACATGATAAACCATTTCTATTAGAAGTGAAATCTAAAAGATAAAGGTAACACCTAAGAATGCACAAATCAGTCCTAATGCTTTAAAACATTTATATTTTTGTTTTGAAGGCTGCCTCATTACCACAGTTATCCAGTTCATTCCACTTTTTACACTTCAAGATCCATGTTACCCATAACATTGGTCATCTGAGAGGCTATTAGATCACTGTACTTCATTGAACGCAGCCTAAATCATCACATCTGAGTGCTGAAGAGAAATGGATCAGACAATGCAGAGATATTTATTCTTTTAAGTGATTATTCAAACAGAAGAAAAAAAGTGCAGGGCATGGTAGGGAAGCTGAAGCTCCTTCCCTTCAACAACATCCAGTTTGGCATGCTTTCCAGATCACAAGGCAAGGTAAGCAGCAGGCAGCTCCGCCATGTAGATGGCAAGCTGCCTCTGGCCCTAGGAAGGGAACCAATGTACCTGAGAAGAAACCATACCCACAGGCAGAGCAGTAGTCAAACGTGTCAGCGTGTATGCGCTTCGGAGGTGGAGAGCAGGGAGCTTCCAAGAGCAACATTAGGGTAAGAGCATGAGCTGGGTCAAGACCTTCAGCTGATATATGGAGCCATCAATTGAGACAAAAGATCTTCCTTAAAGAACATGAAATTGCTCACATTTTCTACAATTTAAAGATAGAAGAACAACAGGGCTTTTTGGCTTCACTGCATCTCGCAGAGAAGCCATCTCTCCAAGGATGCTGTCGGGGAGGGTGTCATGGAGAGTGTCAAAGAAAACCTCAGCTCTACCCAGAGCTAGGGGACAGGGATAGGAAGAGCACACTGAATCAAAGCTGTTGTTTTCCTCACCTAGCAGCTGACTGCCTGACAGGGAGGGAGGGTGAGAGAGGGGGAGATTTACATTCCTGAAGCAAGCAAACAAAGCACTCTGTTGTAAAGCCCTACATTCTTCAGCAGGCACTGGTTTGGCTAGACTTCTATTAATAGCACTGTGTTTATTCTTGCACAGTGAATACATTAAGCTGATGTTAAATGCTGTGAGCTCATCAGCTCACACAAGAGAGAAGATCATTTCATCCAGTTTGCAGGAGAGCAAACTTTATTCAACAAAGCATCAATATTTAACATGATCTGTATAAAACTCCCATTAGTTGCAGTCTACCCATCAGATAAGGTATCACCCTGAATGCCACTCTCTGGCCTCAGTTGCAATGTTGACCTTTTCTAAACATTAAGCTTGCCTGAAGAGATAAAATTCCAGCAGGCACAACCAGTTGCAAGAACTAGCCCTGCTTTAGAGTTGTAACTGAATTTAAAACACAGCTCTGTCCCTCAGAAGGCATCTCAGCCAGGTTGAAACAACCCGCACTTTGGTCACATCTTGGGCATCATGCACCATTAGGTGTTCAGTCAGTCCCAACCCTGACAGAAATGCCCCCCACACACTGGCCCAGCTCACTGAAGAAGCACAGGCTTGAGATTTCCAACCTGAAATCACTACTATATTTCCTCAGCCAAGTTAGTGGGCTGCATGGCTGAAGCTGTAATGCTAAGGGGCACAAGAATGCTTCAATGAATTTCAGAGCATAACTAATACAAGTATTCCCATCCAAAAGCTTAATGGAAGTATAAATAGTCAGAAGTCGGCAATCTTGCCTGAGTCTAAGTTAGCTTTTTCCAGGTAACGAGGAAACCAGCACTCAAGTAGCTGTAGAGCAGTTACGTTCCAGGAAGTGCTACTACTCTTGAGAAACTATTTCAGCCTAGTTTAACAAGTATCAGTCTAAAGGACGTGTATAGCAAGAAAACAAAGACTAAATTTTGGCCTCAGTTACTCCGGTCCAAATGTAAACCTAGCACCCACCAGATCATTCTGATTCACATGGAGTACCTGAGGTGAGGTGAAAAGCCTCAATGGATGAGGAGTCAATTTACCACAATGATCATAACCTGTAATACTATATTCAGTCCGTATGTATTCAAATCTACTTTCCTCCCCAAGCTAGTGATCACATGTGTCCACCCTGTGTCTAAAGAAGGAACATCTTTTTATAATTATAAAAGAGGAAAGGAAAAAGGTTGATGCAGAAAAGGGTGTCACAGATTTGGCTGAGACAAGCAGTTCTGAATTTGACAAACTGGAGCTACTATCTGCGTGCACAGCTGAAGGAACCTCTGCCTCCTGGCAAGGGAAATATCCTGGTGGCACAGAGCCTTTGCAACACCTACAGAGAACATCTCCTCTATTAAAAATAGGCTGGATGAAGCATCTGCCCATTCTGGTGACTCACAGGTAGACAAACTGCAACACCTTCACAAGTATGATTTGCAGTGGTGGTACCTACAGAGGCTTCAGAACTGATGCTCCCCTGCTGGCAGAATCATAGAATCATTTTGGTTGGAAGAGACCCTCAGGATCAGAGTCCAACCATAACCTAACTCTAGGACTAAACCATGTCCCTAAGAACCTCAATTGCCTTTTAAACACCTCCAGGGATAGCGACTTAACCACTTCCCTGGGCAACCTGATCCAATGCCTGATAACCCTTTCAGTGAATAATTTTTTCATAATATCCAATCTAAACCTCACCTGGTGCAACTTAAGGCCATTTCCTCTTGTCCTATCACTTGCTACTTGGGAAAAGACCAGCACCCTCTACGTTATGATATTCTTTAAGGTAGCTGTAGACAGCTATAAGGTCTCCCCTCAGCCTCCTTTTCTCCAGGCTAAACAGCCCCAGTTCCTTCATCTGCTCCTCATCAGACTTGTGCTCCAGGCCCCTCACCAGCTTCATCACCCTCCTCTGCACTCTTCCCAGCAGCTCAATGTTCTTCTTATAATGAGGGGCCCAAAACTGAACACAGTATTCAAGGTGCAGCCTCACCAGCACCGAGTATAGTGGCACAATCACTTCCCTAGTCCTACTGGCCACACTATTCCTAATACAAGCCAGGATGCTCTTGGTTTTTTTGGCCACCTGGGCACACTCTTGGCTCATACTCAGCTATCTGTCAATCAACACCCCCAGATGCCTCTCTGTCAGGCAGCTTTCCAGCCAGTCTTCCCCAAGCCTGTAGGGCTGCCTGGAATTGTTGTGACCCAAGTGCAGGACCTGGCACTTGGCCTTGTTAAACCTCGTGCAACTGGCCTTAGCCCAATGATCCAGACAGTCCAGATCCCTCTGTATGGCCTTCCTGTCCTCCAGCAGATCAACACTCCACCCAGTTTGATGTCATCTGGAAACCATTCATGACTGGCCACCAACTGGATTTGCCTCTGTCCACCACAACCCTTTGGGCCCAGCCAAATCAAGGGAATTAACTACGTAATTCTCCAGGTACCACCTAAACACACCTTCCCCAAGCAATACCAAAGTTTATTTGGCAACAACTCACACTTCAGGTTCAAATGAGCTGGTGGTTTCATGGTCATCTATTTTACTTTTGTGTATTAGTTTGGGTTTTATTGGGGGAAGAGGAGTACAGATGTACTAACATTTTAGAAAGAATAGTGTCAGGCATGCTGCAGTAGAAGAGAAAAATTGCATTCACTAACTAGTGAGTAAACTGTTCCTTTCTTAAGACTGCGGTAAATACGACATCAACCATGACATGCAACCTCCAAGGTGACTTCTCTACAGCACCCTAGTGCAGAAATTCTCCTGCTGGCACCAGCCAGAGAATGAGAGGTCACAGAGTTGTCAGCTCAGGAACAACAAACACAGCTGCATCCTGCATCTAGCCCCACGCTGGCTCACAGAGAAGCTGGGAGAGCCCACAAACAGCAAAGGCATGAGCTGAGGATGTGTCATTTCCACCTCCTGAGTGCACCTAACCCTGCTGCACCACAGCAGGGACCCAAGTACGAACACTGTCAGCCCCACAGTTAACTCCTGCCAGGCTGGACAAAGAGATGTGCATCTTGTTCCAGTGCAGTAACAAGAGCAGTGCCCAGTATAGCTATCTCAGACCACGCTACACCTCAGAAACCCAAAAGAGGTATCTCCAATGCCTCACATTCTAACCACTTGCTGAGGGAGGACCACGTTAGGTACAGACATAGATTCAAGGGAGCATTTGCCAAAGGGATGGCAAGATGCCTTCAGGTAGAGGAAGACCAAAACCAGAATGGTATATTGCGGCACCAACCTTCTCTGCAATATCAGATGAAATGTTGCAGGTGTTGCTTGGAGTCTGCACTCTCTTGCACTGCTTGTTTTCACTGTGCAAAGCCCATGAGTTTGCGAAATCGTAACTGTTTTCCACAAGGGTCCCTGTGAATGAAAAAGAAGAGAAGCACAGGGCTCTTTAGGGGTTTGAGCAATGAGTCATCATTATTGGCTACTATCTGTGTGACGGTCTGCTGAAAGCTGTTTAAAAAACTGTCATATCTAATGAATTTCTATTCCAAATAGATTGACTGTGGAAAAGCCACTCTGAGCGAACTGGGCTGACTCCTGCAGAGGACTTCCCTGAGTTCAAGAACAGACTAAAGGCTGAAGAAGGCAGGTCTCAGCACTTCTCACATCTGCATGCACATGGTAGGAGTTATTTGCTGGTCAGCTATAATCTACAGAAGCCTAAGCATGCCTTCACATTTTCCTAATATTTATAAGCTTTCAATAAAACACGAGACATTAAAGGGGCAAAAAAAAATGAAGGTGCTCTCCCTAACCGATGAAAGTATTAACATTCCTGATCCCAGGTGGCTTTGATTTTCTCTTCTATCTGAAACTAAATCTTGTTCGCAAAGAAATTTAACATACATCATAATTGCTTGGGCCCATGTTCTTACTGTGTCCTGAGATATTCTCCTCTGCCCTTTTACAAGCAGCTCCTGGCCCACACTTGCCAAGATTTCCACCTCCTTTGCATAAAAGCAAAACTGAAGGAGTTAAACTACAGAGCTGTCACTTCCTTGGAGACACAAGCAGCATGTCTGTTTCTCTTGCTCCAGCTTTTGAGAAGTGGGATCCTCCCAGAATAGGAATGTCCCCTCCTCCTCCTTTTGCCTCCCATGGCCTGGCTGATTAGAGGACTACTTCTGTTTCCTTCCGTGGATACCTACTACAAAACAGTTCATTTCATGACTCTCTCTTAGTTCTGTAACTTTACTTTTAAGACCCTATTGTGTTGCATGTAAGAATATAAATTGCCACTGTTAGCACATTCCCAAGACCTTATGCAGGGAATATGTTGAAATATGACCCTGACTGCATCTGAAAAACAAAATAAATGTTTGCTAAATATATATATTCCATATTTTTATATTTCATATTTTTATATCATTATATATGTGAATACATAACAAAAATGTCATCAAAATACCTGCTGTACATTAAGTACAAACACAGAGAATATACTGAACATTAAAATTCTTCCAAAACTAATGGTTAGTCATGAAAACTACACCAAGAATGCTAAGGGAGATGTAATAAAGCCAATAGACTTCAGTAGACTTTGTTTTGTAAACTAAATATTTGAGGCTTATAAATGTAGCATACATTAGGCTCACAGCAGATGTCAAAGGAGGGAGACTCCAAGGAAAGATGACAGGCAAAAGGTGGTAAACAGCATGAAATTTTCATCCAGAGAGCCAGGGCTAAGCACAGGAAAAGAAAAACACAGCAACAAGTACGCAACCCTTTAGTTTTCCTGGGATTGTAAAAATTAGAGTAAAAATCAAATCTAGGCTGAGGAAAAGCAAGGTACCAAATTAAATACATCTCCTTTTATTTGCACTAATGCAGTCTTACAGTTATAAAATAAGAGATGAGCTCCACTCTGAAGTAGTGTTCCTCAGGCTCTGAATGCACATCCATGTTGAGTTTCCCACTGGTGGGTATCACCAGATCCTCATTTATCCACAAGTTAAGATTTGAAGGTTGGGACAACTGTTGGCCCTGAAATACTGGTCACCTGTTTTTTCATATCTCCCCCTCCATTAGATTTTATTTTTCTGTGGTGCTTATAAATTCCTACCTCTTATGTAATTATTTTATGCAACATTTGTATTTTACTATTTTAACTCCTCTTCTGTATTCTATGATTAATACTTTCATAGAATAGCTTAGGTTGGAAGGGGCCTTCAAAAGTCATCTGGTCCAACCTCCCTGCCACGAGCAGGGACATCTTCAACTAGATCAGGTTGCTCAGAGCCCTGTCCAGCCTGGCCTTAAATGTCTCCAGGGATGGGGCATCTACCACCTCTCCAGGCAACCTGGGCCAGTGTTTCACCATCCTCATTGTAAAAAATTTCTTCCTCATGCCTACCCTGAATCTCCCCTCCTTTAGTTTAAAGCCATTACCCCTTGTCATGTCATAACACGCCCTTCTAAAAAGTAATTTTTTTTTCAAAATAATAACATCAAATTTTTGTGGGTTTTTTTGTGTTTTTTCTTTTTTGCAACCTGCTCCTCAAACACTCTTGCTGTCAGTGCCTGTCTGTATATCAGCAGACTACTGCACAGGCACAAATGATTTGCCAACATGTTGCCAGAGTACTTCTTCCTTTGTGTGAAGTCCTGCGCCCCTTAAACTAACCTCCAAGCTGTTTGGAACAGGCAATAATTGATGTGTTTGGGTTTGGTCAATATCTCAAGGTCCTGCTTCAGATACACCTCCTCAACATCCAAGAGTAAAAACCTAGGATAATAATTAATTGAGATCAACTGACAGTGTCCTTTTCCCGTGATTTGTCCAGTGTAGCCTTAAGTAACATTAAGTAACTTCCCTGATGTTTGCTGGAAGGACCATTCAGCCAGCCAGCCACAGTCCAGGAGGTTCCTCCAGTGCATTGATGATAACTTCCTCATGCAGATGGTGGACAAGCCAACTAGGAGAGGTGCACTGCTGGATCTCATCCTCACTAACAAGGAGGGTCTGGTCGAAGCAGTAAAGGTTGAGGGCTGCCTGGGTTGCAGTGACCACGAGATGGTGGAGTTCAGCATCTTGGGTGGCAGGAACAGAATAGCAAGTAGAATTGCAACCCTGGACTTTAGCAGGGCTAACTTTGGCCTTTTCAAGCAGTTGCTGGGGGAAATCCCATGGGCAAGACTGCTCGAAGGAAAAGGGGCCCAAGATAGCTGGATTGCATTCAGAGATTGCTTCTTCCACGCTCAGGATCAGAGCATCCCCACACAAAGGAAGCCAGGAGGCCTGCGTGGTTGAATAGGGGTCTGTTGGGTATGCTCAAGCAGAAGAGGAGAGTTTACAGGTCGTGGAAGCAGGGGCTGGCCACTTGGGAAGACTGTAAGGCTGCTGTTAGAGGATGTAGGAAGGCAGCTAGGATAGCCAAGGCCTCCTTAGAATTACAGCTGGCGAGAGGGGTCAAGAACAGCAAAAAGAACTTTTTCAAATACATAGCAGATAAAACTAATACAAGAGGCAATGTAGGCCCACTGATGAACGGGGTGGGTGCCCTGGTGGCAGAAGATACAGAGAAGGCAGAATTACTGAATGCCTTCTTTGTCTCTGTCTACTCTGCCGGAGGCTGTCCTGGGGAGCCCTGTACCCCTGAGACCCCGGATGAAGCCAGGTCAATGGAGGAGTTTGATTTAGTCGATGAGGCCTGGGTTAGGGAGCAATTAAATAGTCTGGACATCCATAAATCCATGGGTCCAGATGGGATGCATACACGGGTGCTGAGGGAACTGGCTGAAGTCATTGCTGGACCGCTCTCCATCATCTTTGCCAAGCCTTGGGAAACGGGAGAGGTGCCCGAGGATTGGAGGAAAGCAAATGTCACTCCAGTCTTCAAAAAGGGCAAGAAGGAGGACCCGGGTAATTATAGACCGGTCAGCCTCACCTCTGTCCCTGGGAAAGTAATGGAACAGCTTATCCTTGGTGCCATCTCAAGGCATATCAAGGATAAGAGGGTTATTAGGAACAGTCTGCATGGCTTTACCAAGGGTAAGTCATGCTTGACCAACCTCATAGCCTTTTATGAGAATGTAACAAGGTGGATGGATGATGGCAGAGCGGTGGATGTGGTCTACCTTGACTTCAGTAAAGCCTTTAACACAGTCTCCCACAGCATCCTCACAGCTAAATTGAGGAGGTGTGGTCTAGACAATAGACTAGTGAGGTGGGTTGCAAACTGGCTTAAGGAGAGAAGCCAGAGAGTGGTAGTCAATGGTGCGGAGTCTAGTTGGAGGCCAGTATCTAGTGGAGTGCCTCAGGGGTCAGTGCTGGGGCCAATATTATTCAATATATTCATTAATGATTTAGACAAGGCAATAGAGTGTACTCTCAGCAAGTTTGCTGATGACACTAAGCTGGGAGGTGTGGCTGACACACCAGAAGGCTGTGCTGCCATCCAGCGGGACCTGGACAGGCTGGAGAGTTGGGCGGGGAATAACCTGATGAAATTTAACAAGGGAAAGTGTAGAGTCCTGCATCTGGGCAGGAACAACCCCAGGTTCCAGTATAGGTTGGGAAATTACATATTAGAGAGCAGTGTAGGGGAAAGGGACCTGGAGGTCCTGGTGGACAACAGGATGACCATGAGCCAGCACTGTGCCCTTGTGGCCAGGAAGGCCAATGGCATCCTGGGGTGTATTAGAAGGGGGGTGGCTGGTAGATCGAGAGAGGTCCTCCTTCCCCTCTACTCCGCCCTGGTGAGACCACATCTGGAATATTGTGTCCAGTTCTGGGTCCCTCAGTTCCAGAAGGACAGGGAACTGCTGGAGAGGGTCCAGCGTAGGGCAACGAAGATGATTAAGGGAGTGGAGCACCTCCCTTATGAAGAAAGGCTGAGGGAGCTGGGTCTCTTTAGTTTGGAGAAGAGGAGACTGAGGGGGGACCTCATTAACGTTTATAAATATATAAAGGGTGAGTACCATGAGGATGGAGCCAGGCTCTTCTCGGTGGCCAACAATGATAGGACAAGGGGTAATGGGATCAAGCTGGAACACAAGAGGTTCCGCTTAAATTTGAGAAAAAACTTCTTCTCAGTAAGGGTGACAGAGCACTGGAACAGGCTGCCCAGGGAGGTTGTGGAGTCTCCTCCTCTGGAGACATTCAAAACCCGCCTGGACATGTTCCTGTGCGACCTCACCTAGGCGTTCCTGCTCCAGCAGGGGGATTGGACTAGATGATCTTTTGAGGTCCCTTCCAATCCCAAACATACTGTGATACTGTGATACTGTGAACATATGGCAACAGTTAAAGGGCTGGAGAGGCACTGTGACTTCAAAATGAGAGCACTGCACAACTTTGCACACACATTTGTAACCTGTTTACCCCAGAAGCTTTGTCCTCAACACTAAACAATACAGTCACTAAAGATGCACAGTATTTCAGTGATTATCATTAGTTATTACTTCCCATAACACAGATCCACTAGGACCTGTATTTTCAGAGTACCTGTATTCTCCTTGAATGAGCAGCTTTACAATCATACATTAAGATGTACTCCATACTCCTGGAAAGGTGAAAAGCAGTTGGACATGAAAGTTTCACTGAATATCAGAAGAGCTCTAATGTGAAATTATGAAGTGGCTCTGGGGCCACTGAGCTGCTTAACAGATTTGGGTCTTGGGAACATGTTATTTCTGCAGAGGGTGACTTTGGAGAGGACTCGTCAATCCACACTCTGTGCTACATGCCTTATCAACCTGTGTGGTGATTCTCAAATACTTTACCTGTTTGATGAGGCTTCAGGAGGAAAAGCAATGAGCAAGAGCTGTCCCCTATACATCTGACTGCTCGAGGCAGAGGGAAGAGTACCCACCACCACTGTTGCCTTTCACCCAACACCTCCATTTTCTTCTGCTGAAGGACACTAGGGGATAGGAAAGGCAGTAGAAGAGACAACACAACAACAGCCTAAAGAATCCTAGGATTTCTTATGTGCACAGGTGATACTATTAATGGAGCATCTGGGCAGCTCAGTTGCCTACACTAGCACCGCACACCCACAATGCAGTACAGCTGCTCTCCTCTCCTACTATGCTTTTTGGCAATCTTATTCTTTCTTTAAAAGGCCTTTTGGTTTAGCTGAGCAGTCTTTCCCCCAGCTAGTGAGAAGATCTTAATTCTATTTCAGTCTGTCCCAAATATTGATTTATTCCTGCCACAGCAGCTGAGGTATAAATGTCTTGGTTGGCTCTCTCTCTGCCTTTCCATGTCCCTTTCCTGAGCATTCATGATGCACGGTCTCCTCACTCAGACAGACTCACAGTGGAATTTTGTCTCACTTCTGTTCCTTCCATGTTTGTTTACTCTTCTTTGTCTAAGCAGCCACATTTCTGGAGAAACAATTTCCACCCAGAGCTCATCAGACCCTAACACCCAGAAACTCTCCATACAGCCTGGGTGGGATTTTTTCCTAAAGCACTTGTTTTGCCTAAGTCTTGCAAGAAGTGTGCTGAAAACAGATGCTGTCACAAAATGTGATGAAAAAAAAGTTGGATCCAAGACAAGTGCTTGAAGAGCCAGTGCCTGATGCAGGCTGTAGTATGGACTGGTATGAGCATGTGAACTGATTGTTCAACAGCCAAGGCCCCCAGGCAGCTCTAGTTTGCATGCAGTCTCTTTTTAGGATACAAGATGGGCTCCGGGGGTAGCTGTTAAAGCACAAACGAAATCTCACTTTCTCCCCATGTCCCAAAAACACCCTCCTGCCAAGGTCCTCCAGAAGAAGGCCACACACAAAGCACCTGAGCAGCAGGTTGGGCCTCCAGGGCTGCTCTGTTGGACTTTAGTGCTCTAATTGTTGCACTCATGTCTCTGTCTCCCTGGAGAGAATTAAAAAAAGAAAAACACATGCACACCCCACACAAACCACATACCACACTGACATGTTTTGGGCAAGACTTCCCCCTTCCCTTTTTTTGGTCATAACAGTTGCTTTCACTCATTCAGTTTTCAGATAGATGATGTTCACTCTCAATGGGAGTCAAAAAACCCCAAAAAACAATATGAAATCCATGTCTCAAAATCATCAGTTCCTTTTGAAATCTGAAATTGGTGTGCTGCTTGTTACTTTGAGACTGATGGTCAGGCAAGGCAAATTGTTCACAATAACCACCTCATGTTCAAGGCACATGAGTGGGAGACAGGAACCCTGACCTCCCTCCCTGGACCTCCTGCAGATTTTCCATATGGCCATAGGTCCAACAGGTTAACTGTCCCAGGGTCTGTTAACTCATCTGTAAAATATACACAAGAATTTGTGGAAGACACTACAACACTTAGAGTGTGTAAACTTTCACATGTTGGTTATTTACCAAGTAATGGGTTGTTTGTTTTGTTTGGGGTTTTGTTTGTTTTTCACATGGCTTGACTTGTTTTACTTTTGCTTGTATAGAGTCATGTACTATCTGTAAGCTTGATCTATAGTTTGGACAAAATTAATGATATAAAATATTTAAGTCATTGCCTATAAAGTCTTTCCTACCCTCTCTGCTTCAATTAATATTAAATTAATTATATTAAACTCAAGGGAGGGAAAGATTAATCTCCAGAACTCCACAGCCCAGTGATGAAGGCAGTTTCCTCACAACAAAAATGTATAACTTTGATTCCAAACTCTAAATAAAGCAGAGTGGGTTACAAATGCAGGTTTCTGGTATCTCAGCCAAATACCATGTAATGAAGACAGGAACAAAACAAGACTTCTTAACCTGTACTGTTTGTAAACGACAGCTAAATGCCCTTGTGAATCTATCCCCTTTGCCTTCAACTTAAAATGCAAGAAAGAAAATTAGATTATTTACTTAGGCCAAACAAAACTTTAAACTTGCCTAAAATCAAATTGCAGATATATTTTAAAATGCCAAGAGATATGAATTTTGGGATCATCAAAATTTTGGGGATTTTTTTTTTTAGGAGAAAATAGATATATATCTGCACTACTATATATATCTTTTACTTCTTCTTGAATTAAAACATTACCTGAAACATCAAATTTTTCCTTACAGATGCTGTCTGCTTCTATCTGTTTGGCCAATATTTGCTGCCCAGTGGCATCACTTATTCTGTATTTCAGCAGCTTAAAAGGCTGGAGTATGTTAATGACTGTTAGAACAGGCTCAGAATATCAAGCCTTTATTCAAGATTAGCCATGGCTATTGTTTTGTCATTAATGTATTCATAATTTGGAGACAGTTTCCCAGAAACATGCTTCCTGCCAGTGCCAAGAAATGCATAATGGGACGTTGGATTAATTTGGGTTATTATTTTTTTTCCTTCCATAATTCTAAGAACATATAACATGCAAAAATAGCAAAATGGTGGATTAATATTCCTCTATGGAACTTCAGTAAGTTCCTTTGCACAAATAAACCTTAATGATGATCGAGGCATCCAAGCGCCTATCACAACTATATAGCTGTGGGACAGCTCAACGAAAAGCGTACTAGGCAAGTCTGAGGCTATGGGCATGCAAATAAGCTCTATAAGCTTGTGCTGCAGCCTCTGTTTCTGGGGAGAAATTATCTTACACTTTCTGCAAAGTAAGAGTATGCCTTTCAACCACTAACATGCCTCAATGCTATGGGGTTTTGGCCACTTGTTCACATGTGCATGCCTCGAGGAGATTTCAGGATCAAATCGCCCATGTTGTGTCAGATTTCCTCCATAGTATTATTTAAGTCATCTCTTCTAGCCTGTGTTTTGGATCCCCAGTTGTAAAATGCTTGTGACAATGATCACCTGACACTAAAATGCCACAGGTTGAAAGCTGCCATCTGAGCATCTAGAAAGGACTCAACTTCATGTTTCTGATATGAACAAAGACTGTCAACCAGTTAGAAGTGTATGATCGTGTCAGGAAGCAGAGCCTGTTCATTTACAAAGTCTTGGAAGCATTCACAGAATGGCTATAAATGACAGGAATAGCAAGAAAAAGCAGAGAATAAATTAACTCCATTAAGATCCAGGGGAAAAACAAATACAAACAAAAAACCCTGAAAAGCTTCTGAGAAATTTCTTATTTTATTTCATTAATAGTCATGCTCAAAGTGTCAGAACAAACTCCCAACAGGCAGCTGGCTTGTTTTCACTGCTATAGCCAAGGAACAAGCAAGCACACACAATGTATTCAATCTTGTTTGTCAGTCTTAACAGGACATAAGCACTTCTCTGCAGGATGAACTAGTTTATCAACCAACTATGTCAATAAGAGTGGCCCAGCACCCCATTCTCTGTCTGAACAAAAGTGTGCCTGTAACTCTGTAAACCTGCTGGGGAGACTGTTGTTTTGGGGCTTTTGGTTGGTTTTTTTTTTTTTTGCTTTTTGGAGGTCCAAGAGCTACTAAGACCAATACCTTCAAAGCTGTGTCCGACCAGTACTATGTTAATTTGCTAGGGTATCAAAGCTTGAATCACATCAGTTAGACCTCCAGGACCTCAGTAACTGAGCATCAAAAGTGTGTACAGCAGCAATGTGTATTATCCATCAGACTATCATTTCTCAGTTTACACACCAAAACACAGTTAGGAGTCATAAGAGAGCTATGGCAATAGCACAATTGGATAGATTATAGAACATGAGCATGAATATATCAAGATAAAAGAAAAACAATTACACACTGTTTACTAAGTTTAAACACCCTTTCCTTCATGTCTCCTTTGTTTACTTGCTGTAAGTGATAATGTCCAATAACATAGCAGGTGCTTCACCTTAAGATTGTGCTTCACCTCATATCGCTAAGTCATTACAGCAAGCTCACATCCTGGGTTTGGCTGACCTTTATGAGATCTAATCAGGCTAAATGGAGAGCAAATAAAAACAGAAGTGGGAAGAAGAAAAAAAAAAAAAAAAAAAAAAAAAAAAAGGTGTAAACTGCTTCATAGGCTACCAAAAGGCTGCCTAGATCTTCCATTTAAAGAATATTACCTCTCCCAGCTACTTGTTTTGCAGCCTATGTAGAAGTTAGCTTCAGCAGGTTTGTTTTGTTTGTTCATTTTTTTTTAAAGTCTGAATTAATCAAAAGCTGATTTTGCTTGGAGAAAGATAAGAAGAGCTCATATGAACCACCCTACCAGCAGAGCTGGTCAGAAGACAAACAACCTGTAGACATAGTAATGTCCCTCACTGATACGACAAATTCAAACTTAATTAATTCTTATTCCTTCTGAACTGGTTAAAATTAAAGGTCTATTGTATCAGAGTAAAAAAAAAAACAAAAAACAAAAAACAAAAAAAACTGCAGAATTGCTGAGATACAGTCCTATTAATCAGGCTAAAAGGACAGATCTGTATGTCCATGCAGGTTACAGAAGTCAGGGGTCATGCCACGCCATGCCACAGAACACAGGTGTTCTCTGCCACATTCTGCTCTTCCAAGGACTGACCCTGTCATTACATTCAGAAACCTGTGATTGTGAAAGCACTCCTTTGTTTTTTGAGAGGAAAGGTACAATCTCAGGCATGTTAAACAACTACAGCATGAAACAAGTTTAAATATGAGCAGCAGAAAGGAATCCTCTACATTGGAGCAGTGCAAGGCAATACAGTCTCCTTTTTTGCTCCTGCTTTCTGTAATAGCCGCACTCATATTTATTGTCTCAAGAAAAACATGTGAACTTCAGACCTCAACACATTCAGACATCAAGGTATCCAAGCCCCACCAAGCAACTCTGTGAGCCAAGTTTGTTTCTTATTATTTACATTTCTGAAGGGCTGATCAATCACTCTAAGATACCATGAAATAATTTTTTTTTCTGTACATTGAAGCTATGTTTATGTATTCCAAGCATTAGTAAGACACATATCTGGACCACTGCCAGGCTTTTCTCCAGGCTGCTTTGTTTCCCTTTCTATTTTTTATGTCATTTATTTTTAATACATACTTTACATTATTGATTAATAAATTGATGTATTAACTAACTTTACTCTAAGCCTTTTCTCTTCAGATAAGTGCTAAGAATTAAAAAACACTCTGAAATACCACAAATCAAGATTGGTCCTTCAAAGTCATATTCAGTGCTTTTCCAGAGCTCTTAGTCTTCCCCCACACTGGCAGACTTTCCATAAAAATGAATAGAGAAGCAAAAGCTGTCTCATCTCTCCCTTGCATTAGGACTTGCTGTGATATAAGGCACACCTCCAGCCCAACAGCCCATATGGACAGGGAAATGTCACTAACTGTAACCACTTTAGAGAACAGAATCCCATGCCAAATCCAAGTACAAACCTGCCAGGAACAATGCCCAGGATTTAATATTCTGCTATTGCAACACTATCTATTCTTACTCCCACTTGTCTAACTTGTGAAAAATCAGAAGTTGAATCAATGAGTATTCCTCATATCATTGTGGCTGGGTCTTCTCCTAGTCAGCCTCCCCACACACTATATTGTACATTTTTTAGCCTGTAGCTTTATCTTTGTAAAATAATTCAAGGTTTTCAAAAGTGTTGAATTCAGACTTCTGGCCTTTGCTCAGAAATGAAATGTAAGAGCAACTCCCTTTCAGGAGAAAGGGAGATGAAAGAACTGAGTCAGATAGCTTTTCAGCACATCAAGATGAGACACCTGACAGGTTTGGTAAAAACCTTTTGCTGGATCAGCAAAATGTTTGTTGAATCACCCATCAGGAAAGGTGTGCAAAGTGTACACTAAAATACAATTAGTTGTAATCTTACCTTCCTGAGTTCTGAAGTCATCTTCAGCAAATCTATTAAAGTTGCCACACAACCCACAGGTTTTATTATAGTGCTTTTCTTGAAGGAGTATCTGAATATTCCCACTGATATCAATCTTCACCACAAAGCCAAGCTCATCGCTGAATATTTTATAATAACCTGCCTCCTTCTCTATAAAAATGCCATTGGAAGCAAAAGGTATGGAAACCCTGTGAAGAAAGAGGAGAATTTCTCAGAATATGACACACAAAAACATTGGGGGTTTTCTGTTGAAATACTTGTCATTCCCACAGGTACCTTTTGTCTTCCTGCATCACATTTCCATCTAAAGAGAAGTGAAGGTTGAAATATTCTCCAAGATACAAAGAGACACCAATTTTTTCCCCATCCTTGTAGTCACCTGAAGAGATGAAACATAAGCAAATATTGTTAGTTCTGAGGCTCAGGAGAACAACTTGTCAGTACACATAGCAGCATTGGGAGTATATAATCTAACATTTTTTGAGAGCCATCCATCTATTTTATCCTATAGTTGTTTAATGTGAAATGCATAGATAGTCCCAAGATAAGGGCTGCATCAACCACTGGCAGGTGCATGATCTGGCACTAGTTGTGGACTCACCTTGCCCCCATTACTCTCTCTAGACAGTGAATTCTCCATTCTACCATCCACACTGGAGCTGTTGCCACAGGAGAGTGAATGCTAATAATGGCTATTCAACTAGGGGGCTACTCATCCTGAATTTTTCAAAAGGAATAACACATAGAGATGGAGACCACTTTCTTAGGCTCTGAGAGAGAAGAGGGTGGAGGGGTACAGAAATAGTCCTTTCTCTGCTTTTGCCCATTGTCCAGTTACGACTTTACAGCAGGTCCTTGCACAATGCACCACCTGCTCCGGGCCTTCTGCTCTGAGGTAGCCAGCTTTGCCCAGACCTATACGCTTTACTCAGCAATCAAGATTGCACTTCACAGACAGGTATCCAAAACAGAAACAAACCCACGCACATGTACTGAGATAGTAATAAAAAAATAGATTATGCCATGCTTACATGCTCAACAAAGAAATAAAGCCTCAGCTCATGGCATTTTTTTTAAGATTTATTTGATCACATAAAATACTTCAGTCAATTCACATTTCACATCTGCTGGCAGGTTCTTCTACATACAAAAAAGTTGCACCAAGCTAGTTAAGCTGAGGAAGAAAATTATTTAAATTGATATGTGTTTCCTTTTCAGAGTGACGGCATCAGTTTACTTCAATTTACTTACAGTCAGTAAAAAGTCATCTTAAACTATTATGATTAATACAGAACAGTTATTAGTTAAAATATGAATATCCGCCAAAAGTGTTCGGTATGAAAGTAACATATGGCTTTGGTTCTCATATCTTCTGTTGCCCATCTCCAAGAATGATGCTGCAGAGTCTCATGCTAATTCAAAGGCCTTTTGTTGTGTAGGATGCGATTTATCTTACTGTGGGCATTTAGCATGCAGGTAAAATTAGTTCTACATTCTCATGCAGGTCCTATTCCTGTACTCAGCTTTAACAGCCACATTCTCCTAGTGAATTCAAAATTAAAAATGGTCTCCCTTTCCCTTTTTGGAAGAGCCAGTAAGAAAATCTCCATTTCTTGTCAGTTTAGTTATACACGAACTATATTACCAGGGGATAACAGAAGCCAAAGTGGCAGAATTTCCTCAGAAATAATCCTGTTTTCAGAAGACAGCCTGAGATCCTTTTATTCAGTGGTCCCTCCTATCTCACAAAGGGCAACACTATTTGTCTTTTCTTCTTAGTGACAGAACCAAACACAAGGGCAACACTACATCCCTAGAATATTTTGAATTTGTTACTTTTGGTTTCTTGCTCAGACTCACCTAAGAGTGTGAAGGAGCGCTTGTGACAGTCCCCAGCAAGGAGGTAACTGCAGTCCCCAGCAAAATTGTAGAAAGAATCATCAAAAGTTTTGATGTGATCATTCCCAAAAAAGCTGCAACGGGAAACTGATAACTCCTGAAGTAAAGAATCCGATGATCCTGGGTATCAAAACACAATGTAACTTGCAATGTAAAACATTCATTTTGCAGTTCAGGAATTTTTCTGATGCAATCTATTGCCATTGATCACTATATGTCCTAAACCTTTAGCTCTAGCTTCTAGGCAGACTGTATGCCTGGCATCAGAGTCCATAGGATGAAGCACAGGTTTGATTGTGTGTTGGTTTTTTGTTATTTTTTATTATTATTATATGCATTAGCAAAATAGCTTTTTATCTTTATTTCTACTGGCCCAAACCCTGCATGGATAATTTCAGTCCTGATCCTTTAAGGAATGACATGCATTCATTCATTCTTCACAGAAAGCGTTGTCAGGCATTGGAACACAGTGCCCAGGGAAGTGGTTGAGTCACCATGCCTGGAGGTGTTTAAAAGATGTATAGATGAGGTTCTTAGGGACATGGTTAATTGCCAGAGTTAGGTTAGTGGTTGAACTGTATGATCTTGAGGGTCTCTTCCAACCAAAATGATTCTGTAATTCTATGATGCTATAAACTTTGCCTACCTGTAATCCCATTAAAATCAATAGGGCAGTAGCAAAGCCCCATAGTTTGTCCATCCAAGCATCACCAAATTCACAGTCTTTGTGACTCAACACAGTGCAAAGAGCCAAAAGGAGAAGCTTTAGCAATATGATCAGCATGATGAGACTATTGCCTGTCCTAGAATTGCAGGATTAGAGGGACAAAAAGAGGCAAAAAAAAATCTTACAGAAGAAACTGAAAACTTATTCTAGTTCCTAGGCACCAGAAAATAAACACGTTTTCCTACCTGATATTACAGTGGTCAGCAGTAGGTTTGTTAGCAGCACTGCCAAGAAGAGCATCTGCCAAAAAAAACCAAGAGAGAGGTAAGCACATTCTTAGTTTGGGGTGTTTAGTCTGTTTCACATAACTCACCATTTTCTACCCATTCTTTATAAAGTTATTTCTGAGGTTCTACAACATTTCAGAAAGCTGTAATCCATGCAGACTTTCACAGTAATTCTGTTACCTACCCATGTTCTTTAAATAGGTAATCTAGGAGATTAACTATTCTTTCTTCCTATTTTCACTTCTCATTGCAGGGAAATGTGGGGTACCTCCACAGAAACTGCAACCCCACATAAACACATATCCTAATTTATCAAAGTGAATACACTGCACACACAAAGCCCTTCAACACACAGCATTATTTATCAGACAACCTGACATGAAGAGCCACACCAGAATGGATCGGCCAACTTGGTCCCAATAGAAGTCACCTCTATTGTGCAAGATTTGCATCCTGCTCAAACATCCACAAAAGGAAAAGGACTGGCTGGCAGACTGTTATAATCACAGGCTTATAATTCACTGGTTTCAGTGATTTCAGAGTGATAATATGCTTGAGATAAGGGGCGAGTAGTAAAGGGAGGAAACTGCAGAGATTAGAGACCCAGGGTGAAAACTTCTATTCACCAAAATTAGTTCTAGTGTTGTCTCCTGCTTTCTGACATAAAGCTGTTACTTCTGCAAGATAACTAAGAAGTGGCAACAGCATGAGAATGAGACTACAAAATAATGGTAAAGAAAACAATAGGCATTATTCTCAGATTACACACTTGCTAGTGTATTTTTAGTGCATACACTGTGTTATTGTGACGAAATCAGATATTGCTTTTGTTTGTTAACCCTTTATTTTTACAAAGCCAGCAAAGAAAAAAGGATATAAGCCCTTCTCTTCATCCCCTGCCATCTCCCAGTCAGTTCTAAGCTACAGACTTGAAGTTACTCCTAATTCTAATAGAACAGGTGCCACTAGCAAAGAATAATACAATCAGTGAGATATGCCAGTATATACTCCTCTATAATTTTATCACTTGTTTAATTAGAAATGAACGTACCTTCTTCTGTGTGAGATTCCTCTTGCACACGAACAAGAAGCTCCTCCAGTTCCCACCTGTAGCCTACAACACCATTGTTTCCATGTTCCTTCACAGGACAGGACTGGAGTGGCTTTGGTTTGAAATTTCTTGTTTTTGCAAAAGCCAGGAACTCTTGTTCATTTAAAAGGAAAGATAAAGACCAAACGTCATATCCGGTTGATTCTCAAGACAATAGATTAAACTGCTATCGTGTAAATCAGTAGCCATATGTGTCAGAAAGTTACAATGAAGGGAAATAGTTTCTAAAACTTACATGACAGATAAGTCTTTGAAATATATTTTGCATGTGCATGGTTACAAATCTCATTGGCTGAGCCAATAGGCAGCATATTTATTTTGAAGACTATTGTTAATGAGAAATAGTAGGATGCTCCATGCCTCAAAGACCAGAGAGTATTTTTTTCCTGCAAACAACTGCTGTAAAGAAGAAAAAATTCAGCAATAGCAGAGATACACTTTTCTTCTCCAGGTACAAATACATTTGAATTTTGCCACATGCTATTATGTCAAAACATTCAGCCTTTGAATTTGCAAATGTTTATAGAAATACCCTCTGAAACAACACATGGTAACGGGTTAATCATGTACATACTTATCTAAAGAGGCGGGCACAAACTTTATGGGAATATGTGCAGCACTGAGCAAAAAAAACGCAGAGCAGATGACATTGTACTTTACTCTCAGTGTCCCATGCTTTGTATTTTCACTAGTTACTAATAACAACAAAGGGGTTAGGAGGCAACATGTTTCTACATAAATCATATTTTGCCACTGGTTCACAAAATCAGGTCCTTACTTTAAGCCAGGAAAAATAACATGAAACAATAAAAATATGCCTCCTGGGAGGCCCCAGCAGGCATGTTTGTCTTCTGCACAAGCAGTTCTGACTACAAAGTGACTATAATCCTAGCAGACAGTTCTTAGAAAAAAGAAAAAAAAAAAAATCAAATGACATTGAAAAAAAAAACAAAACACATTGTAATATCATCATTTATTCCTGCAGGCAATTTATGATTTCTACAGATGACTGCCTTTGATACTCACAGAATGGCGATGGATTATTTTTGAGACAATTTAGGTGATGAGTCTGCCTAGGTTGAAAAGTAACAAACAATACAAATAATAAACCACTAGCCATACTTACTTTGTCTTGCATGAACTCTTCATGACATCTGCATGTCAAAAAGCTATAGAGCGGCACTACAAGACTGAGTGACAGAAAGAAAGAAAGAAAGACCAAATTCTTTTTTTTTTTTCAAAAGGAAAAGCCAGAAAACAAGATTTTGAAATGAACATTTACCATCAGGATATTCTCAGCCAGATGCTCCTGTTTTTGCTCCAGCAGCAGAAAGATCTGCCCCACTCATATTCATGGTCACGCAAGGTCCACAGCTGACAGCAGCTGCAAAGATCCTGGGGAACAGACAAGAAAATGCCCCACATGTGCAGTAACTTGGTGGACTTGGTGTTCACCACAGTCACAGCCTTTACTGTGCTCCATAGACATCCCTCCAGCATGGGCAATCCCTACTGCAGTACAGTACAGATAAAGGACAATAACGTATCCCCCCACAGCTTCTGCCCGAAGTGCTCCTCTACATTTGCAAAGGACCAACATCTATGGGAAAAAATATGCAAGCCAAAGCTTCAAAAACTGTTTCTTTGTCATTTTTGTATTAGAGGGTGCAATAGCAGAAGCTATGGAAGTATGGAAGATCTGACTGCTAAAATCTGCAGGTCACGGTTTTACCCAATCTAAACCTGATGTGACTCTGTAGAAAAGGGCTAAAAACCTTTCCCATGAAACTGCCTTCAAGGCTGAAGTTACAGCTGAACAACAAGCAGATATGGGGCAACTGTAGAGGGAACAGGCAAGATGCCTCTTGTTTTTCTCTCAGTCTCACCACTTCTTCTGGTTTTGTAGGAAGTGTTGACTGGGAATCACTCTCTCCTTTCAGGTCCAGCTGCCAACTTCCAGCAGGTCCTGCATAACTTTGAGCGCCTGGACCTTAGCAGTTACAGAGCAATGTTCTCAATACCTTCCATTGTGGGAATCTCAATATTATTCATTCTCTGGGGAATAAGATCTATCACCCTGATCTTTTGCCTTCTTCTCAGTTTTAATCCTTTTAGTGCCTGAGCCCCAAATAAGTCTCTTAATTTGATAATTTCCTCTTGGAAATCTAAATCTAACACATAGCTTTGATTCATGCATTTTTATTTGGCACATGCAGAAGACAGAGTCCCTCAAAATATTCCTTGAAAATATAAGCTGGTTTTGTTCCTTAGTGATTTATTTACAATTGTTATTAAAAGGGGCCAGTTCTTCAACAATACAGGATTGTTTAATCTGTAACCATGATGGATGGCCAAGGTCTGCCCTTATTATCTTTTGTGCTACTGCCTTCACACCCTGACAAGCTTTATCTGGAGTACCAGTGAGGGACAGAGCAAGCCACAAGGAAGTCTGAGCCCACTGAACAGTGCTTGGGAGAGGAGAAGGCTGCAGGAGGGCAGATTACCAAGCTTGGACTAAGCCTCTGAAGTCCACACATGCTCATTTGTGTGATCAGAGCCTTGGTCTATACCAGGGGACACTTTGTGACTCGCACTGCCAATGCTTAATAGATGGTTCAGATAAACCAGACATTACAACACCTCTTAAGTGTGCAAGGGACTTTGGGGGACATAACAGAGAAGATTAATTGAGCTAGGCACCTAAAGAAGAAACTTCCTTTTTCCCTCCTGGCTCCACTTTCTTCCCCCCGGTCCCTCCAGAAAAAAAAAAAAAAAAAAGAAAAAAAAAAAGAAAAAAGGAAATTACAATTAAAGAGCACATTTATTGGCTGATATTGTACATTGTTCCAATACAAAGCTTAGCTTAGTGATGCTTGGGTAGATCTGATATGTAATTTTACAAATAATACACCCAAGGCAAAGGAGGAAATATACAGACGTCTATGCACTGTTGCTGGAAAGCTCCTTATAGCCAGTTCCTGGAATGGAATAGGAAGGACTTCTGAGAAAAATTATCAGTAGTACTACTTTTCATTGTTTTGTTCAAATACTAGGTCATGTGTAACAAGTCCGATGTTTCCTAATAGTTATGTGATAAATTTACCAAGGCGTTAAACAGCACGTTGCATTTGTCACTGGGTTTGTTACACAAATAAATAGGTATGCAAAGTGCCCGTGTTAATAAACCTGCAGTGCTGCTTAGAGGAACAGTGATGAAACATACAGGGTCTGAAAAAAAAACAGACAAAATACCTTCATGTAGGTAAACTGGAAAACTAAACTCTGGCAACACTGAATTTTGATTCTGAGCTCAGGAAATGGCAAATTAGATTAGGCTGTGGAAGCAACACAAAATATCTCTTTGAGACTATTTGAAAGATGCATGCATTTGCTGTAAAATAAACTTATGTTTCTTAAGGAAATTATATAAGTAATTTCAACGAAGTTCAGTATCAAAACTTTCCTTAAAAATGTGTGGCCAGCAGGGCTAGGGAAGCGATCATGCCGCTGTACTCGGTGCTGGTGAGGTCCCACCTGTAATACTGTGCTCAGTTTTGGCCTCCTCTCTACAAGTAAGACATTGAGTTATAGGAGAGAGAGAAGGGCAACAAAGCTGGTGAGGAGTCTGGAGCACAAGTCTGATGAGGAGCAGCTGCGGGAACTGGGGCTGTTTAGCCTGGAGAAAAGGAGGCTAAGAGGAGACCTTACTGCTGTCTACAACTGCCTGAAGGGAGGTTGTAGCATGGAGGGTGTTGGTCTCTTCTCCCAAGTAGCAAGTGGTAGGATGAGAGGAAAAGGCCTCAAGTTGTACCAGGAAAAATTTCTTCACAGGCAGGGTTGTCAGGCTGCCCAGGGAAGTGGTTCAGTCATCATTCCTGGAGCTGTTTGAAAGACACATAGGTGAGGTTCTTAGGGATATCATTTAGTGCTAGAGCCACATTATGGTTGAACTCTATGATCTTGAGGGTCTTTTTCAACCAGAATGATTCTATGATTCTCTGTCATGCAGAGACTCCTCAGCATGGCAAAATGGATGGCTAAGCTGCATCACAAGAGACAGAGCTATGATCTGTCCCTGTGGCCTCTGCCCAAATGGGACAATATTTGTTACACACAGCCGTGTAAAATAAATTTCAGCAAGAAGTAGCAGAGTACATTTCTCTGAAACACCCAGAATGCCTATTTGGAAAACTAAACAGTGTCATTATCTCTAGTTACATATGAACTGCAGAGGTTTCTATGCATTTTTGGAGTTGTCAGTGCCCAGTTGTTTCTCCTAGCACAGTTAATGATAAAAAGTTTAAAGAAAGACACTCCTCAGAAAGAGGATGGGAGGCATCAAACACCTATATTTTGTATTTGTAACCCCTCAGCCTCCGGCCATTCTTCCACAAGCTGGGAAGTTCACAAAGCAAAACAAACACTTAGACAGTCTCTCTCCTGACTATGCAACCCACCAGGCAAGGGCAGTATCACAAATAATCCTTTTTACTACCAGCTGAACTCCTTTCCTGGTCACAAGTTTATGGGATTTCCAATTACAAAGACTTCCCCAGAGTTATCTTCTGAGTCATCCAAGCCTAAAGGACCTCAGTCTCTACAGACTGAAGCAATGATTTTCAGTGCTACCCTCTATAAAGCTCTTCAGAGTAGCTGCCAGACCACAAGACTAAAAACCTGCCATGTAGAAGTCTGATATGGGGGCTTAGGAGTTAAGTTGCATCCTGTAAGCCCAGTGATCTGCAGCACAGCATCAAAGCAACACATCCCCCCTCCAGTACAATGACCCTGGAATGTCTCCACAAAGAATACTATAGCTAAAGGACAATATCTTCAACTGGTGCCAATCGGTATGTCCTTGCTGAAGTCAGTGGCTCTACTCTAGTCGGTGTTAGCTGAAAATCCAAAAGCCTCATTGGTTTGCATATGTTGCAAAGACATACCGAAAGCTGAATGAAAAGGCAGGGAAGAGGTTCTTTTCCTCCTGGTCTATGAGAAAATTTGTCCCTTAACATAAGTTGGGTATCACTTTGAGGATGTACGCCTGGTTGTACTTCTCAGACACTAACACAAGCCTCAGCATTCCCACGAATGGTTGAGCAGCACAGCCTGGGAAGAGGATCACTCATTTTCAGTCTCCTCCTGTTATAATTTTGAACCAGGTGCTCACTGTTTTCTCTTTTGCTTGTTAACATATTAAGCCTCCACCCATGGATTGAAATTCTCTGCAGTCACCCAAGGCCAGTTCAGCAATTTTCCCCCTTCCCTGGAATATTGGTCTTCGTATTCCTATTTATTTTTTAAAAAAAACTAGTTAAAACTCTAGCCTTATTGGTTTACAGCACATATTTATGCAAACAAAGTTTCCTAAGGAGGGTACTCAATGCATACTTGCTGTTCACTTTACCAACTCCACAATTACCCTGTGGGATGCTTTTTAATTCATCTAACCTGCTCCAGACAGGGCAAACAATTCAGCAACCTTGTCATACCTTAACATCAGCACTGACATCAGACACTACGCAGTCAACCACCACAATATCACCATTAGGCTGCTGAAGAAAAAAAATTACATACAATGCGAGGGATTTTTTTCCATTAAGACAGTAAGAGAAAATGAGAGTCTGAATTCTGAATGACTTTGTGACAGTTTTCAAAACTCATGCTTTAAAAGCGTTTAATCTCTCCATCTGGGCTGAAATTTGTCTAAATTCATGGCTGCTAAAATGAAACCATGAAAAATTTGATAAGCTAACGCTTCTGGGTTGTGGGCCTCTAAAACAGTTACAGTAACAATTCACTTCATAACACCTTATATATACAATAGAGTACCTTCATTACTAAATTAGCCAAGTCACTCTCAGATACATACCAAGATCCTCAAATCTCATTTATATGGAAAATGTCCTCAGTTGGTCTTTTAACTGGAATATGTAGGTTTTGGTAAGCTTACAGTTAAATAAAATAAAATATAAAATAAGAACTACAATTTAAATTTAAAAAAAAAAAATCACCCTTGATTGGTGATCCTGGAGAAAAGGCAAGAGGGGGCTAACAGAACAGAAAGGCAGTTTGTGGTAGACATCAGGTAAAATAGCCCCACCACTGTGCTCTCCATTTGCGCAGCAAGGGGGAGAATCAAAGTCTATTACTAACACCAAAGAGACTAAGCACCATGAATGCACGCACAAACGCACACCAATATATATGCACCCACTTGCATATATCCACCAATCACATCTGTTTGGACAGGAAAACATTAATGTACTGACCAAGGAGCAGAAGTAAATGAGCATGGCCAAAAGATGGGAAATGTCCTCTTAGGGTGGGTACACAGTTGCAAAAGCAGCTCATGAAGCACCAGGGAAGGAGGTGGCAAAAGGACCTTGGACGTCCTTTTTCTTTTTTTTTTTTTTTCTTTTTAATTTAAAGCACTACTGCAAACACAGTGCAGGAGGGGAGCTGATCCATTCTGACAAACAATTCTGTTTAGGAAAAACCTGCACATTTCCTATCCTAGTGGCAGGGGATGGCGAGCACAAGCCACAGGGCAGCACTGGGGAAGCCACTGGTTGAAACAGCATTGAGTAAAACAAACCATTCTGAAGCAAATATAATAGCTCGATATTTACAGCCTTAAATATTGTATTTTTGCAGCGTGAGGCCTTTTTTGTTACAGAGGGGAACAAACACAGACACCATGCTGCTGCTTTAAAATTTGAGCAGTGATTTCATTCCCCTCTGCTTCTGATTTGAGCAATGATTTCATTCCCCTCTGCTTCTGTAATGAGATAGAAATAATATTTTCTGTATTTGCATCACACATGTGTAAGCAAGGATAAACTAATCAATGTCTTCTGCTCCACACACAGGACTGGTCTAAGGCCTTAGGAGGTTTACTAACAATGGAGTTTACTAACAACAGATTTCCCAAAATGCTCTTGCAAGAGCACAAGTTTCCATCCAGGGTCGCAACTGTTAAAATGTCTTTCCACTGCCCAACTGAAACAGCATCCAGCGACAGCTGGAGCTTCTGTGTCCAAGGCTGACCCCTGTAGGATTGTCCTAAATTAATTATTTTTCAAAGCAGAATACCACCAGGTTTCATTTAACATTTCAATCCAATACAACTGTTGGCAAACTGTTCCAACAATTAATGCTACACCATGGTAAAAATATGTGCTGTAACTCTGGTTTCATTTAGGCTAGATGCAGTTTTCTGATACTGAATTATATCAAAACTTAAGAAATTTCTGTTACCAAGTTTTCTCCATATACCTGCCTGGACAGTGAATTCAAGCCAGTTCTTCACCATCTGCCTACTAAGTTAAATCAACTGAGCTCCCAGACTGTTTCCCTAAAGCATGTTTCTCCCCATCTTAAATTACTTTCATGTTTTTTCTCCAACTCCCTCCATGTAAAGGCTAGAACTATAGCCAGGTTTAAATATCTAACACTTCTTCTATTCCTACAAATACAAAGTTGCCCTTCTGGTCTATATTCCTCCCGCCCCTCACCAGCATCCTCTACCAGCTCACTGAAGGTAATGTTAAATAGCATAAGGCAGAGATAGGTGTTATCAAGACTCTACTAGAAACAAACATTCTCAGAAGGATTATTATCATTTCGCCACATATAGTGCATGCAATGAGCGTTCAGTTGTTGGGTTGGGTTTGGATTTTTTTTTGCGTCACCCCTAGTTTTCTAGTCACCCATACGATGTTACAGCAAATCTTAAAGGCACCTAATACTATTTCTCGAAGTTGTGGTATCACTGAAGATTTATAAGGTTTATAAGACACGATCTGTTTTTCATAAAACCAATGCAACTCATCAAAAGCTAAAGTAGCATAGTATAACTGCTAATATATGCAAAACCTCATGCACTTTTAAGTATAAATTGTTTGGCCTCTTTAGTTTCAAATGTCTAGCTTGACTTTATAATTATATTTAGCAAGAGAATGCCAGATGTTGGCTGCCCTTTAAAGTAACGAAAGAGAAAATCACATTATATTTTCCTAATGAAAACTCTTCATATTCAGAACTAGTTATGTTGACATAAAAACAGGTTATATTAGTGCTGTCCAAGTACAAGTGACAAATACCAATCAGCAAGGCAGATCTTATCCATTAAAATACTTTTTCCATTTATTTCAACTTTGCTGAGACTTCAACGTTCACATCTCTACCAGAGATTCAATCACTATATTCATAACGGCCTTCACTTAATAAAGTATTTATACATGCTTTTATGCTCATTGACTTAATTGTCTTTTGAATATGGGCTACAAAAAGGAAATTTCTCTGACTAAATGCTTCTGTATCCTATCTAGTGTCAGAAAACTTCTGTATACAAACAATACAGTTGCAAAACATTGGGAAGAGTGCTAGGATTTTTACCAAGTGGCAGAGAGATGCCAGTTCCCATTGAAGAACAGGGAGTTTCTTAAGGTCTACACTAGGAAGAGTGTCCCCAAGATTGATGTCTTGGCCCATAGAGGTTCATTTCAGTGAGCCAAGGGGAGACAGGAGACAATACCTTAAGTGTTTATTCTTTTTTCTTAATCATTTTTGAAAAATAAATGGTGTGTAACGATGTGACTTCTATTTAGCTCATTTTTCTAATGCTGAGCAAGAAACAACTCTGATAATAAGCAGATCGTTAAGACGAAGTCACGTGTTTCTCTTTCTGAAACACTGATTTACCCCAGTACAAGACAGAGCATGTTACTCATTGTGGAGGACAATTAAGTCGCAGAAACATTCACTGCTAACTGGGAACAATTGGCACCATTATGTGATCAACAAATCTATGTCTTATGCGCATTCCCCACCACCACCCTTTTTTTTTTCTACAGTCTTGGTGGATGGAGGAAAAAAAAAAAAATAGCAGCTCAGATTGTGAAATTTGTCTCTAGCCCCTGTTTTTTCCTCACATACTGGGATGCAGCACATATCCTAAAATCACAAGACAAATACAAGAACTATGAAATTCTAGAATAATCATTAGTTCTTTCTCATATGCTTTTTTTTTTTATAACATCCAAGATTAGCATTTACAACATTTTCTTCACAAACATAAATTGCAGAGACTGACTTCAATCCCCTTATTTGACACACAAATAAAAAACAAAACCCTCCAAATACTATCAGGTTCCAAAATATCTTCAGGCAATTTGGCAATGGAAATGCAGGAATTGGAGGAGGAAGAGAGGATAGGGAGAGATATCTCCCACTGAACTGGTCCAAAAAGTATGGATTTTAATATAAATTGTATTACAAATTAAAAATACCCTTTAAGTGTAACCTGAGCATGCTGTTTTAACAAAAAGACATGGGTCAAGCAGTCTTTTTTTTTTTTTTTGCATTTACAATGGGACAAAAACTGTGCAAAAATTTCATTCTAATAAAATTTTGGTGTTGAACATCCTCACAGTTGAGACCTACCTTGGACTCAATATTTCATGAGTCCATTTCTGAAGGGTCTAACTTTAGAATAAGAACAACAAAAAGACCGTACCTTGCCTATCTATGTTTGATTGCTTGACATAGTATTGGTCATAAATTGTTCTGAAAACATGAAACAGTTAAAAATTACTTTCTGTATCAAACAGAAGTAATCAGAATATATTCTTTCTTCCTTCCCTTGCTTAGCAGAAAAATGCATGGTATTTAGAAGGAACAGTGCCTATGGATTTATGCAAGCATATATCTCTTTCAGATATATTTGCTTTTTACCTTTGTTCACATCCTTCTTCTGTTTTACTTCTCCCTATTTATAACACATGCTCAGCACCCTCCAGTTTTGAAGGCATCTGTAGAAAAAGTTCTGGAAATACTCTGGTTCCAACACCCATACAAAGCTGAGCTGCTGAACCCAGCAGTGTGACATGCTTTCTGGAAGGTGGGATTCAAACATGGATATATAGAGATCTCAGGAAGGTTATGGCAAATTTTACAACATATATGAAATCAGCAAAGGTCAAATTTTCTTTGAACCTAGAGGGCTAAGAGAAGAGTACACTCACCTTTTAGTTTTGGTGTTCAGGTGAGTTACCATGGTACTTGCAATGTCTTTCTCACTCTTTCCTACTTCCCCTTTCAACACAGAGCATAAAACCATGTGCTTTCAAATTTCACATGGAAGATGAAAGCCAAAGGTTTCCAGCCACAAGCAGCCCTTTTATTTTAATACAGACTATTTAATTAACAAGCTGTGACTTACATTATTTTTACCTACATTCATCATTCCATATATTGCTCTCTATTTTTTTGCTCCTTCCTCCCCCAATTTGAGAAATAGATATCAGGTCATCACTCTCAAACTCTTGGGAGGACAGGAAGACAGAGATGTGCCACAGGTATTGTTATAACAAGTGCCACTCCTAAATGCATACATATAATTTTATAGCAATTACAGTGAAAGCAGAAGTGCCAAAACTGATTCCAGGGAGCTTTTTTCCTCGTTTATAAGTAGTAAACATCCACTACTTTAATTAACACTGTAAGCCAAATAGATTAATTTCTTCTTTAACATGTAGAACCATCATTTACTCTACACAGAATAGTGTCAAAAACAGAATAATCTCTCTGAAAGTATTTTTTTTTTCCATATTATAAACAATTATGTTATAGTATAGGGATTCCTTTGGGGAAACAAAGAAAAAGGTAATTACCTTGAAATTACCTAAAATGCTGCATTTTATAACAGGAGCACAGTCAAATCTCATTTAGTGAAAGAAAACACAAAACTTGGCTTTTATAAGCACATGCTTATTTTCTTCCAGACTCAAAAATTTTGAGCCAATTACATACAACTGGAAGTGGAAACACATCCCGCAGCGAGTGTTTTATTTATGAAAGGGAAAGAAAAGGATTTCCATTATAGACTCCCTAGGTGTACCTACGAGACCACTCAAAGACCAGTGTCCCATTATGTTAAGTGGTGTACAAACACAGAACAAAAAGCTCTGCCCAAACCCAAAGCATCCATGGGAAGACAACAGAAGGAATGCTTGAGTGAGATAGTTATGGGGAAAAAAAATTATGGATCACTGAGTAGACCTTAGCATGGTTTGGGAATTTACTAGCTTTACAACCAAATTGAACTTTAAATATTTTAACATTAATTTTAGCTATTTGTAGCTTCACAATCTAAAATTTGTAACTTGACTTAGAGCAAAAGGGCCTATTTAGAGAAGACAAACCGAAGAGTTTTCCTCAAAGAAAAGCTGAAAATAAATGAAACCTAAATTTCCATTAACTAGAACCAGTGAGAAGACTAGCATCAGTAACTATGAAATTACAAACATGGGCTAAAATTCAGATGCAGTCCCTCCGGAGACTTTAAATCCGAAATAAGCAGCTGCCACATTTGTTAAGCAAGAGATGGCAACTTGTATGCCATGTCATATGTGCAAAAGTCTATGTTAACATTAACCTACTGAAGGGCTCCATCCTGAAGTGGTCATTCTCAGGCACTGAAATAAACTTCATGCTGAGGTCCTGCCCATAGCACCAAGCTCTTCCAAATCTCTTGGCTCCCAGTTGACGGCTGGAGATTAACAGCACTGGAAACTAAAATCCAAAATTTCCTAAATGAATATAATTTAAGCCTTGTTTTCATCCTGGTTTAAACTTTATACATATTTTAATATATAATAAACTATTTGGACAGTTTTAACCAAATGTGTTCTTCTGTGTTTAATGAATATTAGCGGCCTCACATGGGTGGGGGAAATATTGGAAAAGGAAAAACCAAAGCACCCACTAGAGAGTTATCAGCATTACCACAACTACAAAGCAATAGATGCTTTTTCCCCTGATGGCAGCTGGTAAATGCAGGGGCAAGTGGCAAGTCCCCACCCTGTGGGGTGGCTTAGGTGACAGCAGGAAAGGAGAAATGTGGAGGTCAGAGAGGGCAAAAGAGAAACTGGTAATACAACAAGAACAAGACACAGGGACAAGAGGGTACGGGTCTGCGAGAAATTTAACTCCACTACTCCAGCTGTTCACAAAACTATTTATATATGAATAGACAAATATTTTTCATGTTCAATTTGGAAAATCTGACATGGTATTTACAAAGTTCCTATCCTGTCTCCTCATCCAGAAGTCAACACAGAAGCTTGAAGCCCGGAAATTCCCATTAGACCTGTAAAACTCCACACGCTAGTGATAACTGTGCTAACAGGGAAACAACATTTATACCATTTAGAAAATTCTTTATTTCCAAAAAGTTTTCACCCCGGTACTGGGAGGCTTCCTAGATGCCTTAGATCCCCCCTGCTCCATAACAGCATAATCAAGCAGCACACTGAAAAACAAGGGAATTGAGTGAGAGGACAGGCCGATACCTAAGTCAAAGGTATCACAAGCACAATATATTTTCTGATGACCTGCCATTTTCCAATGTCCATGTTGGAAAACCTCTGACCAGCTATACTGAAAACCCAAGAACCACAGCTCCTGTCAAACAGTACCACAGTGCCCCCCACATCAGTTAACTTTGCTGATGGGTAACACACCAGGAGAACAAGGAGGCTGTTTGAAGGACTCTCAGTGGGGACAAAGAGAAGCTTGTGAACTTATCCAGAAATGCCACTCAGCCATGTGGGAAGATAAATCTGACAAGGATGTTTTGGGCAGAATAATGCTCAAAACAGTTTGCAGTCTGGTTTTATCTAGTTGTTGCTGAACAGCACAGGAGTTGAGCAGTTCAGTGACACAGAAGAATGTAGATACTACTGACCTCATTTATGCTTTATCAGAATAATTTTTTTTATGGGATTAAAAATGTGGTGGCAGGCTTATCCACTACAGACCACCACCTTATCAGGGTGCTCATAAGCAGCAGAACAGGACCTTGATAGTGGCTTGGCTGCAGGAACTGCCAAGGGCATGGTCAAGGATGCTGATCAATATTGTTTCGTTATTTTCTGTATTCTTCCTATCTACAGGTAACTTCTGTCTCATCTTTTACGCACACTGTAAACTATTTGGAGCTGGCACCTTATTAGTAATCTCAGTTTGTACAGCACTTAGCAAAGTAGGGATCAGGTCCACCATTCTGCATTACAAATAGAATCAGCACCACACCAGAGGAGGAAAAAAAAAAAAGAAACACACAAACAACACACACCACACACACAACTGAGCTCTACCACATGCACTGAACTTGTCAAGTTTAATCCCATGGAATGGAGGGAAGGTAAAGCCCTTGCAAGTGATAAAAGACACATTCATATCTAGGCTACAGTTTACAGCCACCAAGGAGCTAATCACACCACTGATGTAAATCCTAGTCTAGACAAAGCTTTGTACACTGAAAGGAGTGAAAAAAAATGGTGCAATAGCATAAAGAAAGTTTCACATCCTTCTGTAATGAAGGTTGAGATCATTTCAGCTAAGGCTATAGATTCTTTTAAGCACCAGAAATTCACTGCCTTAACATTTTACCATGTCTTTTAAGTAAATGCTCTAAATGGTTAGTTCGCATATTTGGGTCCCCACTGATGCCAGTGTTTATGTTAGCTACTACACAACAGTGATAACATGATGACCCTCAACCCTGTTTTCTAGAAGTCCTTCACAACCTCATGCACCAGGTCCACAAGCCTCCTGATTCTTGCTTGTTCTGACCATTTTAACCAATCTGCATATCCTATGATGCCTCACGTGGAAAATAACAGAAACAGCATTTCACTAGATGAGAAGAGGGTGAATAGAAGATTCAGAGATGAGGAACAAAAGAGCATGCAGCCAAAGCCACTGTATGCCTCACACAGTCACTGCCAAGAAGCCAGAGACTCAGAAATCTTCAGCCAGGGTTAAACAAGCATCCTAAAAGATTACTTAAAAAAAACACACACACACACACCTGTACACAATAGTAATTCTAAAAAATCCTTGTTCACTGAAAGGTAAGGATGTGTAACAATAACTCAGTCTCAGTACTAAGCCTAGTTAAAGAAATCTCCAGAAACCAGGGACTAATGAGGTAAGCCAGTATAAATGCAAATTGCTGAGAAGCGAAAAATGTGGAGTTAAGACTGCTTTGTGAGGAGGTATATACCTTAAATCCATCCTGCTTGACACAAGGCAGAAATTAATCTAAACTGATGTTGCTGTTGTTATACAGGCTGCCTAGCAATTATTTCTGGCCTTCAGAATAGACCATTTCTATCAGAATAAGCCAGGAGGATGGAGCAGTAGGCAGCGTGGTGAACACCATGGTGAGCTCAGCCCTGAGATCCCCAGACAGCTGGGTCCAGCTGCATTCACCACCAGAGGGAATAATGAGAGGAGTCTGGCAAGGTACAAATGTGAGGAGGAACAAGGGGATGTGTATTTTCCAGAAAGCAAATACGCTATATTTCAGTCAGGAGTTATGTTCTGAGGCCTTTCATCTGTCAGACGCCATCGTTTTTCTCCTGGCCTCATCAGCTTTTCTATTCCTCAGCATGCATACTACTCTTCTGACACTCCTGTTGCCATAGAACCAGTCTTGCTGTGATAAGTACCTTGGCAGATCTTCAGATACAAGGAAAACATCCTTTCTGGCAGGCAGAAGACCATGCAACATCATGAGATCAAGCACAGCAAGGGCCAGATTAAATCTGAGGTTTATTAATACAGACTTTGGACAAAGCCTCTACGAAATATACAACACTAACTTTTCAAGCTCAGAATGTGCTAAGGTGGCATTGCCCTGAAGCAGAATTTATTTTCTGCAATCCCAGATCAGATGCAGATATACTAAAATAAAAGTGTCTTTGAAGTTTTAAATTTTTTTTTGTACTGATACTAGTATCACTGTGATAAGAGAAGTTACATTATTCTAACTATGCAAATACAATTCACAGAATCACAGAATTGTTGGGGTTGGAAGGGACCTCTAGAGATCATTTAGTCACACCCACTTCCTAAAGCAAGTTCACCTTGAGCAGATCACACAGGAATGTGTCCAGGTGGGTCTTGAGTGTCTCCAGAGAAGGAGACTCCACAACCTCTCTGTGCAGTTCCAGTGCTCTGGCATCCTCAAAGTGAAGAAGTTTCTTCTCATGTTTAGAAGGAATCTCCTTTGCTTCAGTCTGTGTCCATTGCCGCTCATACTATCATTGGAAACCACTGAAAATAATCTGGTTCCATCCTCTTGATACCCACCCTTGAGATCTTTAAAAGCATTGATAAGATCCCCTCTCAACCTTCTCCAGGCTGAACAGACCCTGAACAGCTCTCTCAGTCTCTCCTCATAAGAAAGGTGCTCCAGAGCCCTAACCACCTTTGTAGCCCTCCACTGGACTCTGTCCAGTAATTCCTTGTCCTTTTTAAACTGGGGAGCCCAGAACTGAATGCAGTACTTCAGATGCAGTCTCACTAGGGCAAAGGGGGAGGATAATCTCCTTCGACCCGCTGGTCACACTCTGCCTAGTCGCACCCCAGGATACTGTTGGCCTTCTTGGCCACAAGGGCACATTGTTCACTCATGGTCAACCTGTTGTCAAACAGAACTCCCAGACCTTCTCTGCAATGCAGCTTCCCAGCAGGTCCACCCCCAGCCTGTACTAGTGCATGGGCTTATTCTTCCCCAGGTTAAGGACCCTACACTTGTCTTTGTTGAATTTCATCAGGTTCTTCTCTGTCCAGTCCTCCAGCCTGTCCGATGAAGGACAGCACAGCCTTCTGGTATTTCAACCACTCCTTCCAGTTTGGTATCGTCAGCAAACTTCCTGAGGGTGCACTCAGTCTCTTCATCCAGGTCACTGATGAACAGGTTGAACAAGACTGGACCCAGCACTGACCTCTGGGGAACACCTCTAGCTACAGGCCTCCAGCTAGAACCTGCACTGCTGATCACAACCCTCTGAGCTCTGCCATCCAGCCAGTTCTCAATCTACCTCACTGTCCACTCATTCAACCCACACTTCCTGAGCTTAACTATGTGGATGTTGCAGGAGACAGCGTCAAAAGCCTTGCTGAAGTCAAATTCAACTTTTTTATCTCTAGGAAATATTTTCCACACCCTTCTAGGTACTGGGACTCAAACTGACAAGATCACATCTGGATTTGCATCCAACGGGAAAGTACTTATGGGCTGCTGCTATCTGTGCTGAGGAGTCCTTGAAATGAAAACAAACCAACCACAAATCACAGTAATGGGAAGGCTGTCACTTCTGCATTCAACCACAGAAATGAAATGTAATAGGGGAAAAGAAATATTTGCTTTATTCCTAGACACAAAAAGTAAATTATCTGCAGAGAGGATGACTTTCTTCTCCTCCCCTTTGTCACAAACCAGGTATCAAATCTATTGAAGTGAGTACACAGAAATTCTCCCACCTTTTGACAGCATATCTTAAACCATGAAAGAATAAAGAATGAAAGATGTATATGCTTTGGAGACTATACATATCTGTTAAACACATGATAAAATTATCTACGAAATTTAACAGCTTCCTGAAGTTAAACAACAAAATATGTAATCTCAGCAATACCAGGAATGTAAGTTCAGCCTTAAATTTCCACAGTTTCCTTGAAGGAGCTGGACGGGCACATAGAAGGTATTTTGTGAAATTATGTATACATATATACAGAAGTTTGAGAACAGAATATTATTGAGCTTCCTGACCTGGTGTCTCAGGTTGGACTGAAATAATAAAAATATTAATTCTTACATGCTGTAAGTCTCCCACCATGGGTTCGGTGTCTCCTCAGAAAGCACAGTCCACCCCTATCCTCCTGATGGACTTAGTGTGCAGCAGCCAAGGCAAGGCAAATAGTTGCCCCTCTCAGACAGGTGACCACAGACTTTTAAGGGACCAGAAACATATTAAATGGCAAACAAACTAGCAATAATATCCATCACAAACATGACATAATAGGATTTTTTTAGCTTTGTTTTTGTATCATCTAATCCCAGGCTTGAGCCCAGGTTCTGTAAAGCCTAAGTTGAATCAAGCACTTGAACAACACAGATTTGCAAGTGTCAGTTCCTATTTAGGCACCAAAATGAATGACCTCAAATTAGAAGTGGAGACTTTTTGAAATATGCATTTTGTTATATAGGTACTCCAATGAGATGTCAGACTTTCCTAAAAACATTGCTACCAAGTGGCAGCTGAACAGTGGAAAACCCAGCTTTCACACATTTGTTACCTCTGCAGTCAGAAAATAATAGTTGTGTACTCAGCTCTCACAGCCTTCTGAAGAATATGTTCCAGTCCTCCAGAGCTCTGGTATCTGGCAATTTTTCAATATCACATACTTGCTGACAATCCTATTGCGCTCCACAATAATACAGAGTTATGAACCCAGCCCTTCACAAGAAGTGTTCCCATATTCGTTTCAAAAGTCTTCCCTCCTCCACCCAGAAAACTGAAGAAGCAATTCAAGCCCTGCTATGGAAATACCACGTTTGTGTTTTAGCTAAGAGGAGCAAAAATCAGAAAGAACAGAGGTTTACAGAAGAACAAGGGACAAGCTAGCAGCCCTGATGAGAAGTTAGAGTAGGGAGGGTGCTGAGCCCACATGGAAATAAGTTGTGCCTCTCCTCCTTTCCACTGAGAGCAGAAATGACAGTGCTCAGGTCTGATATGAGCAAGAGAAGCATGAGTCTGGGTGAAGAAAAAAAACAAGGTAAGCAAATATGCAACAACTACGTTAAAAAAATAAGATGGACATTTACAGCACTTCTGCCTCTTACAGGCAGACTGTTGCTTGCTACACCCTAAACTACAATTGCAAGCCATTAACAGCTTGGGATGTACATTTTTCATCTCATAAGACACCTGGTAGCCACCTGCTAGCTGGGATGGCCCACTCTTCTCTGTCACCTCTGTGCAGGAAAGAACTACCCATCGCATCCTTGAAATGAAGTCAAGTGGGTGAGTAAGAAAGGTTTTCCTAAGCTGGGGGCGGGGGGGGCAGAGGGCAGCCCCTTCTAAGCCACACACCGGCCCTTGCAAGCCAGCCAGCGTAAGGATGTGACACACTGCACCAAGCCGGCCTCAGACGCCTACTATTGGTGTGTGATGGAGCGTTGGCTTGCACAGCAACAGGCTATTCACACAGGAAGAAAAGGTGCTGTTCTGCAGGGTAAATATCACAGAATAGTTCGGATTGGAAGGGACCTTAAAAGGTCACCTTGTTTAACCTCCTTGCAGCAAGCAGGGACATCTTCAGCTAGATCAGGTTGATCAGAAATCCGGACACAAACAAGTGCAACTAAAAAGGGAACAGAAGGATTCCACCTGTTACATATGTAGGTGATCCCCTCTGTTCAAGGTTGAGCTATGGTGATTCTATTGTTACTGTTCATGCCACACTTGACAGATCAAAAACCAATTTCCATTATTATCTGTCTAGCATTTTTAATAGCTTTTAAAGGCACAATTTAAAAAAAAAAAAAAATAAACCACCCCTTTCTGATTATTTTCTGTGACTTGCTTTGGAAAAAAAAAGATACTTGTTAAAATATTCAAGCTTAGCAATTTAAGTTAAGTACTTAATTCCAAGTTGAGAGACTTAAAACCAGATATCCGTGCATCTGACTCACTGCCGAGCATTTATAAAAAAGCCTTATTTTTTCTGAGAACAAAGCCCTGGGACTTTATGGACACTGAGAAAATCTGAGAATTACAGCTTAAGCCAATACTAGACTCCAAGACTGAACAAAATCAACCCTTTCTTGCTTTATGTATAGCCAACTGGTAAGCTATGACAGCCAAACATTTTCTCGAGTTTCCATTATGAGTCACTCACTCCAAACACTGGTTAGCTTCATGGCAACAAGTTTGTATGCAAGTAATGGAAGGTAAAAATAATAACTAAAAAAATAAGAAACAACCAACAAACCAAGAAACACACAAACCAAAAAACCTAAACAAAAACCAACCAACCAAACAAAACAAAACTGCAGTATTTATACAAGATATGTATCAACACATAACATTAATGAGAAATGGGGGATTGTGTACCACATTAGAAAGCATACCTGGACGAGCAAAACAGACGTTTATATCGTGTACACTTGTGTTCAGTTTAAAATACATGAAAGGTTATTAGCAATTTTTAGGAACAGTTGACTTACTATAAATCAAACTCTAATATAAATACAGCTAGCAAGGATCTAGACAAAGCACACACAGAAGACAAACCATAATATTCTATTAAGAAAGTTATTTATTGCTTGGAATTTCTTGATGTTTTGAGGCCATTGGTAGACTACTGTCTCATGCCAATTTTTGAAACCCACCTCACAGACTGCCTCTGCCTACTGGTGCTTGAAGACTGATTGTTAAAGTCAAAAACTCCTTTTTTTCCTGAGACATTCTAAAACATCAATTGCTTCTATTTTTTTTTCTTTCTAGCTATATATTATCCAGGTTTGGGTCTACTTCGCTTCAAATGCCTATCCTCAACATAATCTGGAGAAACTACCCCTCATTCCTCCAGAAGGAGTCTCCACAGGCTTTATTAAGCAGCTATAATCTTCTGGGAAAATAAGAATACTAAGTCTAATTTTGAGAAAGCATGCAGTCTCTCAAAATATTTCTGAAACTAACATAATTCCCCTAGTTTAATTATGCTGACTATGAACATTTTTCCTCGTCAGTTTGGAGTCAAAATTAATTGCTTTCTAAAGATACTTCTCCAGAGCCAGGTCTTATACAGTTTGGCTTTAGAGCAGTCAACTTGAAACTCCTAGAAGAGGTTACAACTTTTTTGGGAATACTTACTGCTTACCCTAAGTACTAGGTGCCCTCACGGTGATTTGGAATTTAATTCATTCATTCATTCACACCTTTGTACCACAAAATTCATTCTAAAAGACCTTGACAGTTCTTTGAAGCCCAAAATCTGCTTGATCAACTGCAAAACTGAAGTCACCTGGTATCCTGACCTGTTGCTCACATTGGAGAAAAATCGATGTCACTTATTACCTCAGAAGGGTCAACTAAAGCTATAGATCCAACACATCTTTTGAGCAGTAATATCTGTTATTATGGCTATGCACAGTACAAATATAATTTCAAATATAGTGGTGAGCTGAATAAGATAACATCTTATATCAACACAAAAGGATTTTAATTATAGCAGTGCAAAAATAACCAAAATAATATGATGATGCTTTTTTACTGCCTCTTTAACTTCTCAGGTGGAGATTTATTTCTGAAAATATGACATAAACAAGACTAAAAATTCAGAGTTTCTAACTTTGGTCCCTTGAGAAGTGTGCAGAATATCCCAAAATGCACATACCCATTCCTAAGAAGGCTTTCAGTCCTTATTTCATTACTTGACAGATATAAAAGATATTATTTTCAGCTATGCTGCACCTTGACCCTTGTTTTCATCCACCAGTTTCATCTGAAATTTCATCAAAGGAGGTTGTGACAGCAGCTAAGAGAAAGATACAGTTGTTTGAGTGAAAGGTCAATGGTCAGTAAAGTTAAGCTCACCTATGGTTTTGCTGCACTGTAAGAAAGCTTCCTCAGTTATGTCAACATAAGCAAAGTAATGGCTATGCCTTTAAAGAAAGATTTTCAGTTTGACATAACACAAGCTGAAGTTGAGATGGAAGGAAATACAATACCATGGCCTTAAAAATATACCCTACTCTTCAAAAGCCCAGCCTTCCTATAGAAACATGCCTTCCTGAATGGTACTAAAGGGTATGTGCTGGCCCAGAGTTATCCAGGAGTAGTCAATTAATCATCATTTAATTAACAATTATTTGAGAAGCAGGTGGAGAAATGTGTGCCTATCATTTCAATGCAGTGTGATTCATAGGAATAAATGCAGGACAATAGTTTTAAGATATAGAAAAAAAACTCATTTATTTTACCTACCATGTCTTGTCTTTGATGAGAGGACATTCACTAGCACCTAATGGTACCATATGGAAAAGAAAAAGCATGTTCAGCACCCTGTTAATACTGAAAATCTTGTTTTGCTTCTGGACTTATTGTAAATACAGCCCTGTTTGGGCATTAACTGAAAGAAGACTAAGCAATCAGCTCAAATTTGATTCAATCTCCCAACATTCAGAGTTTGCCCATCTTGGCTTTTGTTTCTCTTTTAGTGCCTAAAAAGCAGGCCCTAGTGTATGATGTATACCTTTCCCATGCTATTTCATAAAATCTAATATGCTTTTAAAGAAATAAATTTTCGCTGTTTTCATTTTACAATAATTGAAATGAAAGGACAGATTGTAGCAGTCTTATTTCTTACTCCTTCTCTTGAAGATACAGATTGATTTGCCTCAAGCAAGTCTGGATGATCTATATTTCTCTGTTTGCACTACATAAATAAATAAATTTCCACACAAGCACAGGTATCAAAATAAACCAAGCAGTTCAAATTTTAACACCCAAAAACACATCTATCACCTGTGCCCAGCCCCCTGCAACAGCTTTCCAGCAGATTCACGTCCAACAACTGCAGCTGAGAGTGGTCAAACACTCTGAACTGCTGAGGACAGTGAGGGTGTTATGTCATGCTTTTCAGTAGCAGCTGTAGCAAAATAAATTACATAACGTGTTATATGTGCTAGCTGGATGCCTGCCCACAAAACTTTGCCCTCCGCTGTCACAACATTTAGGAAAAAAAAAAAAAGCACCACAACCACAAAACAACTTCTGGCAACATTGTATGGCATTGGCATTATGTTTCAAAGCCTGAGAAGATACATTAATATCTCCTGGTAATTTCAGAGACAAATGCTCATCTGCAATTTGAAAGATTGGTCCACTAGAAGCATATTTCAGGTCCTTGTCAGCTGAATTTCTGGCGCAATGTACTATAATGTAGGTGACATGGTTAGATGTAAAAGACAACTTGCAGCCCAGCACCACATTGGAATTCAAAGTCCTGTTAAGAGTTTCCCTATGAATGATAGTAATAGATCTACTGTGACACTGTCTGGAATAACCTATACACAACTGTGTAAATCAGCAGTTCTCATCTGAGGACCCCAAATGTTGTTTCAGGTCTGCAGGAAAGATTTTATGGAGTAAAAAAAACGTGATGCTGATGGAAAGGGGAAGTGATTTCTCACAGACCTTCAAAGCTGTGAAGCAATCCACAGTATGATCAGTAGGAAATGACCATAGACCTCGTGATGACATAGTCTGTAACCAGAAATGTTTGAGAAACCCTATTCTTGCTTCTTATACCATCTTACATAAACTAGAGAAGTCAATGACTTCACTAGAATGGAAAAAGTAAACAGTTCGTTTTGAAATACAGTTCCGTAACACTTTTTCTCAGAGATCTCAAAAATTACTTCTTCAGACCTGACAGATTTGAAGGAGCAACATTCAGTGCTCTTGCAACTTCTCTTCATCAACGTTCTTTTCTCCTTGGCTCTCAAGACAGAAGAAACTGAAGGGAGAGAAAGAAAAGAACCAAGAAAGTAGGAGAAGAATTTGAGAACTGAATTGGAGTGGGGAGGAGAGCATTAGGAATAAGAGAGAGAAAATAAATTAAAAGAATAAAACATAAAACTCGGTCCTACACACAACTTTTTTTTGATCCACACGCTCAAAGCTATATGCATTTGCTTTAATTACCAAAGAGTAGTTTGCAAGCTTAAAATCAAATCCATGTGTTTGCAAAATAAAGAAGTTGAGATCAGTACTGGAAAACAGAGTCAGCCTTATCTAGTCCATCATTAATTAATTAATTAAACCTGTGCTGGAATATCTATTTAGATCAGCTCCCTCAGATGAGTGCTACTTCAGAATTAAAAAAGAAGGTTTAATTTCACCTGCAAGTTTTGTACTGTTACCAAGAAACAAAACCCTCTCCCTTTCAGACAGAGTGCTTAGGCAGGAGATTACTTTGCAATAGCTAATGTAGAATAGGCACTAGGAAATTTAGTCATGCTAATCTTCAGTGACAATAGAGTTTATGGAAACTTTTTGTATACCACAACAGTTTCTAATACTAAACCTCTACTGCTAAAAATGAAAGGTGCCTTCTGAAATTTTTTTATTATTTTCATGTACTCTGTTGTTGGTGGTTTTGATTTTTTTTTTCTTGGCGCTTGTATAAAGAAAGCTTATTTTCTCTCTGAGAAGATAGTGGGAAGAATTTCCTGGCACTTCTCTATTAACTGAAAAGCAGGGGAAAATATTTCCACTTTCTCCACTGTTAAACATTACTTTTCCTGCTTTCTTAAACTGAATGTTCGTTGAAACATCAGCATTTTAAAGCTCAGTCACATAACTCCAATGTTCCTAGCCAGGTGTAAAAAATATTTATACTTATACATACAAAAGTATTTATAAACATGACTAATTAAGATTCTCCCAGAGTATTCATACTGCTTTGCATGAGAAATTTAAATTGTAAAAGTCATAACATCACCATTAATCTCAGATTAAGATTAAAGCCTTGACAATTTCCCAGTCAGACACCTAGCAGCACCAAGAAGAAAAGCCCAGGTATCTCCTCAACCCATGCTGTGTTGCTCTCCATGAGTTGGATCATGTGCAAGAGGGACACTGGGGTAGCCAGGGGAATTTGTGAAAAACACCTAGAAATCCATCTCTAGCTGCCCCAGCAGAGCATCCCAGCAGCAACCCCCAAGAGCAGACCTGGAGGGAACCCAGGTGAATTTGCATTGTTGAGTACAAGATGCCAACACCCAGGAAAGGGGCACTAAGGAAAAACAGAGGGAAAGGAGGAAGCAGAAGGAGCGTGGGGATCGACAGACCGTACAATAGCATTGGCAGCCCTAGGTGACAAAATGTGAACACCTTCTCCTTGATGCCACCACTGCTTCCCAATGCACATCCCCTTGAATTGGTCAAATAGATGCAACCAATTTGGGCAGCCCAAGCCAAGCAGACACAGTGAACATTGACTGTCAGGAAGAAACCAGTGAAAGATCATGGAGCTCCTCCTGGGAACAGAATAAAGACCAGAAATCGCTTCAGAATTGGGACCATAGCTTGTAATCACTTTTTTTTCTGAAGGGTAAAAAAAAAGAGCCTCCCAAATGCCTATTAAATCCGGGCGACTGTTAGCTCTTGGTAAAGGACTAGTTTGAGTATCCATGCCATTGGGGCTGCCACACAGCACTGATTAAAGTACTTTCTGATCCATTCAGCTAATATTCTGTGTTTGAGACATGCACTAGTGCCTGGCTATATAGAGTAGTGTTCACATTTTAAATGAAATATTATTAAATATATGCAGTAGTTCCTTGTCATTCCAGCAATGTAAAAGTGCTAGAGACTAGCCCTGAGGCAGCAGCACTTGGAAGAAATCCCAGATGTTTTGAAAGCTATGTGTATATGACTTATTTCTTCCACTGGACACACAGATGAAAACCAGAGGTAGCTGAGTATGAAGTACAGAATAAAAATGCAAGAGAGCATGTATGACTGGTTTACGCCATCCACTCACACCAAGGGAAGTTTTTTGTTTAGAGCAACAATTTAATTTATTCTAAATGGCACTTTGTCAGACTTCCAGTCAAGGGGTACAATTTAGAGTCAGTCGCCTTTGGTGGGCATTGACAACTGCTCAGGAGAGTGGAAAAACACACTGTGGTCTCTGTTTTCTTGGCTTTGAGACACAGATCTCCAGCCATTTCAGTCTTTTCTGATGCCACCTGTACCTCTCTCTCATGAATCTGCAAAGGTGGGACCTTTTCACAGGTTCCACAAAAGTACTTAGATGACCTGATTTTTAATCTGACATCTAGAAAGGTTGTCCCTAGGTAACGACATCCTCTACAGCCCAAGGGAGATGTGGCACATCATAGGTCCCTATGTTCAAGAACCCACCTAACTGCATGCACCTCAACAGCAGCCACAGCCTGTGGCCCCACTTCTGCCCTCTGATCTGAAAATAACCTCACTTATAGCAAGAGGTCTGACACAACACAGACATCAGAATAGCAGTAGTTAGATGAGTCATACTTTCAGCTGCATACTGTTACAGTCATGATTTCCAAAAGGCATTTTGCAACCCTTCATAGTCAGAGAATTTGTCACTACCAACAGCCTACTGTTGATTAAAGATTTGGACTTCATCCTACAAGCACAAGACTGCCCACATATTGAAAGCCAGATACAAGTACTACTACTGTCTGCAACATATGGGTCTTCAATAGTGATTCCACTTGAAAAGGAGTTGAACTGTAGGCTTTCATATTCAATGGTGTCAAACTGATTCTATGGAAAATTAAGGGCCATCAAGACTATTTTTTGTATTCCATGGCAATTAGAAAAGCAGGTGTGTTTTCTTTTCCCTAGGCAAAACTATTACATTTTCCTCATCCTTCCTTCCTGAAATGACATACTTTCATTATTGGTAATAGTAAGAGAGAGTCTGAATTATTTGAAATTGATTCATATACGTTGACTGAAAGTTTAAATTTAAACAACTAAGAACAAAACATTTTTTGCTTTTTATTCCATGCATTTTATCTCAGAGTTTTAAAACAATAACTGATTATAAAAAATGTTTGTCAACATTCCTAAGTTCACGTTGAGATTCTCCAGCTTCTCTCCTGACATTATCTCTGCTAGCATATTGTACACAAAGGTTTTATGCCAAATATTTGCAAGGATATGCCTAAATCTCATCTTCATCAAATCTTGGTTAAAAGTTATGAATTAAAACATAGAAAACAAAGAGGTCTGGTTTCAGGTCTTTACTTCCAGCTACGCTGCCCGTTATAGAGGAAGACCTAATTTCTAGTGAAACCCCACAGAGCTTTTGTGATTCTTCATGGCAGAAAGTAGACAAACTTCCAGGTTTACTCACAGCATAAGGTCTTCCAGAATTTATCTGTTATGGATACCAAACACCAAACACTTTTCCTCCAGGAGTAGAAAAAGGCCAGTGCCTTTGACATAGTGTTATCAGCATGACTGATCCTATGAGTCATTTTTGCAGTAGAATGAAAATCTTGACTCTCCAGCTCCAAGACCAGCCGCTCCCTTGCAGCCTCAGATGCGAAAGCCAGCAAGAATGACCTATATATATACCTCAACTCTCTCCCATGTATCACACCATTCCAAACTATTGCTGCATTTAAAATAGCCAAAGTAAGTACTTGCAAAATTTGCTTGAAAAGGTTAGGCCAGAAGAAGACAAGAATTTATCCTGAAGTTTCATGGATGAACTCAAGGACGGATTTTGAGAGGTAAGAGGAAATAGGAATCCACAAACCCTATGCCAGTGTCATTTGGGTCATCCTAAACTCACAACTCCCTTACAGCAGAGAATCAGTGTGGTTGTACAGTCCCCTCTCTCATCCTATGGCCACTTCCAGCCCAGCACATAGCATACCAAAGTCACCACTTACAAAGAAAAAAAAAATCACTGAAGCTAAAAAGCAAGAAAAACAACCTTCTTTTTTCTTTTCTGACTAGCTTGTACAATCAGAGATGTTATTTCTCTATGAATAAGAAAATTGTTATTATTTTTCTTCTCTAATCCATACTTCTCAAGAAACTGTGTTCATCTCTGTCCTTCACTGGGGAAAGCTTTGTAGTTTATCATTCTGTGGTTTGAATAGTTTATGCCTGGCTGTTTAAGGGAGTTGAAAGAAACATTGTAAACGATCCAAAATTGTTCATGCAAAGAAGGTTAAAGGCATCAAGCTAGTTGACAATAGTCCTTCACATATTCGTAAAGGTAGAAATATGTGGAAAATGGGTTAAGGGGGCTGTGAACCTCAGTACTTCTTCAGTACTTACCAGTGGTTCCTACCGTCCTTTAATACAGTTAGGAGACAAATCCCCCATTTGCTTTGCCTTGCTATATTAATCAAAGGATCAAGGTCCTTTGGATAGCTCAGTCTGAGGGGAAAACACTTCCCAGTGAGAAGCAAACACTTCTCTTCACTATTGGTCCAAACAAAACATTTAGTTTCATGTTAAAATAAAAGAAAATAATTCAGCTTCTCTGTATATGAAAACTAAGTCAGTGTCATGTCTAGATGATTAAAAAGGTAATTTTAAGAGGCTTTTGGTAAACTCAGACATCTTATCAGCAATATCCCAAGTTTGATCTTTGCTGTTGCAGTAGGACAAAATAACTCTTTAACCATCCAGTACAATTTTAATTGTAGATAATAAATATTTTATGCAAAATATTTTGGCCTATTATCCCATGTAAATACAAGGTTTTAAAACAATAAATCATTCTGAAATACTTCTAGAAGGGTCATGAATTTCCATTAGTGATTTCTATTATGCAGAAATCCTGTTGATTACTATCTGTTCCAATAATCAGAAAAGTTCAGGTACGTTCAGAGAGATGCATCTACAAGATCATCAGACTCTCAAAAACTGACACATGAATGTCTTCTCCAGAGCCTTCATATGGAACAAAACAAACAAACAAAAAAAAAACCAACACAAGCAAAAATTCTAAATATTTTCATCCCATGCTCTTGAGAATACTAAAAATGCACCAATGTGTTTCAGTTCTTCATAAATTAATTCCCTGGATGAATGGGGAGAGTTTAATTTTAAGTACAAACTCACAGGAGGTTTTGATCCAAAAAGCCCGTTTCTTGCCTATGATCAAAAGGTTACTGCCCATGAATTTTGATGGAGTTGCTTTAATGTGATGTAAGCATGAAAAGCTAAATAATAAAAAGCTGAAGGGGGCTATCCAAAGTTTTTCTTTAATACTTAGCTTTAGAAACTTAAGAAAAGCTGTATTACTGATATTAATTAACAGGCATACATTCTTAATGGCAAAGATACAAAAAAAAATCCCCAAAAGCCAGATATTAAAATGGGTCCTAGATCACTAGTGAGACACAGGACATTCACTTCTTCGGTTTACAGTTACAACAAGAGTTTAGTCAAGTGCATTTACTAATTTCAGCTTTGCTGGATCTATGTTGTTGTGGCCAGCCTCCATCCTTCCGGTTTCCTTTACTGACATATAAAAAAACAAAATGCATGAGACAGAGTTTACTTTGAGTTAAGCACCATACACCTTCTTCTCTGGAGTCAAGCTCATCCACTACCATCCCATTCAGAGACTCCAAACTAAGAGCAGCAGAAAACTGATGGCATTATTTAATACACCATGGCTCCCCACTCTTCTGTTTTCAGACACTCAGACCATCAGGCCACTTGGATGCTTGGCTATAGCCAGGCATGATTCATGAACAGCAACACAACAGTCTGCCACACTTCCCATACTCTGCTTTTCTGTTTCTACCAGTAGGGCAGCAGCAGCAGAGGCCTCTTGGTTTGGCTAAGCTTTTGTACTCACAATCACCTTGGAATTTTTCCTAACTCTTTATTTTTCTGCCTTGTTTTCTAATGAAAATATATTGATGTTTTGCAACCTGCTCTGGGAAACAGCTGTACAATTCGAAGTCTCCTCCACCATATCAGCTCTGGAATGTGCTCTATCTTATCATTTATTTTGGCAACAGTAACTCCAACATTTTTTTATTTGCATATCAATAAGTCTTTTCTGTTCTGCTCAGGGTTTGTTTGACTCTTGATAACTGCTGAATTTCTAGTCACACTGTATTAAATTAAGGTACAAGCCCTCAGTTTTCATTCTGAGCTAACAGACTCAGAAGTTGCGTGCAGAGCTTTCCATTAAAATCAAAGGGAAATTCTTCACTGAAATTTAACATATTTTCTCTCCCAACTGGGGTGACTTAAGGGCACGTGTACAACCAGTTACCATGGATCAGTTGGCGGGCTGAAACTTATCCAAAACCACCTAATTTTTCCTAAAATGTATGCTTCTACCTTTGTACAGACATATATGAAAGATTAAAGCATTTAAATTGTGCTGTAGATTTATCTTGTACAGGAAAACACTCATTTAAACTAGAGTGATGCATTTCAGTTAAACTAAACCTACGCAAGAGCAGGCACACTATTGCCCCGCACGCAGCTGCAATCTACCCATTTTTTCTGCACGTTACACTGATACAGCGCTGAACTATTTCCCCCGGACGGCAGCTGGGCGCGGCAACGGAGCATCCCCACACCGAGAGCGACGCCCGTGCCCGGGACGCGCGGGGCCGTGGGTGGGAAACCACCTCCAGGGAAACCCCGCCCCGGGCTCCCCCGCATCCCCTGCCCAAGCCCCGGCGGGGGTTTGGGGAGGTGAGGAGGCCGCTCCCGGGGCGGGGCGGGGGCAGGTGCAGGACTGTGGAGAGCGCAGATCATTGGGCGGCCCGGGCGGGGCGCGGTCCGGGGGCGGGGAGGGGGCCGGGCAAGGGGCCGGGCAGCCGCGGGAGGGGGCAGCCCGGGAGAGAAGCAGGAGAGACGGATTTAAGGAGTGGTGTGGGGTAGAGGTGTCCCAGCTGCGACCGTCCCTACCGCCACCATGCCTGTCAAAGGAGGCACCAAGTGCATCAAGTACCTGCTCTTCGGCTTCAACTTCATTTTTTGGGTGAGGGACCCGCGCCCGGCCCCAGGGGATCCCCCGAGATGGAGCCTGGGGCGCAGCAGGGCTGTGCCTCTTCTCTCGCTCCATGCCCGGCGCAACCCTGCGGGGCTGCCCGGGAGGTAGCCATGGGGAGGGCAAAGTACTGGGAGTGGTGGTTTGTTCGGGTTTTTTAGTTGTTTGGTTTAATGCCGGTTTTCGTACTTGTTTTCCACGCCTTCCTCTTCTCCAGGCGAAGGGGGTGAGGGGTGCCTGGCCCTGCTTTCCCACCTTGACTTTCCAGGGGCTTTCCCCTGCCGCTCCCGGGACTTCCCGGGGCGGTCGCTGTACCTGTGTCCGGGCAGGGCGGCGGCAGCGGCGGCGTCTCCGCGCCGCTCTCCCTGTCGCCGGGTGGGGCGCTCCGGGCGGGCGCCTCCTGCCCCGCGGGGCCCGGAGCCGCCTGGTCTCGGCGGGACGGGCGTGTCCCCGGGCCGGTCACAGAGGGGATGCGGCGCCCGGTTACCTGTTGCGGCACTAAATGTGCTGCCTGTCACCTCCCTCTCGGCGGGAGGTGTCTAAGTGAGATACGTACCCATCTTATTACTTTATTTTCTCTCTCTCTCTTTTTTTTTTTTTTTTTGTAGAACTGTGGTTAGAATAAGGCAAACTGCGTGTCCTGCCTGTTAACGTGTGCAGGGGATGTTAGATGTGAAGGTAGTTTTTCCCCTCAGCAGTACATACAGTGCTCCCACAGAAACTTTCCTTGCAGTTTGTACTCCTCAGTAGCTTTTTTTTGGTGCGAAGTCTGTAACGGAGGGTGCTGAGCTGATTCCTCACAAGTTACACTTGTGGTCACTGTTGTCATGTATGTGAACTCAGCTTGGTAGGAGACTCAGCTGAAGCCATGGCTTCTGCCTCAGATCTTCTAGGCAGCATCATGTAAAGAAAAAGCTAATATAGTTTTATCTGTAGGAGCACACCACAAGTGAAAATTGTATCTCCGTTGTGGTTTCTGGCATGGCTATCTCTTGTTTGCCAGGCAGGGTCAGAAAGTGTGGCTTAACTAAGAGGTTATGGCTGCTTCTCAAGGACTTGGGGTATTGACGTCTAAATTTCGCATTGTCCATCTTATGGAAAAGTACACAGAGAATGCAGTACAACTGCTTGTGTGCCTAATGTATAGGTGTGAAGTGTTAGGTTCAAAAATGAGTTTTCTCTTGGCTGTCTGCTACAGTGGAGAAATACATGTGTGACTCCTTTTCACCCTTTGATGTGGAGAAATTATGTTGGAGCTGTGGCAAGAAACCACTTCTGGAGTCGGTTACAGTTTTGCACGTGGGATGACTAGAAGATGCAATAAAGTGCTTGTGATCTTTCAACTTAAAAAATGTGTTTCCATAAGTAAGACAGTGGAACTGGGCTGCAATTGAGGGAAGTTGTGCAAGAGAACTTCACAAAGGCACAGAAAAGCACTTATTGCCACCTGAGACTCACTGGGAGGTTGAGCAGGGGGGTCATATTTGGAGGGTTATTGGTGGTAAGAAGAAAAAGTCTAATGACACACTGGCTGAAACCTCTGGGTCAGTAAAGTGCTAAACTTCTTGTTGAAACAGGAGGAAATAGGCATCATTTGCTTTGTGGTTTCGTATATATATTTCTTAAAGCTACAGACTTTGTACAAACTATTTTATAGTACAAGAATGCTTGTTGTGGGAAAGGCATTGCCTCAAAAATGCTTCTAATGTGAGCACTACCATTTTCCTATCTAGGGCACAGGGCTGAGAATAGGGAGTGGCTTTTCATTTATCTTGGGAGGCATCTGTTGCTTGGGGGTTTCATGGTAAGAAAACTCAGACGCTTTATTTGCACATTTGAGTGCCCAGTAAGCATGGATGCAAGCTTGACCTCTTAATAGAGTGGAGGGGAGGAGAAGTTGGGATTGTATCTCCTGTAGGCTGGTGCTGCTGCCCAGAGGAGCCATGAGGGTGCATCTCTTTGAGTGTGTTTCCCAAGCAATGGCTTTGGTCACCTAAACACAGCAAGGATGTGGGGAAAAGAGGAAGAAGGGCTGAAGGAAGATAAATGCTTCTTTTTGGTGTGTCCTGGCAACTAGCTGGAAGCACTGAGAGGCAGTAAATGCAGTAGCTGGGGTTAGCCAGGGTTAAGTGTGTTTGTAGACCAGCTGGAGGAGTCCTTGGCTCTTGGAGCTTAGCACATATATCTGTGCCCTACCAAAACTGTTGGAGGGGAGTTTGTTATGGTGTTACTGAACTTCGTGTCCTGTGTGGAGGAATAAAGTAGCAATGTCTTGGGCTATTTTAGGCTTTTAGGCTTCAATGCACAGTGTAAAGAGAAGGTGTCTTGGGGTAGGCAGCACTAGAGGACAGGGACAACCCTAGTATGAAAGAAGGCTTTGATATTATTACATCAGAGACATGAGAAATCCATTAAGTATTGGAAATAAATTGAGCAAAAGTGTTGTGCCTGAGTGCAATTTGGATTTTAAACTTTAAGGCACAATGAGTGATTGGCTCTCGGCCTTGGAAACATGTACCCCCCCACAGCCCTCAGTAGGAGGAACAAGCATTTTCTTGCTTCTGAATAGTCTGTGGGTGTGGTGTCCTATTGCCCAAGCGATACTCTGGAATGGTGACAATCATTTAGTTAGATTTAATGCACCTTCTGGAGCAAGAGAAGCTAGGAGGTCCTGTGAAGCTGTGATTAAATTCACACAGTACCTCCTTTTTCTAAAATAAGTTGCCTCAGAAGAACAGGTGAGAAGTTTAAATGGTCTGCAGTAAACCTGCATGTATTTGTAGACTGCATGTTAGGTGGCATCTATTTGCCTCCATTGGAGACTTGAGTGAGGGCAAGAGGAAGCAGTAAGAACAAAACAGCTGGATATAGCAGGCTATTAAAAAAAAAAAATTGACAGACTCTCAAATAGTTGAAGCTGTGTCCAAAGGAAAATGATATAGGTTCATAAATGCTGGTGGATTAAATACAAAGATATAATAAGGCCAGTCAAAAGAGAACTTTAGGTGTAACTTGCAAAAGCAAACCCAGGTAACACATTACTCTTCGTTACATCATTACCAGTGAGCTTTCAGGGAGTCCGTACAGACAGTAATCTGTCCAGGCATAAAAGTGTGTTAAGAGTAAAGTGCTGTGGGACTTTCTCTTACTGGATGTGGTTGGGGAAAACCTTGAGATGTACTCTTTTTTTAAACCATCTTTGACTCTAAATCCCTCACAGGCTTGAATTTACTTATTGGTGTAAAGGTGGTGAACAGCAGGTGCTGATAAGCAAACTTACGAGGGTCACACAACATTTACTTCAGAACTACAAATGCATTTTGATTAGGTAAAGCCTCCTGTTCACCACTTACCTCAGTGCCAGAGGGCTGGAATGCAGTGTATTTGAGGCTGTTTTTTTTTATGCTATTCTAGGTTATGTAGAGAGTTGAACACGTGGTGCCTCTGGAGTAGGCAGAGCAGAAGACTCTTTAAGAATAATAAGTTTATGTACAGATGGAGATATGACATTGGGGAAGAGAGGTTGGCTACTTTAAGGGGAATTCAGACTTCAAGAAGCTGCTAATTTTGAAGCCTTCAGAAACCCAAGTTTTAGAGAGAGAGTGAGTGTGGTGGTTAGTGGTAGTTCACTTTTTCAGTGTCTCCTGGAAACCTCAAAGCTCTTGGGGAAACTAAGCAGTACTAGAGTAAGAACCTGTAAGGAATGAATTGCTGACTGAGGAGAGGCATGGCTGAAATGAGGTGGAGCTCTCTTGCGGTAGAGAAAACCAGCAGAGCTGGTATGCAGGAGCAAACTGTGTGGTGCTCAACAGAGCCCCACCTAATCTGAAAATGCGTGTAAAGTAACACTTTGTTGCCTTAGCAGCATCCAGTATTCAGAGTGATGAAGATGGGTGAATGCTGATGTAGCAGGTTATGTGACAAGATGGTGTGTGACACTTGCCAAAGGTAGGTATCTAGTAACATGTGGGAGGAAGGAGCAGAAAGTAGCCTGGAGATATGAAGTAGTTGGATCAGGAACACCTGCTGCCAAAGGGATGAAATCTTGGGAGAAAAGGGTCTATGGTAGTTTCATGAAAGCATCAAGTGGGTACCAGTACCAGCAGATAAAAACCTGCTTCAGAAGTGAAGAACCTAGAGAAGCAGAAAGATGGTGCCACTGCATGAATCCATGGTGTGCTGCTGTCTTGTAATGCTGTGGGATGCTCTGGTCTTCTGTCTACCTTGAGAGGAACATAAGCTTGGTAATGTTTGGGAAAGGAAGAAGAGATTTTCTGTTATTTGGAACTGTTGAGTGAATTTGGATTCTTCAGCCTGGAAACATGCTAGAGGTCTATAGTATCATCATTGGCCAGGTATTATAGTCGGTAGGACTTGACTGTATCAAAAGAGTCAGTGAACAAGAACAGAAGGGTATTTAAGTATGAGAAGATGAAGTTTTGGAAAATGCTGTTGTGGTGCTTTCTCCCCAACATGTACTGTGGAGCATACAGTTCAATGGCTAATTAATGCATGTAGTGTTTGGCAGCCCTCAGTTAATTTTTCCAAAGGTACAGTCTGTTTTTGCACAACCTGTAAGTGCTCAACATCTAAAGTAGGAGGTTAGTCCTAGGAAAGGCTACTGTCTGCCCGATTCTAATAGCCCTCCTGAAGAGCCCCCTTGTAGGATGCTGTGCTAGATTATGAAGGTAACTGGTCTGATGGCTTTTCTCCAGTTGGTAAGGCCAGACCAAGCATACATCTCCTAGCATGATGTCCTCCAAAACTTTTGGCAATCCAGAGCTTTGGTTAAAATGTGCTTGTGGCCTGAATGGCAGGTATGGGGGGTTGTGGGTCATTGCTAGAAATGCTTGTCATGCTTCTGAAGTCTGAAGCACTGCACTCATCTCTAAGTTGTAGAGAACCATTTTACTGTTGCACTGTAATAGATGAGTAAGTTACATCATCCAGTCCCTTCTCAGAAGGGTGGCTGCCTTTTGCCTTCAGTTCAGGTATCACTGCAAACACTAGGTTCTTCACTGTTGTGCTTCTTTGGTAGGGCTGGTGTGTGTTCACCTTGGTTTGCCTACCGTTCTGTTTTGGGATTACTGACCCTGGCATCTTTGGCATTGTCTGTAATGAAAGCTGTACCAGTTTAGGTCTTTGCAAGTTTGGGGTTGGCAAGGGAGGTGTTGAGACTGATACAGAAGTAATATTTTTCTGTAAAGTAAAGTTTTTCTACCAAGCTAACTCAAGCTTGGCAAGAGGTAAGTGGAAACATCACATTATGTGCCTTACACCTAAGTGGTCCTGCCAAAGCTGTTTTTGAACAGCCTTAGTGTCAGCACATGCTTAATTATGTTGAATTGTGTAATGAGTGACTACCTCTAGCTGAGCTCCCCTAACTTGCTGAGTTTGCTTAGTCTTGTTGGCCCTGGTGACAAAATCTTTTCCTAGTAAAAGTGTTGGCGGCTCTGAGCAACTTGCTGTGTGTTGGGGAAGCACCTGGCGTAGCTGTGCATATGGAGCTTGTGCCTGTGTATTGTCCCACCGACCTGATGCTGAACAAAAGCAAGGGCTTGCCATTGTTAAACTTAAATGCTAAGTTTTTGCCTTGTGAATTTTGTGGAATGTGAAGACATCTGCTAATACTTGTAATCTCATTATTATAGGCAAAGTGCTGTAGCGTACAGTCAGAGTTCATGTTGAGTCTTTGAGCAATGATTTTCTTGCTTCTTTACACTACAAGGCAACTGTCTTGTCCCGGCTCTCCACTCTTCAGAGTGGCTTGTGTTATGTAGATGTGCATTTGTCTGTGGGAATGCCTACTAAAGTAAGATTAGTCCCGCAGGGCTCTTTTCTGTAACTTGAAGATACCTGTTCTGAGCCATAATTTCATCTGCACATGCTGCACCAGGAACAGCCAGCAGCGATTTGGTGCTCTGCCTTCTGCAGAGGGTTTTTCCTCTTCAAGTGGAGAAGGGGACTTGCAGGATGGCCAGGAAAATATGCATGTGTGTTTGTATGTATGTATGCACACACACGTACAAAAGGAACAGAAATCAGTTGCTGTTGCCCTCTGTAATCTACTTAGTTGCTGACTGCAGCATATGAATCAAAATACTGCTTGGGCTCAGCTCAAAGTAGTTTAACTCTGGTAGGTGCTGTGCAGTCAGGAATGGAGTTGGAGGGTGTTGCCTTGAGAAACTTGATGTGAAGCTACTTGTAGTTAGAGTTCTAGCAACCCTACCTCCTATTTGCAGTTTAAATTGCAAATGTAGTAGACTGACTTCTGAATAGGAACTTGTATGAAATGGGCACTAATCTTGGCGGTCGTTCAGGAATTCTGTAACGCTGCTCCTACTGTACTGGAGCACCATTTTATTACAATAAATGCTGTGACATTAACTTAGCCCACAACATTCTTGAAACTAGCTTAAGCAGAGAGAAAAATACTTCCTTTCCCATCTACTTTTTTTAAAGGAGTTTGGAAATAGCTGCAGTTTCTTATATAACTGCTAGCACTCACTGCACATCTGTTATGAAAGCTTTTTTTCAGAAGTTTGAAAACCTGTGCTGTTGTGGATAACACTAATCCTGTAATTAAGGGTTTAGAATAATGTTGAGTTTCACTGGTACTTGCTGTTTATGGGTTTTTATTTATAGAGTACCAGCAAGTAACAGGACAGAAACACGCAGTTCATTACTGCTAGTAATGTCCTCAGTTTCTTTGCCTATGTGCTTTGCAACATCATATATCTGGTCTGGGCTTCATTAATTTGCTGTCTTGCACAGTGAGGAAAAAGTTATTTGTCTAATTTATGCAGATCTGAGATTTTTACCTGAGTTTTTTTACCTGTTTATGAGGTGAAGGGAAGATAGTGGCTTTTTCATTGTACTTCTGACACACCCTGGGTAAAACTCACGCAAGGAACAGTCATGTAGAGCCTGACATAGCTTTTTACTTCAAGAAAAAATAATTAGTAATGGTAATTCTTTAGGTGCAATGCTGAGCTGACAACACTGAAAGTAGCCTTTATTTTTGATGGGCTCTATTTTCATATATTGACCTACCTTCCGCTAGAGGTAAATGCCATGAACTTGATAGAAGTTGCATGTAAGCTTGGCCTGAATGTGCTAAAATAGCAGAGCCCATGGTTTCCTATGAGTAACTTTTTTACAGGCTTTGGATCCATGCATCAGAAGTTGTTAGTGTCTTATTGCTTCTCTCTCCCTGCCTCCATGTTGTGGAAGTGGAAGAAGGGCTGGTAGTAACCTGGTGGATGCTTGAGGGAAGTGTCCCCCCTCTCAAAGCTTTATCTGCCAGCTGTAAGGACTTGATAACTGCTTGGACCTTGAGCCCCTTGAAAGGTGGTTTTGTCCATGAAAAGGTAAAATGCTGTAAGGTGTCTGCAGCAAGTGGGGTGCTTGCCTGGGGACTGTGGCTTTTCCAGATGGATCAAAGTGACAAGGTCAGAAGGGACTGAACAAAATGGTCCTTGCAAAGTAGTGGTTAAACCTAAAATAAACTTTCTAGCCTCCCAAAGTAGTGTCATGTACTATTGTATCATGGGATATGTTAACAGAAATTAGCATTTCTAGTTTAAAAAGGTTAAGCTTTTAATGTCTTTATACCTCTATCATTAAATCTCATGATTCCCTGTGCAAGTCTACTGCTAGGAGACCATATCTGTGAAACATCAGGTATTAAAGAAAAAAAATGGCAGAGGAAATTGCTTGATAGCATGCCTCAGCCATGAATGCTCCAAGTTCATGCAGGAGCTAGTCAAGTATGATGGGGGAGGAAGGCAGAGTATTCTGTAAGACTTCTGCCTCCAGGATAGATAGGTTGTTTCTCCTCTCAAGTATGCAGTGACTGCCTTCTGCAGAGGTACAGATCCTTTGTCAGCATCTCTTGTCACATAGAAGGCTGAAAGAAAGCAGGCTGTCAAAGATAAATAAGGGTACACACCCTTAGATATGCTCAGAGACAAAACAATTTAGTTTGCAAGGGGGAGACCAGACCAATGGAAAAGGATGGCTTTGGAGAAGGTACTTGTCAGAATGTGAGGCTGGATGGGTGGGAGGAGGGAAGTCCTGCACAGGAGACTCATAGAGAAGGTAGAGGGCTATCTAAGAAAGGAAGACAGACCAAAAAGGCTGTTTGTGGTTTGGTTTGGCTTTTTTTTTTTCCTCTGTTGCAATAAAGATACATTTAAAAAAAAAAAAAGACAAAAGCCTCCATAGGATTAGAGGATGAATGACCAGGTATTTTTATCCTTGCTTAGTGTATGTCCATCACAGCTATAGGATAGTGATGAGTCAAGTAGAAATGTGCTGGGAGCTGTAAAGTGCTTAGTAGTGGTTAGAAGAAGCACAAAGAAGCTGCGTTAGCTTGAGCAGAGCATTGGTAGCATACTTGAGCCAGGACATGCTGTTACTGGAAAACAGTTGTCATAAACTTTTCCAGTACAGTGAGTGACTTAAAATTTTGGTGAGACTGATAAAACAACTGTTTCCTGAGTTGCCTTTCCAATACTTGTTACTGCAGAAACATACTTCTTACATGTTTCGTAAACACACAAACCTGTTCTTTTAGTTTTGTAGATTATTGCACACAGAGAAGGACTAGCTTCAAGAAAAGTTTCATTCTTTTTCTGTTAAATTTATTTTTCAGCACAGGATAGACTTAGAAATATCCTGTATTAGTCAACTCCTATGACAAAATGAGTGTGTTGGTCTGTTACATTGGGAAAACGCTTGGATTAAAAACCTAACAACCAGCTCTTTTGGGGATCTGCTTCCGTGCAGCCCAGACAAGGGGTGCTTGTATCCCTTTCCGGGGGAGGAAAAAGACTGCTACGAAAACCACCCCAATGTGGCTGCCAAAACCTCCTGTCGCAGCACTGCTGAGCGAAGAGGTGGCCACATACCAGCCTCCGGTGTGCCAGATTGGTCTGAGATGCTGCCAAGGTCAGTGCGTGCCTGTGGCGCTGCCCTTGCCTCTTCCTCCATGCCCTAGTCTGTTGTTGTTTTGGTGAAGACTCGAAGTTTCAAATTACTTTCTTGCTTTCTGCTTTAGAACTATTTTTTTATTTTCAGTGGTCATTGTGGGTAGGAAGAGCACAAACGGAGAACACAAGTTTGTTTTCCTTAAGAAACTGAGACAAAAAAGTCCCTTTTTCTTGCAATAAAGAACTCCATTTTTTTTCTAGTTCACCATTGGGAGAATCATCACTTTACTTAATCCTACAGTTTATTTAGTGATGTGGAGTAGTTCACTGACATCAAGTATTATCGCTCTTCCGTGATCCCATAATAAGTATCCTGCCTCTCTGTCATCATAACTTTTTTTCACAGGATGACTGTCTTAAGGGGAAAACATGACACTTAACCCTTCTACCCTCCCAGTTAAGTTCCTTTTTTGAAAAGGAAGTATGTCAGTTCTCCCTGGTGTTAACCAGTTTGTTTCTCAAAGAGGTTAACAGAGCCTTGTGCTTTGCTTGGGCTTGTAAGATTACCTACATGATTGTGATATGTCTTAGTTCCTTTACAATGTGAGTACTCTGGCTTTAAAGGTTTGCTGAGGGATCAGCTCTTGGTTTTAGTTTTACAGACCTTTGTGTCGTGCTCCATTTGCAGCAATATCCTGAGCTCTCTGACACTGAGGCTTGTCAAACCAGAAATATGGGTAGATGCAGACAGCTGGGTGAGCTGGGGCTTGTGACTTTGCAATTCATTAGTTCCTAGGAAAACAAGCTGAGGCTGTAGCTTTCTTCTCCTAATGTTCCAGATCTGGATGCCTATAAAAGCTGAAGACTCTTTGACTCAGGAAAGCGAGTCTCAGAGTATTAGTAAGTACTGGGTGACTTAACTGTAGGCTGGAGGCAGTGTGTGAGTTTTTTTCCATCACTAATCCCTCCTGGGTTTTGGACTGAAGTGAGGTGAGATTGCAAAGGCTTTTTTCAAGTGATGCTGTAGCAGTGAGCATGGGCAGAACAGCAACCCTTCTTTCTGCCAGTCCCACTCTTGCTCCCCTCCCCCTGGAGTGCTGCTGCAGCACAGTAAATTGAAGTAGTAACTCTGTGGTGACATACTGTGTACTACACCAAGGTTCTTTGGCCCAGCTGAAAACTCTTTTGTCAGGATAGACCAAACAAGGAAAGCAGCAGCTATGTGCAGACTTGATTCTTGCTATATGCTTTGAGTAAACCTGTGCCTACACACCCCAGACACCAACAAAGTGCCTTTTGCATATGTCTGGAAAACTCCTTTTGGGTTTGGCTCTTTATGCATTGTGTATCACTTCATCTTTTTCCCAGCTAAAACCCTGCAGCTCCTCTTTGAGGCAGGCTTGAGAGTCAGGTGCCTGCTCTACAAGAACTGCTGGTTTTTCTGGCACAGCTGGTGACTTGCTTTTCTTCACTGATACCTGAGCCCTGTAGCACACCAGTGAGGATGCATTCTGCTGACAAGCTACAAGCTTCCATTAAACCCTCACTTAACTCCATCCTTTTTGTCCTGTGGAAGTCTTCAAAGCTTTATTTTTTTGGTAGAGCAAGCCTTGGAGGTTAGCAAAGACATCCATGGCCAGCAGAGCTACGCCTGCTGTCAAGGAATGCCAGTACTCCTGTGGTGGGGAGCAAGGGCCCTCGGGCTCTCTGTGGGGAGAATGTGGGGCTGGGGCAGTCTGGCTTCATTTCAGGTGCTTTCTGTGGGGATTCCTTCCATATTCTCACTGAAAATTAACATTTTAAAGTAAACACTTTCCAGTTTCTTGGAGGTGAATCAAGAATGTTGTTCCCTCCTAGAAGGAACTACTTATCAGAGATAAGGCTTTGTCTCTTTTTTCTTATCATACATGCTTTGCCTAACCCAAGCTCTAGACTTTCTGAACTTTTCTCACTCTTAAGTTTAATTTTTTTATGTCTGCTGCAATGTGTGGCATTTCTGTTCTCATCTCACTTTTGTAGAGATTTTTTTGGTAGTTAATTAGTCTTAAGGGCTGAGAAGCATGGTCTCCAGCTTTCTAGTTGGTCCTTGTTTCTTTTTTTTGTTCTTGCATGCAACCTGACCCCAGATTTTCTTTTTAAAACAAGGAGGTCTTGGCCTGTTCAAAGCAAACTGCTAGAATTTGCCATACTCTAGTGCAATTCCCTCTTTTTGGCAATGCTTCTCCAGTGCCTTCTGCTAGATGTTTCATCCAGAAGCTAATTTATACACACAATGCAATGAGACTTAATCTTGAGACAAAAATGGCAAAAAGCCTACCTCATGCAATAGTAAAGACCAAATATTATGTTTTTATTCTAACTATATTAAGAAGAAACCTCTTGTCAAATGCTTGTAATTTCAGATGGAGGACACATACAGTGGTAAAACTGATCATTGAGCTCTGTGTATTAAAAATTCTATCATATTAAAAATGGTACTGCAAAGGCCCTATTATGGCTGAAATTCATTTTCATGTTTTTGAATAGAGGAGTCCAGTCTCTTGCTGCAAACACAGACACTGATGTTAAAAGGAATCTGGAGGCACACAGGCAGTGATGATAATATAATAAAACTAAATATTATCTAAAATTTTATTGTGCCATTCCAAATCAGCACAGAGCAGTGTTGCTATTTCAGCAGCCTCTGTTTTCCTCTTCCTATCAGTGTGGTCACTTATTGGATTGTTTTTATCCTGTTTTGTGAAAAAAGAGCAATCTTTCTAAACTCTATATTGCAGTGCACTGAACACTTAGCAGTCTGTTTAATACACTAAAACTTTTAGCTGACCTCACAAGGTGCTTTTTCCTTATGGTACACTTGTCCTTCATTGTGAAGATTTAAGATCACTAAGCCATACAAGGTCATTAGTCATTCAGAATAAAACAAAGGGTGGAGGGATCAGTGGAAATACTGACACTTGGCACTTTGGTAAACCTTGGGTATTTTCAGTAAGAAAACAAGAATGGCATTGTTCTCCTGTGGCATTGTAGTTTAATATGTAAATGTATCTGTCAACAAGATGCCTCAAGCCAGGAAATAAGTTTGTTCTTTGGTATCCCCATCCTTTTATGCTGGTTGTCACCACCTCTTTAAATAACAAAGCTGTATCCTGTGTCTACTTCTGATGTTGTTACTAATGCAAGGGTGAATGCATTAATTGGTATTATTTAACAAGGTTTACTTGTTCTTACAGCTTGCAGGGACAGCAGTTCTTGCAATTGGACTATGGCTTCGGTTTGATTCACAGACCAAAAGCATCTTTGAACTGGAATCCAACAACACTACATTTTACACGGGTAAGCAAGGAAATGGCTCAGGGTGATAGATCACACTTGTGCCCTGATTTTCATGCTGCCTAGAAACCTTCATCTTCCTCAAAGGCTAAAGACAAAATGGCTGTAAACAGCCTCAGTGGGGCAGAGAGTAGCTGCCTCTGGCTGGTGCAGGGGACCAGATTCTGTTTGTGAGGTGTCATGCAGGCAGCAGCAGTGTCGCACCAGTAGTTTCTTGTCTCTCTATATCACTTCATCTTTTTCCCAGCTTAAACTCTGCAGTTCCTCTTAGGGTGCTGTTGGGTAAGTGTTTTGTAATCCCAGGGACTCCTGGGAGATACGGAGGACATCTCTTCCTGGTGCTTCTCACAAGATGAGTCAGTAAAGTTTCACTCTAAACTAAATGAGTAATCACAGACGACATTAATAACTGTTTCCCCCACAAAGTGACCAGCATAAGCTACCCAAAACCACAAGCATATCGCCTCATCTCTCACAAGGAGCATACGTATTATTGTCTAACTCTTACAACCCTTTGTATGCTACTTTATACTGAGTGCAATGGAAAGGATGCACAAATATCTTGATCTATATGAGCAACTGTTACAGGCAACCTACATCAATGTAGCTTTAGTTAGACCAGGTGGAAGTTATTCCTTAATATATTTTGTTTTGCAAGATGACCAATTAGGGGACAAACATGTATATTCAGTTGGTTATTCTGTCATTGTAAGAGTTCCTAACTGAATTGGATTATATCCTAACTTTAAGTTTTTGATCTCTACAGTCACTTTTAGGCTGTCATCTCTGATTTGGACCATCCTTATACCTACATTTCACATCCTTGTAGCACCTGGATTTGCCATGTCCTTATGGCATTGTTAGCCATCCACAGCCTGGTTAGGTTGGTCTTTTTCTTGCCAAGGAAACTGTCTCTTTTGGTGAGCTATGTGACCTGTCACAACACCCAAACTGGTGTCTAAAGGGTTGGTAAAGACTGTGTAAGGTATGCTAGTATGTGCAACTCATGTTTCAGTCTTATAGTACTGGGGTAGCCTATGCCTATGGGAAGTGATGTTCGGAATGACGAGTGAGGTTTGTTAGGAACCATAGTCTGGAATATAGAAATACATGTGTGACTTCATGAAGAAGCCACAGGCATGCAGAGCACTTATCTGTAAGAAAGCTTTTATTTCACCCTTGATATGATGGCATGGTAGCAAACAGGGTGCTTCTTGCAGCTGCCACAAAGATTTCCAGATGCTTTTAACTGGTCCTTGGAAAGGGAACAGAAATCTAAACTTAGCCATTGAGCTGAATATTTAACAAGTCTTATTTTGGGTAGTCTAAACTATTTCACCTCCTGAAACATAAAGGTTTTATGATGTGATACTTCAGCTACTGACTGAACACAGCAAAACAATGAAATAAGCCTACTCAAAATCTCTGTAGGTTAAACTGAGTTTTAAGTAGTTTAACAGGAATTACTGTTTAGACATATGTTTCTGGGAGTAGTTACTGACTGCAACTTTCAATAGGAAGTTAAAGAAAAAAAAATGTCAATTTGCACCTAATAACAAAGCAAGTTACCTCAAAAGCTTTCTCTATGACTGAAAATAACTGAAACAAGAGGTTCTGATATACTCTTTTCAAAATGGAAAAAGTTTAAACTGGGCTAAAAAAAAAAAATCTGTGCTGGAATTTCCTGCTGATAAGAAAGGTCAGGCTTAATCACTTACATATGCTTAATCAAGTAGATGTTTATTTTAGCAGCTAATCTTTTTTGTTTGCATCTAGAAAATATCATTTGCAAAAGCTTACATATCAGTTTCTTCGAATAGTATCAATAGGGTCCCTGGAGGCCAGTACTGTATTTTTGTCTTTATTTATAGAGATGTCATTCTAATTCTACATGTGTTGTGCTGATTCTTTGTCGTATGTTTCACCAACCCAGTAATGCTTTCCTGACATCCTTTGGGAGTGGTTTTCTTGACTACCTCTTTCTACTCTCACCAGCAGCTGTAATGCTTAAGCTGGCAGATCCCAAGTCAAGGACGAGAGGATTGGGCATAAATGAAGTCTTGTAGCCCAGAAATGTTTGCCCTCTATGCTCCAACATTCTCACTATACTGAAATTCTGGGCAGAGTGGTCTACATGCTTCAGCCACTTGATATGGTTTGAAAAAGTACTTGCTTTTGCAAAAGCAGAAAATGCTGAGTTTCTTGTAGTTACAGAGGCTGTCAAGTTAGGCTCCTGAAGCATAGACTTGTACCACCGTGACTGGTGAAATAATTCAGTGTTTCTTGATGAAAGAGCACAGTAGGAGAGCATTAATGACAGATGATTATGATGCCTTTTAATACCCATTCTCATAGAGGTAGCATGCTTCAAGAATTCAGAGATGTTGATAAATCACTGGCTCCAGTGTCTCTAACTGCAATGCATTCTTCAGCTGAAGATAAGTTTAGAACTTTGGCCCTGAGCCAGTTTTAAAATGTGTTTTACAATTTGTCTTAGAAAAATGGGCATGACAGGGCTATCTAAAACTTGTGAAACTGCAGTATTGGTGCACATTAATTGTTAAGTTGAAGCTTTCAGTTTTCTCAATACATCTCACAAGTTTTCAGCTGTGTTTGCTTGAACATTAAGCATAGCCCTTTTTTTTTTTTTCCTGGAACACCTCGCTAAAGAAACTTAAACCTTGGCGAAAGCTATAAATACTATTTGTGGAATATCTAATTTTATACCTTGCTGCTGAATTTTCAACTAGCCTGTATTCATGTCTGGTTTTCCCCTCCCTAGGAGTTTACATCCTTATTGGAGCTGGTGCACTTATGATGCTAGTTGGTTTCTTGGGATGCTGTGGTGCATTGCAGGAATCTCAATGTATGCTTGGCATGGTAAGTATTCAGAGTACGGTTTAAATCTTTAACAGCACAATGAGAAAGGAAGGAAAATGTTGCTATGCAGTTAAAGGGCAGCAGGCGCTGATTGTTTTGGCTCCACATGCGCACCTACGTAATGCTAATGTGTTAAATATAGTTTCCATTTCTGGCCCTAAATCCAAGTGTCCTTGTTGTATTTGAATACAGCTGACTTCAGGAGTTAGTGGCATATTCAGACATTGAAGTATCGAGACTGAGTCTGTGTGAAACAAAGCTAATATGTTCATGATCAATGCTATTTATTAAACAGCTTGTTCTGAACTCTGAAGGCTGTGCAATCTTTAATCTTTGAGACCAGAACTATGGTATTTGATCCTCGAAACAAGCCTCTACTGTTCATAATCACAGGATGAGCTCTTCTAGTTGACAACTGCTCTGCAAGCCAATTATTGGAGAGCAACCTCATTGTTTTCAGAGAGGAGGGGCCAGTGGAGTTTACTGGGTTTGTGCACATCTCTATGCTTCTGGAACTACTCATCCAAATAACCAGAAGACTTAGTTAATAAAAGACTGCTGCTATAGCCAGTGAAAGAACAATTCCCCTTCTGTGTCATGGAAGAAGTTAATTTCATGTATTCCTTGCAAAATAATGCCTCTGGCCCTTTGAAGTTCTGAACAACTCTTTAAGGCGCCTTCAAAGAGTAATGGTAGTTTGGACCTGGTAGTCAATTAAACACAGAGATGACACATTTGTGTTTTTTTTATGGGATATACAACAAAGTGACCATTAGCTCTCTGGAAGTTGGTGACAAGCTAGGTATTAAGTAGTGACTCCTAAAGGAATAGGAGTGACAAACCAGAGAAAAGAATTGATGTCAGGTGTTGTGACCTGGGCAACTTCAAAGTCTGAGTTAACAGGCTTTAATTAACAACGATCAAGAGAGAGGACTTCTGCTTGGAAAACACTGCCAGGCTTTCTGATGCTCCTGGGAAGAAGTGCTGACCCAGTGCAGTGTGTCCTTTTTCTTAGTCTTACCGGTATTTCAGACCTCCAATCAGAACCTGGTTGAGTGACAATTCCCAGAAGGCTGAACACTGCAAACTGGATAAGCTTGCAGTTTTTGTGTGATGCTGCTTTGTGGTGCTGTGGTCTTAATTAATGATGTAATCTTTCTTTTCTAGTTCTTCCTCTTCCTTTTTGTGATTTTTGCCCTTGAAATTGCTGCCGCAATCTGGGGATTTGCAAATAAAGAAAAGGTAGGTTACTCTTAAAAGTTGGTGGGGTGGTGTCATGCTGGAACAGGTTGCCCAGAGATGTTGTGGATACCCCGTCACTGGAAGTGTTCAAAGTCAGGTTGGATGGGGCTTTAAGCAACCTGATCTAGTGAGAGATCCCCATGCATATGGGACAGGGGGTTGGACTAAGTGATCTTTAAAGGTATCTTCTGACTCAAACCATTCTGTGACTCTCTGTATGCCCACAAAGTTAGCAGTCTACTGAAATCTATACCAGTACTAGTCAAATTCTGATTACCCAGGGGATTTGGGGGAGAGGAAGAAAATGCATTCTAATAATTAAAAATGAGATTCCATCAGAGAAGACAGAATCCAAGATGCTGTTGCATGCTAGAAATGCCTTCCAGGTAGTACCTGGATGAGCTGTGAAGCAAAGCAGGTCATCAGTGAAGCTTTACCATTTCTAGATAGGAGCTGGGTCAGCTACAGGCTAAATGTTTTTGCATCTAAAACATGACTGATCTGGGCTATGCCCTCACAAGCAGTCAAGATTCTGTCTTGTTTCAAAATAAGGTGCTTGGTATCCAGGGTTGCTTTACTGCTAGTATTACAACAGGAATAAAGCAACTTCTAGTGTACAGAAGTTAATAGGGAATATTTTGTGTAACCAGTGGGCAAAGACTTGGTTCTCTCACTCCTCCTAGAAGCTATTAGTCTTGGAAAGGAAACAATCTTATCTGTTTAAGTGTGGCTTTTAAGGTGTGTACCAGTTAGGCTCACCTGTTCCAGAGAAATGCTGTCCACCCTCTGTTTCCACCCTCTATTTCTACATCTCAAAAGGATGGGTATTGTAGGTTGTAGATTTTTTTTTAATGACTAGCTCAGAATAAGTTTTCCATAATTAAGGTAAGACAGTAATATACAACATCTCTTTGTTATCCTATAGGTCATTGAAGAGTTAAAGGGCTTCTACAAGGAAACCTATGAAAAGAGATCTCAAGCAGGTGCCAGAGAAACCCTGAAGGCATTTCAAGTAGCTGTAAGTACATGGTTATACTTAAACCAGCCAGTAATGCAGTTCGTTCACACTGTTCTTCATGTCACTGAGCCCCCTGCAGAAGTCTAATACCTTAAATACAAGAAACCAAAGGATTATTAGTAATAAATTGCAGAGAGATATTTTTGTGTGGTATTAGTGAATTCAGTACATCTTTTTGTCCCTCTGAACCTCTGAAATGCGTAGAGCTGTTTTTGTTTTCTAAAACTCAGAAGCAAGCTGAGAAACTAAACCGGTGATATTGATCTAGAGGCACCATAGTGTGCATACCTGCATGTCTATGAGGTCACCCTTGTGTCTGCAAGGAGTACAAGCTGTCATCAAAATTAGCGTGTATATACTTAATGAGATCTAGCTCTTCCTTTCAGAATTGTGGCATTTAATGCAATAAAGGCTTGTTAAAATTACACTTAGAGCGGTCAAATTGTCAGGACTTCTAAGCAAATTTGCATAACGTCTGTAATAAAGCCTAATATAATCTAGTTCTCCTTTTTACCAAATACAGAACAAAAATAAAGATTATTTAACCTGGTTCTCTTTTCCTGTTTTCTCTTGTAGCTAGACTGCTGTGGTCTTAAAGGAGTGATTGAGCCACAGTACATGGACACCTGCCCAAAGAAGCCTTTGCTCGACTTGCTTTCTCAAGTGGTAAAGCATGACTTCATTTACCAACAAATCTGCCCCATGAGTAGAATGAGAAACATGTTTCTGATTAAACCCTTCTGGTCATGGGAAATTCCCACATCACACTTAGCAACCTGTCTCTATAATCAGTCCAGTTATGGAAAATCAACATATTGTTACTGTGGAAAGAACAATCAGGGTCAGCAGGAAACCTGAACTCGCACGGGAAATGTGTGGTCTCTGTGTCACTCCCTGGCATGATGGAGAGCCAAACTTCACCTCAAAAAAAGAAAAAAAGAGCCCTCTTCTCCTGGCTACTACTATCACCAAAGGACCTTTTTGGTGCTACATGGGACCTATCAACTCCCCTTTTGGTTGGAGAGAAGTAGAGCACGGGGTAGAAGCAGGTCCCAGGTTTTGGCAAGAGAAGGGAGAGGTTGCTAATGTATTCGTGGTGTGTTTAGATGAGTCACTGTGAAGCCATTCTCTGAATCAGATTCCCCTGCTGAAATATTGCTGCGAAAGTGCCTGTATGCTGCACATACAGAAGAGGCACCTTATGTAGTTTCCAATTAACCCTTTTCCTGTTTTTCTTAAAACTGGCTTGTAGTCTTGCTTCATGCTCCAAGAAAGCCTACATGGGTTTTCCATTGAAAAATAGGATTGTTGTGATGCAGGAATTCAATTAATGACTTGATTTTTTTCACATTACTTGTGCTCTTCCTTTCACTACAGATGGTTTTATGCCTTCAGATATCTGACCACATGAGATTTCAATCTATATTTAGACTATATCTTTAGTCCTGTCCATACAAGCTGCTGAGTTAGACTATATAGGAGTAGCTGAGGCAGCAGGCAGGTTTTATTATTTGTTTTTGTTTTGCTAAGTGTGTTTTAGCTTCATCTGTTGACTTAATCTTGTGATTATGGTCTAGTCCCAACTGTAGAAAAAAGCCAGTAGATAGATGGCAAAATTAAAGGCATATAATGGTGGACTGGACAAAGAACAATTAAAGGAAAAAGTTGCTTTCAGCAGTTCACTGTGGTCTGCTGCTGGAATAAGTAGGACAGGAGTTGGGATGAGACTGACCAGGTGCCAGGCTCTTAAAGATTTATACCTCTGTTCCTTGTTCTTTTCCTTGGCTGCTATCTGTCTTTGGGGAAATGACTGTTCTTAAACTTTTTTTTGTTGCAATGGTAATTTGTTGTCCTGGGAGCTTCAAACTGGTACCTCCATGAATCCACCCATAGCCTAGGATGTATGCATGCAGCTCAAGAAATCCTCAAGCAAGCAGAAACAAACTGCAGGTATCAAACACCAATGAACACTGTTTCTTTTCAGTCTTGTCCTGATGCCATCGATGATGTCTTCAATTCAAAATTGAATGTGATTGGAGCAGTTGGACTTGGCATTGCTGTAATAATGGTGAGTTTCCAGATTAGAGGGTAGCCATATGGCCAAAGGATACTTATGGCAGAAGTTTGAATGGTACCTGGCACGGCAGTCTGCAAGCCCATTCCATTACTGACAAGTACCAGCAGGATCAGGGTGTGTGCTATGGGGCCCCAAGGCAGCACAGTGGGTGGTGTGTCTTGAACCTCCCTGCTTCTGCTTTGGATTAGGATCTGCCTCCTTGTACTTTTAGCAGTGTTGTATTGGTAGTGTGTGCATATAAAGGGTGAAGATGTATTGGTCATGTTGCCAGCTTGCTTTTTAATCCTAGTATCTCTTGGGGATCCTTGTGTTTCCTTTATAACAATTAGAGACTCTGCCAGAGGACTGAAGTAACAGTACTAGTGAGAAAATTCACATTTGTTTTTTTGACTTCTCTGGATGAAAGTATGGCATTGATACAAATATGCTGGGAAGATTAAAGATTTCATAAGAGATATGGCAGATCTGTCTTGAAGTATTGAGGGTGAGGGGAATTGGTGTAAATGGACTGAAATTTGAGGGTGGAGGGGCAAGTACACAAACTGCAGAATAATGTTAATGTGGCATCTGAGCCAGAAACAGCAACTATGCTTGTTCCTATCTTGACAGAACAATGTGCTTTGGTCCCCTGATTTCTAATGCATTTGTTTTCTTTACAGATTTTCGGCATGATATTCAGTATGGTTCTCTGCTGTGCTATCCGCAGAAACAGAGAAATGGTTTAAGAGCCAAAAACACAAGACTGCTGCACTATAAAAATCTTTGTCTTTAACTTTAGCGTTCTGAAAGCATTTCTAAAAAGTTATATATTTGTTACCTTTTTAATGCTTTACTTGGTACTGATGTAGATTTGCTTTTTATGTTATAGGTTAAAATGATAAAGGTATATCTGACTCAAAGACAAATATTGTACATAAAATATCTGACTTTCTTGAAACTTACATAATTTGGATGTAATTTATGTTGGAGACAATTTGATACTTAATAAAGAGTAAGATGTATTGTATGTTTTTGGGGAGAGGAGATTTTACTATGCTTATTTATCATGCTGTTTGCATAGCATGGATTTGAACTTGCATAATGTTAAATCATTAGGGCTTTAGCATAAAGCAGCAAATACCTCCTATGCCAATGCCATACTTGAAAGGAATTCCAAGGAATGGAAAAGATGGTCAGAACATGTTAGGGAAGGTATCACCATTCCTCCTTTCCTTGGGGTGTGTGAACACATCAGTTCTTAATTATTCTTAAAATATTTCTGTTGTAACATTTTTACTGTCATTTTCATACAGGTGGCAAAATATGACTATCATACTGGTGATAGGCAGGCAGAGTCACTTTGATGCAAATAGGCTGGGCTCTACTCTGTAGCCAGCTTGTATCAGCCTGTCTGCTGATGTAACACTGTCCCCTGACATCTGACATGGCTTTAGTCCCTTGATAACGCAGATTCACATAGGGTGTGCTCACAGTGACTGGCTTTGTGCTTTGTTTCTCCAAAGCCAGCAAAGTAGTCTCAAGGGCTTTAGGCATGTATGCCAAATCTCGGGTTTCCAAGTGAGAGGAGGGGAAAAAGTTGCATAGAAGATACTGTACAGCTCTGCAATAGCTGCTTGTAGCAGCAGCTAGAGCTGTAGCTATTGTGTTTCAGTTTAAAAGTAGGTATCAGAGAGCAGAGATACTACTGTGGAACCCATAGCTTAAAGAATTACCCATTTGTTCTGGACTTCTAATCTAAATGGCTTTGTGTTTAGTTTTGTTTTGTCTTTCTTTTTTCTCAACTATCTTCTGGTGGGGGCTGTCTATGGACTTGGATCCTTACCACCAAGGTGATATGCTGTACCTGTATCTGGTGTTCCCCTGCTGAAGTATCTTGGGTATGTTCCTAGAAGCTTCTGATCTTTGTCCTCTAGGTACAACAAATGTCTCTTAGCAGTCCCTGCTTGTTCCGACCTTTCTCTTGTAAGGAGTTTGGTATTTATTATAAGAAATATTGGAATTGTTGGGGGTTGGGCTCTGGCTATAGCACTAGACTAATGCAAGAATGTATTTCTCACCTTCATTACACATTGTCATTTGTCTAAGAAGCTATGCAAACCATACAGCTCTCCTCTGTAGTGCATCGCACTGTTCTATATTAACAGGGCCTTCTTAAAAAAAAAGTCTGGGTTTCAAAAATGTCAAATGGTAATTATGCTTTTGTGTGCCTTGCAGAGACTGAAATGATTCCAGAAAGGAGTTGATCTAATTTTGTTCCTCTGATATATAATAGAGCCTGGAGGGAAAAATCTAATCTCATATGAGAATTTGAGACCTATCATGTGTCTGAGCATTGCCTGAGCTCTTACAGAACAGAGATGTAGCATTTTTGTCAGCTGTGCAATCCTGGGCATGAGACTGAACCTGGCACCTGAAAGAGCTGGGGTGACTTGTTATCAACCATCATGAAAGTTTGTTGACTTCAGCTACCCTTGCTTTTATTGCTTCATATGGTGCATGCATTCAAGCCACCAACATCTGTCTGTAGTGTCCAACACTAGCAGTGTTTGGAAATGTCTATGAAAATGCAGTGGGTTGTAACTAGGGTGATGAGAACTAAGCTGTAGGCTCAGTACCTCAGCTTGTGAGATGTGTTTGGGTGATGGCTAAGTAGGAAGCTCTCAAACTGGCATCTAGGTCAGCTTAATGTCCAGAAGCCTTAAGTTTGTACCTTCTGCTGTTGCCACCTTCTACAGAAGCTGGATGAGGGCTTTCTGTGAGTCAGTCTTTACCTTTTAATGCTGCTGCCTTGACCATGGTGTTTACTGCAACACTTCATGCCTCTGTGATGCCTGCCTTCTTCCCCCAGTATTTAAGTCCTACAGCCCAATCTTTGGCCCTTTTCTTTGAACGTCCTCTGGGTGTGGGTTGGTGTTTTCTGCATAAGCAGCACATGGGTAAGTCATCTTTTATTAGAGAAGAAAGGGCTACTGTTTATTACTTGAATATTGCTTTCCTTTTAGCAGGAGCATGAACTACAGATGTAAAGTCTAGTTCCAGTTGTCTTAATATCTGCAAGCTAGCATGAAATGAATACTTCTTAGTAGTGAATACTGATGAGCTCAATTATAAGTTTTATTTACATGTAGCAGTTGTGACTGAATTTCCTGAAGGATTTAGTTCTAAGTGATGTCAGCTCTTAATAAAAAAAGTTTGTAGCACTGACTGTCCAAGCAAGGAGCAAGTACCCATCTTCAAGTTAGGTTGGGATTGTCCTGAGGAAGCTGGAGCAGAACATGACTACAAGTAATATGTAGAGGCTCAGGTGAACAAAAGGGATAGTAGATTTTTCTGGGAAGCAGGAAGTGAGGGAATTGCAATACTGAAGGGGAAACACTGTTTGAAACAACGTCAGAGTGATTTATTTTATTTTTCCATGCATATGCTATGACAGAAGTGACTAACACTGGTGTAATGCTTATGAAGGGAGGGAGAGCAAAATGAGTCAGGCAAGGATCCCTGTTAGGAAGGGGTCTATCGTAGTTCAGTGAGCCAGCAGAGAAGCAAGTACTGTTGCATAAGATCTATAGAGGAAAAAAAATCTCAAAGGTAGGATGTAATGTCTATAGGAGGAGTAGACAGGGTAAATGAAAATATGACAGGGAAACACTTGTCTTTTCTATGCCATCCTAGCTTCTCCATCAGTAAACAGGTATAACTATGTTAAGACCTTAAAACCTGCCTGGAATGTGAGAAACCACTCCAGAAAGTAAAAGGACCTAAGCAACTTTGTTCCCAAACACAAGCAGGTTTCTTCTTTAAACACAGGTGCTGCTAATCCCTTGCAATAAATATGCTTAATGTAGCTATGTTTTGTGACCAAACTTGACACTATATATTATACATCTATGGGAATTGCTTGTGGATAGCAAAGAGCTGTGGGATCAGAGCAGCCCTTGTCTAGATACTTGCTGGGACTGAGATAGAAGAAGAGATAACTGGTAGTGAGAACAGATTCTATGTCAGACACTAACATGAAACACCCCCTGTAATGCTGTTAAATGGATAATGTTGTGCAAAGATTGTATGAGGTGTTGAAATGCATATAGTCAAGTACTAAAGCCTGGATTGCTGCTGGGTTTTGGCTTGTGCAGGTGGTGAAGCATCAGCAGGCTCTGTACACTATTGCTCTGAGGCTGCTGTCAGCTCTACTTCATGTCTGCTGCGGTGAGGAAAACAAGAGAAGGTAAAGCCAAAATGCTAAAGGATATGGCTATTTATGTGTTACAAGCTAGCCAAGAAGAGTAGGGAAAAATAATAGAGCGCATGCAAAATATGGGAATTTGCTTCAGGAAACAGCACATCTACTGTTGCAAGCATAAGATAATGTTTGACTAAGGGGCAAAGGCTTTACAAAGTCCTGAGGAAGGCTGGATTTGGTGACCTATGAGTTAATTATGCCAGAAGAAAGATTTTTAGACTTCAGAAAATCAGAGCTAGCCTGCCTCAGGAATGGAGAGAGTTTTAAGCTACCTGCATGGTCAGCCATGTTGGAGGGTGCAGCAAGGTGGGGAGAGCTTGGTTTTCCACAGGGACAGGGTTTATTGCTGGAAAATAGCTTGTTCCTTTACAGTGGAGTGGGGAAAGTCTTCTGTGGTACAGCATGCTGTCATTTTACAGGAGTCCTAGCACACCAGTGCCATAATTGAATATAAGGAAAAAATGACAGCAGGTCAATGAAATACGAAAACAGAGTGGGATGTGGGAAGAAGCTGGCAGTAGTGGAAAGAAAGGTGTGAGCTTAATGCTTCTGGGGGAGGAGAATAAATGCTATCCTCTCAGCCACTTTAAAAATTTAAATCCATCATACCACATGCTATGTTTCAGCAATTCATAGACTTACTCAAAAAGTGTGGAGATAAGACATATTTGCAGAAGGGGAGGTTGTAGTTACCTGCAAAGTAACTTTGAAAAGAGCTTCTAAAGGAACTGTTCCAGTAGGCAGAAAAGCTTGGATTTATTTTGACAGGGTATGCCAGTCAGGACTATACCTCTACCCTGCAGAAGAAAATAATAAGAAGGATTTGCAGATGCTTTTTAAGAGCTGCTTGTACATCTCCACTGTTGTTTTTCAGCTTAATATATGAATCCAAGCCCATCTTCAGAGCAATTGCTCTGAGGGAGAAGCAGGGGCTGAGGGGGAAAGCGGTGAGGACTAAAATCCCAGGGACAGATGTGAGTCAGATACAGTTTCCATGGGGAATGCATTGTGAAGTTCAAGCTGAGTCCTGCCCTGTTTTCTTACAAGGTCTGAAGGCAGGAGCTTGCAAGCCTTTGCAGAGACAGCTGCCTTGCAAGCCTCCAGCTGCAGGCAATGATAGAAGTATCTGAGTACTTCACCACCTTTTTTCATCCTGTTTTCTTTAGTTTTTCACTACCAGCCTGCTGCTGGCAGGAGGCTGATAATGTGAAAGTGAGTGAGGGTCTGAGCACCCTGGGAGGATAGGGGTGTGCTGTATTGTCCTGGAAGCTGTGTGAGGAGCTAGGTGATTTGTAGTGGAGAAAACAAGTCCCTGCAGCTGCTCTTTTGCCTGTGAGGGACAGCCCATAGGGTCAGGGGATGCTGTCCCTGCATGAGAGTTGCTGCTCCAACTAAGGAGCACAAACACTAACTTAGCACAGACCAAGCTGGGTTTTGTTGGGTTTCTATGTTTAGGGTATGGTTTAAGCCTATGGCCACTGTATAATTATGATGATTATAAAATAGCCAACTCTTCAGTTTCTGCCTGTTGGCAGCTCTGAGGAAATGACCTAATTTGAACTGCCACCACTGAGGACCTTGAACCCTATCAAAAGTCACTTTTAAATCAACCTAGAACATCTAGACGGTTGCCAGACTTTGGCAGTGATAAAAATAGGTTAGTGAGATTTTCTTTTTCCACTGCTGGACACAGGCTTCCACATGCATGGATCTTGCAAAATGAATCCACAAGGCAGCTATTCATGGCATGTTGAATGCTTCTCTTCTCTTAGCTGTCTGTTTCATGTTCAATAGATACTTGGGCTGTGGCTGAGAACTGACCTTTTATGCCTTGTTCTTCACACTGGCATTTAGTCCCTAACTTGCCACACACTGGATTGCTGCACTTTTGTATCCCACCATCAAAATTGTTCCCTTTGAAACAGTAACACAGCACGTCCTGCTGCTTAAAAGGAGTTTGCATCTCAAGATGCTACTCTGTGGCTCTGTGTGAGGGAGGAATAGGGTAGAGGAAAGCTGGGGAAATCATACGACAGGACAGGTTTTTCAGCTTTGTGTTGTTGTACCTACAGCTTATGCAGGCAGTGCCTCCACTCATGGAAAGATGGGGGAGTACTCAGCAGTCCTTTCCAAACCTCAAGTCACACCTCAGCTTAAGGTTACTAATTAAAAGAGTAGCTTTAAGTATCATTGACACTCCTCTGCTGGCATTTCTCAATCCCTCTCCTTGCCTTAGGCCCTGAATGTGTGGTTATCCTTGCAGCAGAGATGCAGGACAGAGTGAGTTGCCAGGTGGGCATCTTGAAATTTCAGATTGCATCCCACCATCAGCAGTGCAACAGGGCCACAGGAAAGACAGAGCCAGTTGTCAGCAAGTCAAAATTCATTACTTAGTCTACTTGAAGGTTATTCAGTGTACAGCAGAAATGCAGACAGATATTTACAGTGGCAGTGGATGTTCAATAAAGTTACTATTTTGTTCCTCTTTGTATAGGACTAGTTACTTCTTTGCAGTCTTCATGACTTTATTCTGTGTGTGAGTGAAGACAAAAAAAAAAATCTTTATTGTTTGGGGACCATAGTGAGGTTTGTCTCCATTTTCAGATATGTGTGGTGCTATGGGGTGGGCTGGTTGCTCCACAGCACTATGGCTGCCTTTGCCAAGCAGGGGGGAGGGGAAGGGGGAGAGGAGCAAAGTCCACATTACCCAAGATTATGTGCCTCTCCTTGGCTCTGGCTTTATTTGTATACTGAATCTGCAAAAAGGGTGAATGGGGACCTATTTTGTGTTGTCAGCCATAGTTATAAACCCAGCTGCCTTCTGTGTCCAGTCAAACTCGTACCACAACTATCATTGTGTATGTTTTAGATGAGAAACTACTTTATTTGCAGTGTGACTGCTAGAAATAATTGTTCAATATCAAACACCTCCTGCTATTTTACAACAGCAAGAGATAAATCCCTCAGGAACTTCTGCTCTTGCAGGGCTGTTGTTTTGTGGCATAGGAATACTGTGATTCATAGACCTTCAACCATTAACATTACCATAAGTGCTAGCTAAATAAAATTATTTTCATTGTGTTTTTACTTCTATTTTTCTTCTTTTAAAAGTTTTCCTAGAAGCCATGTAAGCATTCAAATTTTGCATGTAGTACAGAAAGGGATTTGCCCCTCTCCCACAGTCTCTGGCTTTAGTCTTTATCCTCCATACAGGGCTGCTGAAGCATTTTGCATGGTGTGCACACCAAAAACGCTCTTGAAAAGAAACTGATGTGGGAAATATGGTGTAAATGGATAAAAAAATAAAAGACTGAGTAAAATCCCACCATCCTAATCATGCTTTAAGAGCACATGAATGAGTGAGGCCTTTCCTTGCTCGTGTAGAAGCAGAAAGGATGCTTTAATTTTTTTCATCAGACTCTATGAAAGTCTCCAGGATATGAGGACAGTAAAGCTCAAAAATAATTAGGATTGTAAGCTGACAGAATAGTTCACTATAGAAGGGACCTCAGGTTGACTGAACTCCTGTCCAAAGCAGGGTTAGCCACAAGGTCAGACTGGCTTACTCAGGGCTTAGAATCATAGAATAGTTTGGGTTCAAAGGGACCTTCAAATGTCATCCAGTCCAACCCCCTTGCCATGAGCAGGGACATCTTCAACTAGATCAGGTTGCTCAGAGCCCTGTCCCGCCTGGCCTTGAATATTTCTGGGGGTGGCTTCACCTAACTTGACCTTGAAAATCTCCAAGGATGGAAACTGCACAGCTTCTTAGGGCAGCCTTGTTCACTGCTTGTCTGGTGTCCTGGCAAGAAGGTTTTTCCTTATGAGTTTGAATTTCTGTTTTTTTCAGTTTATGCCTGGTGTCTCACCATGCACCACAGTGAGGAGCCTGACTCCCTCTTGTTGGTAGCCTGCTCATGGGTATGGGAAGGCTGCTGTTAGGGCCCCTGCCCCTGAATATTCTCCAGGTCAAACAAGCCTTGTAACCCCAGCAGCTTCTTACAGAAAGCACGCTTCATCTAGCATGCTATCCATCCTGGTTGTCGTCTACTGAACTTGCTATCAATATCTTTCTGATAGCGGGGGGGAGGAAGCTGGACACTGTTTTGGATGCAGTCTAATGGGTACTAAGAAGCTGGAGGTGATCACTTCCCTTCGTCCACTAGTAATGCTTCTGTTATTGCAATTCAGGATGCTGCTGGCCTTTGTTATGCTGGGGCACAATACCAGCTCATGTTCAGCTTACTGTCTACACAGTCCCCACCTCAATTCCTCCTGAGGGCCTTTTCAACAGAGCTGATCCCCAGCCTGGCAGTCCCTAACCTGTACTCTTGCTATGAAGTTATTTATTCCCAGATGCAGGACTTTGCAATTATCTGTGTTTAATTCCTTAAGCTCTCTCTTGTCCCATTCCTCCAGCCTATCTCTCTGAACAACAGCCCTGACTGACAAAAGTGGATGCCATCACCTCCTTGAGATTGTTGACAAAGATCTTAAACATGACAGTTCCCTGCAGGCGTTTGTTATTGTCCTCCTTTAAAATGAACGTGTCTTTCTTCACACATGGAAGACTCTTGTGGTTTTGGGCTACCTGAATGTCCATTTCTGACAGTCGCCTGAAAAAAGTAATCGTAACCATGGCTTTTGTTCTGCTGTTTTCTGGGAAGAGTCTGTGCCCTTTGGCTCTCCCTTGAGATGCTACAGCCCATTAGTGGCCAAGATTAGAAGAACTATGCTGATGAAAAACAATAAGCAGTTTTTTTGGTACTTCATGGATTTGTGAAGGAGAGTGTGCCCATGATCAAGGACTTTATGGGACAGAAAGCTGAGCAAATGTGCCACTTGGCAAGTTGTTCCTGTCAAGGTCCCCTTGTCTTTGATGAGACTGCTAATTTCACATGCCAAGGTCCACTAGAATGGGCAGAAGTTTCTCCCCTTTGTGAAGGCATCACCCTTGACTTGGCACTTCAAGTAGTAAAAGCTGATTTTTGCTGTGATCAATTCTCTTTCCTGAGCCTGTTGGCCTATCTTGTGAGCTGCTTCCTCTGTTTTTCCAGCTGTGTGGATGCAAGAGATCACATCCCTTCCCAGCACAGCGAGCTGCTTACTTACTGCTGACAGTGTCTTGTTACACCAGGAGAGGAGCTCCCCTGCCTCTGGCTTACTGGAAAAGATCCCATCTTACCCTTGGGGAAGATTTCTATAAAAAACTTTAGCTTTCCATTCTGTAAACGTTTTGTGTTACAATATGTGTCACATTTATCTGTAAAATTAGCCCTGCAGCTGGTACTAGCTATTCTTCCACACTTTTTGTGATTGGAGCCTGTTATCAGTTTTGCATTGTTGCCAGAGTTCAAGTGTCTGGGCTAAAACTTTCTGTGCCGCCTGCTTCAAGTTGATCAGGGGGTTTTTTGTATGTAGTGAAGTATCAGCAAACAGAGTTTAGTTATTTCCAACAATAAGCTTAGAGGAAGAAATATTGTGTTGCCAATGTTTTTTTTAGAAAAAAAAAAAATATCCAGCAAACATTTAAGTGAAGTGCAGCGTACAGTTTTGGAGGCAGCACCTGAGAGTTAAGGACAGCTTCTGCTTTTTGTTAGAGACGTGCCTATGGCTTTTTAGGAAGGAAAAGAGCACCAAAGTGTAAGCTTCTGGGAGAGACCTTCATCTGTAGAGTCCTGCTATACCTGGAGGTGAAGCCACCCAAGCACTTGGGCACCTAAGCATGTCCCTAGGACTAAGAATACAAAGCTCAAAAGCTTTGCCTACACTTAGCCCCTCATCCACCAAAAATCTGTAGATAATCATCAGGCTTTTCCTGGGAACAAGAGCTGTGCCTTAATGCAAACCAAATTTTCTCACCCTGGTCAGAGCTGAGTCGGGTGGCTCTTGCCTAGGGCTGTCACCCAGAAGATGGCCTCACCTGCCTCCCTGGGGAGGCCTCTTCTGTGTGAGAAGGCCTCTCCTAGATGCTTATGGACACCCATGGAGCACCAGAAGTCTGGGACAGCATGTAAACACTTCAGAGGCAAATTTTCTCAAGGACAAGGCAGGAGGAAGGGCCCTTTCATAGAACAGAGTCTCTCAGGACTCCTTTCTTTGCTCAGGGAATGCAACCTTCTGTCCTTCACACCGAGCTCTCTAGATGAGTACCCAAATTACTGCTCCACATGTTATCATCAGTTGCACTGGGTGGAGGAGATCAGGCTTTCTCAGCTCTCTTGAGGCTCTGTTTCACCCAGATGCACAGCACAACTCTGCCATCAGCTCCGTGCATGAGGAACACATACTGTTCTGAAAGAAACCCATGATGACCTAAAAACCGAAAGCGTCAGTCCTGGCACAGCCCAACTGTAGGCTGCCAGGAAGCACCCAGACTACTGAAGCATGTCCCGAGGTACCAGTCTTTCAGTCATATCTGCAAATAGCCTCCTGCTCCAGTTTGCTGCCTTCAGTGGGACAACACCTTGCAAATTTGCTGGTTTCACTCAGATATACCTAGTCTTTTCCCCTGCCACCCCCAGGCGTCCCAACGAAACACAAACAAAATCTAGCACGACTTACAGCAAGACTAGTCTTTAGAAGCAGTGTGGGAACACTAAGTTGGCAAGCGAAGAAAACATAAAAGGCAATCCTAGTCGGTGGTTAACCTGCCTTAACCTCTCCCAGAGCTCCCAGCCTCTCCTGGCTGGGAGTCACCCAGTACCCAGGCATTGCCCTAAGCCAGGGTACCTTGCTCTGGGGTCCTTTGGAGCTGGGGCTATCAAGGGAGATAGGTTTTTTGGATCCTTCCAAGTGCCCAGCTATTCATCTTGGGAGGTGTATCTGCTGCCTAAAACCTACTGATCTGGTTTCAGGTGGTCTGGTAGGTAGCCTTGAAGTTTTATCTCTAGTCATCCCTCCCGGTTAACTGGATCATGTTAATTTTCTCAGCTTGATACGAACTACTTCATGGCAGACTTCACACAGCCATGTTGTAAAACTGGCTGCCGTGTATGTTGCCAAGTCCCTGTAGAAACTGCACATGACACAACATCTAAACGTGCCAGATGATGCAAAAACATTTTGCTGTGCAGCAGCTTAGGGAGCAGGTTTTTCTTATGCCTACTCCTTCATTGCTGTCCTGGTGTTGCAATATGCAGAACAGTTTGATGCTCAGCAAGATGCATGACTTTGTAGCTCAGCAGTTGTGGCACTTCTGGGAGCTGGGAGAAGAGAGACAGCAGGTCAAAGAGCACTTGTGCACTTTACAGAATGACCTCCTTTATAATGAAATTTTTAGCACAGCTGGGCCTCCACATCCCCAGGATGTTACAGGGAGGGTTATCAGAGAATCATAAAATAGTTTGGGTTGAAAGGGACCTTCAAGGTTATCTTGTCCAACCTCATTGCAATGATCAGGGACATCTTCAACTAGATCAGGTTGCTCAGAGCTCTGTCCATCCTGGCCTTCAATGTTTCCAGGGATGGGGTATCTACCACCCCTCTGGGCAACTGTGCCTGTGTTTTACCACTCTCATTGTAATAAATTTCTTCGTCATGTCTCACCTGAATCTCCCTTCTTTTAGTTTAAAACCGTCATCCCTTGTCCTATTGTAACAGGCCTTGCTAAAAAGTCTGTTCCCATCTTTCTTATAGGCCCCTTTTCAGTACTGAAAGGCTGCAATAAGCTCTTCTTGGAGCCTTCTCTTCTCCAGGCTGAACAACCCCAACTCTCTCAGGCTGACCTCAGAGCAGAGCTGTTCCAGCCCTCTCATCATTTTTATGGCCTCCTCTGGACCCTCTCCAACAGGTCCATATCCTTCCTATACTGAGGGCTCCAGAGCTGGATGCAGTGCTCCAGGTAAGGTCTTACCAGAGCGGAGCAGGGGAGCAGAATCACCTCCCTTGACCTGCTGGCCACACTCCTTTTGATGCAGCCCAAGATACTGGGATCTTTTTGATTTTCCTTGTTTTGTTTCAACAGAAACATGAACAGTGCCAGAGTAGCCAGTGACCTCTATCTTTGTGCAGCCGTCAAAGCTGCCAGGCAGTGGCGGAGCTGAAGTCATTCTCCAAAATCCTGGGAGAGGGTCCTAACCACTGTAACCCTAAGTGGATGAGTAGGAGCCACGTTCTCCTTCCACTCCCATTCCCCTTTCTGACATCATTTTAAAATAAAGCATTAAGTTTGCTAGAAGCAGCACAGAAATCTTCCCCCAGATGTCCTGTGCTGTGACCTGGAGCAGGATGATGGCAGCACAGAGAACAAGGTGAAACTTGCATCAGGGGAAACGAAAATGAGGGTTTGGGCTAGGAAAGTAAGGACAGGGAGAAAAGCTAGTGATTGAGTGCTAGAAAGGGTTAGTGCTAGAAACAGAGTGCGGAAGACAAATGCAGATCATAGTTACATAAATGAAAATGACAAGTAACAATGATGAGTTGTGAGGAATGACAGGAACAGGTAATATCTGGGAGAAAAATGTGGTGGCCTGAGTATACAGGATATCAGACTACAAGATACAAAGGGCTCTTCTAGCTTGAAACTCTGATTTCCTCATTTAAGCTAAACAGCCAGCTGATAGACCCTTTCATAATGTCAGAGACTCCAGCTTTCTGACGGTCATTATGTGGCAGTACAACCCCGCAACATGATGTCTACATTCTGCTGTTTATTTAATAACAACAACAACCAGCAAAAAACAACAACAACCAAGAGCAGAGAATAGATTACATGAAGACTGCAATTTCAGGTGATGCCAGTATGAAGAATGCGGAGGAAACCTCTAATTCATGTACACATGAATTGTGATACAGATCTACAAGATCTGTATTTCCCTTTTGGCAGGAGATTGGAGGTGCTAATGAACAAATCAAGGAAGAGAAAGAAAAGTCTTGTGATGAAAAGAGACTAATGTTGTCCTGTTTCAGTCCCAAAGTGATGTGGGGCAAGTCACACAGTTGGGCTCTTACTGTATTCCTCACTTTCTGAGTGTACTAGGTAAAGTGTTTTTAGATTTGCTGGGTTGCTGGGCTCACATGACAGCAGTTGAAGTCTACAAGTGTCATGGACTGCAAAACATCACACCTCCTGAAGAATTATGGCTCTATTGTCTCAGTCCATTGCCAGCACCTATTTCTGAATTTAAACATTTTTGGAAATTATTAACAACTAAGTGAGGAATTAAGGTTACATGGAGTAAATATGGCCTCAGTCACACACTGGCTGAAAAGACTAAATAATCCAAATTGCTGTCTACCTACTCACTGGCTGAGACAGAAGCCATAAGATAAAAATAGTCTTTTATTACAAGATCACATATGCATAAGCACAAAAGAGAATGAATAAAAGTTACACCTTCATAGCAGAGTTTCCTAATTTCTGAATGCTCAGCTCTATTAAGTGAAATAATTTTCTACATTTTTGAGGTGAAACATTTACGATCTTTAAATTACTGTTCTACCACTTAAAAAGTGACTATGCAAGGCCCTTATACTACTGCCTGTCACTGGCAGCACATCAGCTACACTCTGTGTAAAGTCTCTAAGTCAGGTTTTGTTTTCTGCCTGCCAGTTCTGTTTCAAGCAGGATATTTTCCATTTTGTATGTAATTGCCACTAAAAAAACCCCAGCAAATTCCATGCATGCCTCTGCACCCTCTCCAGATAGCAGCTCCTTTTCATGTGAGTGAAACTATGTTGTGGCTAATTTTGTGCAAATACCTTTGAGGGCAAAAGGTGCTCCTGAACCAGAAACTTAATTTATTTTGTGATGTGTGGGCTCAGAGCGCCTTGCTCATTTTCCCCTGGCTAAGCTGAGCTTTTCAGATCCAATAGGTTAAGCAGAAAAAACTCTTACTTTAGTATTTTACTGGGCAGCATCACATTTATGCAGTCACTTTTCGGAGCAGAACAGGGAGTTCCCTCTCCTCCTCCTCTTTTATTTTCTGTGCTTACAGTCCCTCAGTTTGGGCAGGGCAAAGAGGGAGGGTGTTGGTCTAGACTGTGTCCAGCACATTTATTTACCAAGAGCTTTGCCCATGGGAGGAGACTTGCCCATCAGACTGGAAGTTGCTGAGGCTCCAGGGCAAATGCTCCTAAAAACAACTTTTACTAAAGCGAAGCCTGCAGAATAGGCCATCACTGAAATCGGCCAAAAGGATACTTTAAATACCTGTAGGACTCGGTGACCTTCCTCCATGCTGATGGGAGGCATCTCTATTCTCCTAGTTTTCACAGATGTGATCACTTTCCTCTAGAAACATCGGTGACACTGCTGGAAACTCTCTACTTTAAAATAGCCAAGCATCCTCTCGCAGAGGAGCAATGCTGTGTTATCTCCTGAGGAGCCCTCACCCATACCTCCAGACCTCCTGCCCCATCCACCCAACCAGGTGGGCTCAGGCTTGGGGCAGAAACTCTTTAATTTCACAAGAAATTAAGTCAGAGAGGAATTAAGACCACTTCTCACTGCACTCTTAATTTGGAGCCACTTTGACCAACCGAGTGCTGTGACGGCATGCAGCTGGGCTGGCACAGCAGGTGCTGACAGTCCAAACACAACGGGGGGTTCCCACTGGGCTCCCCCCCTGCCCACAAAGCCTCCTGCTTCTGTTGGACCAGGGCTTCCCTCCTGCTGCCTGCCTGTGCCTTTTCCATGTCTGATCCCACTTCACCCTTGCTTTTCCACCTTTGTTCAGTTGCTTTGTAGCTGCGGTAGAGATGCATACTCCTGCAAGTATTACTCATGCTTCCCCCTGTACAGAGGCTGTCCTTTGGGAGCAGCATGGCACCACAGGGTGAGGCTCCCCTATAGGGAGCCAGGGAGATGGGGATTCCCTTTCCATTTCCTCTCTTTGTGTAGGCAAAGTCAAAACAGCATTTAAAATCCATGGAATGACTCAATAAAGCACTTCTGGCAGGGTGGGAAGCCTAGTTTGGAGGAAAAAAAAAAGGGGGGGGGAGAAAAAAAAAGGCAATGCCTTTTGCTTTATGATACATTGGCTGCTATTTAGTCATCTGTATACAAAGGGCTTTTCTTCCTGAGCCATTAACGAAATGAATCAGCAGAGAGCGTGCCTCCAGATGCATCGGGCAGGGTTTCGCCAGAGTCACATCTCGCCTGTACTCCGAGGCTGGGAGGGCTTGTGTTCTTCTGCCACTGTGGCAGCATTACACAAACAGGAAGGTGCTTTTCAAAATGGAAGGTTGATGTAAAAATAAACCATTACTCTTCTGCAGAGAACAGCAAACAGAAATTATGGGAAATGAATTATGGGACAGCCTTTTTTGTTGCAAACAGAGCGAGTGTAAACAACCCAGGCAGCGAAACAGGCTGCCACCCTGTGTGGGATGGTGGGTAGCAGCAGCCTGCAGCTTTTCACACACAGCTCACATTTGTGCAGTCCTAGGGCTGTGGCAGTGACTATGCAAACTTTTGGCTTTCACGGAGTATTTTTGCTGTACTGAACATCTCTCATCAGCTGCGGAAGGTGGAGCTGGTGGGTGTTGGGGCACGGCCCATCATGACAGCCTTGTGAGCTCCCCATAGATGTGCTCCAGCCACCCCCCCACCCCCATGCAGGAGCACAGAGCCTGGACTTGGGATGGGGACCCCTTCTCACTACAGGTCTCCGAGTAACCTTTATTTTGATTCCTTCTTCCCTCATAGAGGCTCAGATTTAACCAGTACCCAGAAGCCACTGGCTTACAAGAAGGGCTACTGCAGTTTCAGTACAGTTTTGGGCAGATTGAAGTGCTCCTCAGCAAAATGGAAAGATGAGCTCAGAGGACTGGTGTGCAATGCCTCAGCATGCCCACCCCAGCATGAAAATCCAAAAGAGATTAAAAGTGGTGGCTGGAAGCCTCCTGTTTCCCCCTTACCCTTCTATCAGCACAGGCTACCATGAGGCAACCGGGTAACCCAAAGCTCACATTTGCTCTTGAAATGAAAGCTGCAGGGGCACAGCCTGAGGAGATGCTAGGCAGTGGTGGAGCCAGCAGCAGGATGTTGTCTGGACACAAACTCATTTATAAAGAACCAGATTTGTCTGCAGGCTCAGAATTCCCATCACCACCTAAACAGGATCATGCGAAGTGCCCTTTTACGTGTTTTTCCTCCCCCTCTTTCTTACTATTCTCTCCCCTTGGTGCTCTCCTTTTTCTCTGACCTTCTCCCACCAAGGTTTCTGCACTCCTCAGAGATTACAGGAGCTCAAAACAAAAGGCTGTCACCTCCCCCCGATCCCCATGTATCACAGCATTTTGATTTTATGACATCTTCTGGAGCTGCATGTGGCACAAGGAAGAGCCTGGGCACTGATGGAGGGTGACCAGCCTCAGCCCAAGCCCCCACAAAGGCAGGTGGGACCCCACATGGGAACACACAAGGCTGCCCAACCCAATGAGGTGTATCAGGATGTAACCTGCTGCCACTTCTCTGAGGCACTTCTTGTTGTGGCATACCCAGAGGAAGGTGGGGGGAAAGAAAAAATAAAAATAAAATAAATGTTAAAATAGTTGTAATAAAAAAATATATTTAAAAACAGACACAAACAAACAACAAGACTGCTTCTCCTCAACCCAGCCTCTCAGGGAAGCTGCCATATGATTTTTCTGTTGAAGGGAATGAAGAAGGCAAGGATGAAATCACCTTCCCATAAAGAAACGGAGACTGGTTTCCCCCCACCCAACACTACACAGGTGCTTCTGCTTGAGCCCTCCTGCTGTAGCACAGAGCACAGGAAGAGCTGGGCTCCCTCTCTGCCCCAGGACCAGAAAGCAAGGTGGACTCCAGAGATAAACTTTGCTGGTAAAACTGGACACAGCTTTCTCTCTTGTTTGCATTTGCTTGAAATTCCTGAAAAGAAACAGAAGGAAGAACTTTGCCCCCTTGTTGTAGGTGCTGTAGAAAAATCTCTCATAAGCACAGAGGCACAAGAAGTATCCCAAGAGAGTGGCATATAAACCTACGTACAACTGGAACTTTTAAGCTTCTGGCTATCTACAGCTGCCTTGCTATAAAATCAAACACTTTTCTGCAGTTTGTTTCTCCAGCAACAACTCTTATCAGGCTGCTGTCACATCCCTGTTCTCTGTGAAGCTGTTGGTTTAATGTTCAATATTTACCAACACTCCTCTGGTGGGATCACACAGACACGGGCATGTGAGGCACTAAAGAAGAGTAAGCAATGTGTCTGGGAGTCCCTCAGTGTTGGTTTTGATGACTTAATGCTGTGCATCTCATGCTTTGCAGTCTCATCTGGCAGACTTATCATGAATTCTGAAGGTATGAGTATTATTAAGCTAAACGAGGTATCACAGGTGTTTCATGCTTGTCAGCATTTAGCTAAGAAGATGCACAGCATCATCAGATAATGGATTTGGTTTTGATTCTTTTTTTAATGTGTTGTTCTTGTGCTTAGCACAGCAACATGAAGAAAAATCAATATTTACCATTCAGCAATAGATTATTTTCTCATGCTACTTGTATCAATCTTTTTAATAAGCAATGGAAAAAATATCTTGGGAATTTCAACTGCAAAACTTAATAAATGTTGATATTTCCTAATGTATCTGGCTTTATAGAAACTAAGAAGCCTGTAAGAAAATATTTCTCTTTTTGACTAAAGCAGAACAGTTAGTTCATGAGGTTTTATGTGCTTTCACCCTATAAACCAGGACTTTTTTTCAAGAAATAATGCCTACTTGCTGGCTAAGGCACACAGGAAAAGGTTAATATGCCAAATTTATTTGTTAATACATGAACTATTTAGGCACAGAAGGCTAACAATGTAATTATGTTAAAAATATGCAATATAGAGAATAGATACCTGTATGGGAGTGTGTGCACGTATGTACTGCTCTGCTGAAGAGCCATGTTTTGTAACCAGACAACACCTTACAGTCCCTCTCCTTCTGCAGAAACACACATGCTACAACATTCTCACTTTCATTTCCAGTTTTACAATAGAGGTACTGAATTAGTCCAATAAAAACACACATATCCACAATTTAACTTTCTACCTCATAAAACCTCTTAATTAAGCAAACAAGAACACATTAATACTTGATAACATACACAGCTGTAACAGTTTGCATCAAGTCTGACATGCTTCAAAATTCTGATGTGCTTCAAAATTCTGACTACTTGGCTTGGCTCTTCCAATTACAATTATGATACAGAGGCAAAACAATTCTTAACTTCAGAAGAGGATTTGCCACAGTCAGAAAGCCATGGCATTTTGAATTTTGATCCTGCTGCCCTAATGAAGTCAGTCTTCTCAGGACTTAACATGCAAAGGGAATACATAATAAAAGCACACGAGGGCCTAAACCCAAAGTGTCTGTGCAACATGTACCTAATTCACAGAATCACAGAATTGTTGGGGGTGGAAGGGACCTCTGAAGATCATCTAGTCCAACCCACCTGCTAAAGCAGATTCACCTAGAGCAGATCCCACAGGAAATTCAACTAAAAGTAAGTTGCAGTAGGGAGAATGGCACAAGAAGACTGATGAGATTTCAAGATATTAGTACAGCATGTATTGCAGGTGTGAGCCCAAGTGCCCATGCAGGTGTACCAGAGAGGCTCACACAACCATGCAAGACTCTTCACCTTCATGGGCAGCCTGGCACAGGGCAAAAGGCTGTCACTGCTTCTATCAGCAGGAGCATCAGGCAAAAAAAACGTCTGTGTACCTGTGGAGCAGGTTAACCTTGGGTTTGCTGCGATGTCGGTGGAAACACAGTGGGGTGAATCTGGCCACCTGTGTACTCTCAAGTACTCACCCTTTCCTCCAGCTGTTAATAGTGATACGGAAGAAATGGAGTTCAAAACTTCAAACCAATTTGAACTTGGCACGTTTAAGGTACAAGCATGTAAATATATCAAGCCGCTCCACTCAAACTATTCCTGGAGAAGCCCACATCTTAGCCAAAAGCTTGAACACAAAAGACGTTCCATCTCAGAAATTTGACCACGCTCATTCAATGCCCACAATTTTTGAGATTGTATCATGTAATATTTAGTGATCCTGAATGTCCAAATGACATTTTTATGGGAAGTCTCATGGGCAGAGTATGCAAGCTGGCTGCATGACTGTGCCACCAAACAACACCCAAATGACATACTTCTGAAAAGTCTCTCAAAAAACACCCTATGATTTTTTCCCTTTCTGTAAGAGAAGGGGCAGGTAGGGGCAGAGAAGCTGGCATTTTTGTTGTTGGTTTTGTCTTCTTCAGCTCCTGGAAGGGTTGTTTTTGGATCTAGAAAAGATACACAGGCAGCCCTAGCTATGAAGAATTCTGCCATTATCACCACTAATGGTTTTCAGAGCGCACTTGTAATTGCAATGAAAACTCCTATTCACACCTCTTGGAAATATTTGTTTAGGCTGTTCAGCCATGGATGAGCAGAACCAAGTGTGCACTGATGCACACTGCCCATGACTTCTCAGCCTATTACAGACAACAATAAATTTTTGCTTTAAGACATGCTTTAAGAAATGAAAATTCCAAAATCTCTACACCAATCTGTAGATTTGGGATATAAATCTGTCCCTGACTATACTGCTTATGGCTCAGCAGTGTTCGGTCACTGACAGACATTGAAGTGTTTTACAACAGATAGGAGAAAGAAAAGGGAGAGAAGCAGCAGCATTCAACTCCTGTCAGACACTCTTTATAAACAAACTACAGAGAAATACAAACAAAAGACCTGGTAACACTTAATTTCATGAGGTACAAGAGATGCACCCAGATCACTGTAAATAGAAAAATTACTCAGGCCTTGCTCTTGTCCAAAAGGCAGTGAAAAGACTCAGAGTTAAACACAAAAGGTGGCAAAGGAAACACATCTCCAGCTTCCTACAGCACAATGGTCTCTCCTCCTCATAAGGAGACAGCAAGAGCCTGACATGTTTTAGTCACTCATTATATATCCCACACATTCAGGTGCTTAAAGCTCATTTGGGAACCACAGTTCCTAGGGACTGCAGACATTTGTTTATGTACCAGAGTAAATATAATGACTTCACTTGAGCCCTCTGCTGCCACTGCTGAGGGCTGGTTTCAGAGACAAATTTTATCAATATCCTAGGCTGACAAGCCCAGGTAAAGCAGAAGCCAAGACTATCAAGCCAAGATTGCTAAACTACTTCTGCTAACACTGCAGCGTGATAGTCCCACAGCAACATCTGAGGAATGCAAGAGAAAAGCCACAGTTATGAAACATCCCATCAGATTAAATTTCAACACATCCTAACAGGATGCAGATGTAAATGCGAGACATACCCACCTAAACCATTCACAGCTCCTGTTATCTGAAAAAAATGGTAGAGCTTAACTCCTTCTGAAATAACTGAGCCACCTCAGCAACAAACGGCTGGGTCAGCCCCAGAGATGATGACCAAGTATCTCGAGATGATGATACCCACCAAATATTTAAGTTGTCGACTAATTCGTAAAAAAAAAAAAAAAAAAAATAATAATAATAATAATAATACAATGCTCAGACATTAGAACTCATCTACAATTTAAACAGGATGCTAAATCAATTAATATTAATAGCTGATAGAGAGCTGGTTACACTGCTGGCATTTATAGTTTTGCTGCCATTTAGTGTTATAGTTTTATATTGAAATAAATAAAAAAAAGTCAAGGCTAGCAAACACAATGGACTTCCCATGACACTTCTTGCACTATCTAGAGTCCCTAAAATTAAGTGTAGTTGCTGGAGTTCCTCCCTTTGTTTTGCTTATGTCTTATTCTTCCTGGGCTCTCTTCCCACATATTCCAGGATACCAGCCATATCTTCTGACTTTCACATGACCTGAAATTTCCACCTATCCATGGGACTCCAGTGCCTGTATCAGCTCTTCCCTGTCTGTAAGCTCCTCAAGATTAAAATTCATTAAGAAGAATAAAGTCAGGAGATTTGAAAAAAACAAACAACCAAAAAACCAAAAACACCCTACCACAGACCAGAAAGTTTTTATTGATTGAAATTTCCTTGCTTCTTTCCTCAGTGGGAAAATAATAATGGCAACAAGAAAAAAATACAAACCAAAAAAAAAGAAACAAAAAAGTGCTTCTGTGGCGAGTATTATTACACTCATCTCTTTTTCTCTCTTCTTATTTTGCAGAGCTTAAAACAATAATGTTTCCTCTTCCTTTGCTTTTTTTCTCAAAGTGCAGCATTAGTCATTAGTTTCTTCTTTAACATCTGAAGAAAACACAAACAGATCAATAAGAAAACATGTTCTCACATGACACAGAATAACTTTTTTTTCAAATGTTTTATATTTCAAAATTGGACACAGACGGCCAAGGAATAATTAAAGCATAAGACCTTTCAACAAATGTAGAGTAAAATAATTTTGTTTCCAAAATAAAAGTCTGAAAATGGAAATCCAAACAGAAAGCTCTCCCTTCCCCACCTGATTTCCCTCTTCTTGCTCAAGAAGTTCTGCCTTGAAGAGAAGTGTATATGCCTCTGGAAATCTTAGAAATAGTCAGTCCTGGGCAGCCATTCAGCTCACAACAGGCCATGTCAGACAGAGGGCAAAATTTTGCCCTCTCTTTTACTGACCTATAAGTCCCCATTTCTAAAACCAGATGAATTTAAGAACTAAATATACGACAATACGACCCATCTTGGACAGCAACCTAGGAAAAAAATAAAAGTTCCATTCCCATTCATCCCACAGTTTTGATCTTGCATTCAGAGGAGCTACTGCTGTCTTTGATAACTTTATCCCCCTCCTCTCAAAAAAATAAAAACAAAAAAATCATCTGGCCTTGCAGTTACCAACACCAGTCTCTCCTTTCTTGCTGCTACTTTCTACTTCCTGTCTTTTGGCAGGTGATGTCAACTCTGGCTCCGTTTGGAGGTTCTGGTATGAACTCTGGTCTGGTGGTGTGACTTCCTTTTGTTTTCCAGTGTGTGGCGCAGATGCCAGCGTTGTTCCATTGGGTACTTGAGGCAAATACGGAGAGGAAGGCAGGCAAGGTGGCTGAGTGTAGGAAACCTGCTCTGTGAAGTACTGTCCTCCTGCTGTGCTAGAAAATGGCATTCGTGAGTGCAACTGATTGGAGAACGGAGATCCTTGCACGTAGAAATCATTCCAGGGGACAGCTTGATAGGCAGTGGTGCCTGCTAAGGAAAAGGCAAGCAAGAAAGGACAGAATAACGAAAATAAGGAAAGGAGGATTGAAATCATGTATATGTAAAAATGTGTAGGTTGTGCTTCAGAGAGCATGCCTAGTGCAAATACAGTATGAGAGTTATGCCTGAATGGTTACTGTGATATTACACACAGATGTGCAGACATTAGACACAGATGAAGGTTAACTTTGTTTTTTACATTGCAGTGTATTTATCCAGGACAGCTATTAGGAGGAAAAACTGAAGAAGTTCACAGCATTCTTATAATCTAAAAAGCATTACGTCACTTCAAAAGAGATCCTGAGCATATGCAATGATATTAGAGACAACGCCTCCCCCGTCTCAGTTTTGTTTCCTCCACTCCTCTTTTCCAAGTTAGCCCTGCAGAGCATAAACTGGATGCTTAATCTTCACTTTCATTTATTAAAGCTGCAATCCAGGAAGCAGGAATGGTTTTGAATTAATATCTAGAATTCAATTAAAATGTTCACTTGCTTACATGCTAAAGTAAGAATTATAGGTGTGTCTACCCTGACAGATTGGTTCCCCCACCCCCTGGCCCCCACTGCACTTCTGGAAGCCCAGGCTCTGGTCATCCACACTACATAACAGCCATAGGATCCCTTCCTTGAACAGAAGTATGGAATAAGAGACCATCAACTCTGCCTCTGTTCCTTCAACAATCCTCCGACTTTATCAGTCCTAACAAGGCTTGCACCTTTACACATCCCTCTATGCTTGCACAACACACCCCAAGGTATGCAACATACACTTCTGGAATCATGCTACAAAAACATTATTTTGGTGCACTGGGACACAGCTCCTCTGGTACTTCAAACTGAAAAAATACAGGCAATAATAATTAAGCTTTGCAATCAGAGAGGAGAACCAGGCCAAGTGTGCTAGGTAGCATGGGTGCTGCCAACCCTTTCTGGAGAGCATTAGCTATGAACAGTGTGAACATGCACCAGCTTGCACCCATCAGCCTGTGACTCAGACTTCTCTCTCTCACAAGGTCCACAAAACCAGTACAAAACTGGAGCAGCATCTGTAGTGGGGAAACCCTATTCTCTTATGTGATAAGAACAGAGATTTATTTTTTAGACTGTGAGCTCAATTTAACAAACCTGTCAGCCCAAATAAATAAACTGCAATAGTTTATCTTTCATTTGTACTTGGGCTTGAATGACTTCAAAACACAAATCCCTGACACAAAACAAGGAGACCAACAATGCCATTTTTACCTAATTACTTCATAGAAAATTATGCTCCAGTGCTTTAATCTAAGTGATGTAGCAAATTCACGTCAGAGGAGGAAAATAAAGAAGCCATAGCCATACTCTATTGCCCCATCTGTATCTTCTTTTGCACTACCCTAAGACACAAAATATGCTTTCAAAATGGTTTCTGCAGAAGCCCAGCAGGGTCAGAACCCTACTTTCCTTGCTGTTTCCAACTATTCCACTTTCTGTGGCATCTTTTTCACTTTGTACCCTTGACCCCCACCCACACACAGTGAAGGCACATTAGATTGCACAACAGTACACTCCTGAAAAAGTTAGCTCTCCATTCCAGACAAAACTGTTGCAATACCTGATATATTCACATCATAACACTCTCTGACATGCAGCCTGCGTAGTTACTTCTGATTCAAATTAATCAGTGAGCACTTCAGAAAAACAGCATACAAGGAAATTAAAATAAAAATGGGCAGCATATATACATTTGTGCACGAATATGCTCATCCATTCTTTCTGTCACAGTCACCAGTAAAATCACTGCCTACCCTGAATGTTTCAGGGTATTGTTTAGTTACTTCAAAGGAGTGGGATGCCAAAAAATTTCAGAAATTTACCCGAGTTTCCACTTGGCTGCTGTAACAAGAGCTGATCCCCCATGTGGTTTTGTATGTAGCCTTGTGTGGGTCCGGCTGCCCCATAGGTTACAACTCCACTGTTACTAGGTAAGGCGGGGAAAGCTGTATGGGGTTCAGTAGGTGGTGGAGGAGAGAAGGGGACACTGGAGGGCACATTGCTGGCCAGGTGACCTGGGAGATGGTAGAACTGGGAGAGCTGGTGCTGCTGGGGATATTGGGGCAGCTGGTAAATTCCACCCTGGCTACTGTACTGACAGTACATGGTCTCCAGGTTGCCTGCCGACTCCAGGTGCTCAGGGTAATTGCAGGAAACTGGTGAACTCAAACTGCAGAGAGGGAGGAGAGAGGCAATTCTGAGATTAAAGTAAGGTCAACAGCTACAGCAACCTGTACAACAAACAATTGTTTTGCCTTCCCCTGACAGCTCATCAACACTGATCTGACTCCAACCCTTCCTCTCAAATGCCAGACTTAGGAGCAACAGAAACCACTCGAGCCAAGTGCTTTCACAGCAGTTTAATGATGTGCACTAGTACGGGTTACCTTTCCTTCAGTTCTTCCCACATCACAAAGCACACCCACCCTCTCTCAAGGATTTCTTGTCACTGTGCTTCTGAATCGACTTTCACTTGACAGGCATGCAATTCTGAAAGCACTCCGATTAAAGGTTGATGCCCTGGTCCCACTATGCACATTATATGGTTTTCCATATTCCATTTAGAGGACGTTCTCACTCCCACATCTAACTTCTCATTTATGCCCCCACCTATTTCCTTGTCCCATGTCCTACCTTCACTCCTCCCAGAGTTCACTATTTTCATCTCCTTCAAAAGACAAACTCATCTGGTCCTACCTTTGATTCTGGATGCTGTAAGCGAAGGCCTCCCTGGAGCCATTCTCCTGGCTGGACAAGCTGCATTCACTGTTGGGAGTGTCCAGCATCAAGGGAACAATATGATTCTGGGGGCTGAAGGACAGTTTGAGAGAAAGACTGGTTCTGCGGATGGGTGGAGGGCTGGGAAGACTAGGAAAGCACTCCGTGGTGCTGGAACTGAAGTTGAGCTGTGGCAACACCTTTGTTGGAACTGCTTCAGAAGATGCCACCATTCCTGCTGCTGAAGATACTGTGAATTAAGAAAAAAAAAAAAAGAGAGACTGTCAGAGGGTCATAGTATGCTGTCACACCAAAAATTAAAAGGAGCAAGCAGAGCGAATGACAAGAGTGGCAGAAAAAAAAGCAAGATGCCAGTGAGGGTGGAGGTCAACTGATGGGAATAAAAGTAAATAAGTACCAGCATTGCTGCTGGGAAGCCAAAGGGAGTAGTAGCAAGCTCTCTGGAACAGAGGATGATGTTTATCGGTTAAATAAAATTACCTTCATGATTTCAGTTTCTGCACACTGGATTTATTCAGCTCTCAAGAAGGCAGCCAAATGAAGCAAAGTACCTCCTGGAAAAAAGCCAGGAACAATCCCCCAGCCATCTTCAATCTCTACTGTTCTCTGGGAAGAGTGTGCTGCACAGATTACCCTTTTGAAAAATTTAACTGTGGTCTGAAATATCCAAAAATGTGCCTTAAGAGATCCACCGACTAGGCCATTTTTTAACCAAATTTTCAGTCCTGGTTTGGCCTCTGCTGAGTCATGCTAATTAAAAAAAAAATAGTAATAAAAAAAGCAGAGATATAAGCTGAAGGGCCTTGGGAAGAAGAAGCTGGGAAATTGGAAAAGAAAACTAACAACATTTGGTTGCTGGAATCTTGTTTGGTGACCTGTTTCCTCAGTCACTGCTGGAAAAGGAGAGAGGAACAGCTTTCTACAGAACAGCCTCTGTGGAAAGATTACAATATAGGAAATGTAAAGGTCAGAATCATATACGCTGGTGATGCAGAGTAACAAGTATATACAAAAGTCCAAGAAGCTCACACATGGTACAAGAGAACAAGATTCTCTTTTGTTATGACAAATAGCACATGATTTCTCTCTTGAGATGTGTAACCATCAGGTGTGCATGACACAATTTGTAATGATCTTTCAAGTCTAACCATGCTGAACCAGCACAAGGATAAGGCAGACGTAAGAACTGACTGTTCAGGTAAAGTTGGTCTGCTCCCACACACTGTAAAGTATTGAGGGAAAGTGAGTAGCATAGGTAGTTCACAGCTGTACTTCACCCTTGCAGGCACACAGAGTAACACCAAATGCACTCCACTAGGTGTAAATGAGAGGCCTTAAATGGAAAACTTAAACATGAAGCTGCCACAGCAAGTGTGAGGCACCTTTAGAGAATTTTGGTATGCATGCCCAGAGAGCTGATAAAGAGACTCCATTTCAACACTTTGCAGCACCAATTCTCAGATTCCCCAGTGTGCTGTTCAATTGTGCCTATCCTATTGCATCTTCCATCAGAAGGCTTTCCCGTGAACATGGGAAAGCAACAGTTGGATTTTTTTGTCTATTACTGCCACTATTTCTGGGTTTTCAGTCCATGAAATAATCTTGGGAATTTTTGGAGAACAATTTAATAATTCACAGATTCAGATGTCTGAACCAGTCCTGGTGCTATGCTTGTCTTAACCCAAGAATGTCTATTCTAAGTCTTCAGTTACACAGCTGTCTTCCCACTACTATAGCTGCTTCCTCAACATCCTAGCAGAGTTAAAAGACCCATTCTTCAATGTAAATAGCTTCCAGTGAATGGGTCTTAAATTAACAAAAATGGATGTGTACATTTCTGTTGGGATGACTGTGAATTCAGACTCTTACCAGTCTTGAAGGAGACTGTGGCTTATTATAGAGGGGTGTCCACAAACTTACAAGAGGGCATGGTTTCAACTGTGAAAACATGGTTTCCAAATGTTCTAGGAAGCTGCTTTCACTATTGTCAACAGACCAGATGACATGCACCTGAGTGACACCTATCTGCACTGGAGCCCTTCCTCTTGACATCAGCCATACATTACTTCCTTAGTCAAGCACTTATTATGTTGACTCCAAAAGGCTTTGGCAGGAGAAGCCTGCAATGATTCAGGCAGTTAACTATGCAGTTGCTTGCAGGCTGTTTGGAGGGCTGGAGACCATGACTGTAACTGCTTAACAAGCCCAGTGCTATGCACAATACAGCTGATGTTGTTTACAGGCTGAGCAACCAGTCTAACTTCAGATGGTCTACTTGCTATGGCTGCATTCTCCAGCACCATATCAATCAGCAAAAGGTTCTGTTACTATCAGTCTCTACATCATACACTACCCAATCCAGTTTCTTTTAATGAAATGTCTGTGTAACCGCAGCATTTACTGGAACATTAGAGGCTATCACAAAGTTTTTCATAGCGACATCCTCTTCTTGAAATTATGAAGAAACACATTTCTCTTGTAAATGACATCTTGAAAGTGTACAAAATATGAATCAAACTTAGGAGCAATGACATTTTTTTTTTAATCGGCTGAAAAAAATCAGTAAACCAACTTCAGTCTCTACTTGCATTGCTTTGAGGATTGTGCCAGCCTGATCCTCTTCAGGATTTTCAGTAGGCCAGAACCTACCACATGTTTACAAGGTATGACTCTTGCTTGCCATGTCAGCTATACATCATCAGCTTTAAAATAATATGTTCAAAAGCCAGAATTCTGTAAGTGAAATCATTAGAGCCTGTCATTTATTTGCTGATTTTTGACAGATCATATCCAACTTCATCCAATTGCTCCCAAGACTTTCCTTACAATCCCACCTCTGCCACTGAGTCATCGTCTTGCTTTTTGTCTAAGAGCTACTAGCATAGGCTGAGCTCCTGACATGTGTCCTCAGTAAGGCAGCCACATGAAACAAAATATTTCCTGCAAAAGCACCAGTGGGGCAGAAAAATCTCCTCCCACAACACAGAGGCACAGAAAGTAACTTTTCTTTCTAAAGGGTCAAATCTAAAGAAAACATAAGCCAACATTAAGTCAATGAGTCACAGATATATACCCGTAAGAAATCTCAGAAAACCAAGAAAAACTTCAGGTAACTACAAGTTTTTAAAAAACCCTCCATTAATTAAAAGGGATATATCTGTCTAGCAAAAGTAGTAAGAAACAAATTCTAAGATCAGAGCAAGCTGAAGACTGACTTTGTGAAACACAAAAGGCTCTTATGGCAAGTAGTGTGGCTAATAGCAAAATCAGAAGCCATAAGACAGTCAGAACTACTGGCAAGAGCAAGGAAAAACAACGGAAAGGCAGCGCTGAACACCCTCCAAACATGCCAGGTAACAGATCGTACTGTTCTCATGCACTTAGGTCATTTGCTTGTCCTGCTCACACTGCTACCAAGGAAAGCACCTGAACAGCCACTCCATTAGGCCATGATCTCTGGGTACAAGTGCACCATTATGGACAGGTCACAAATTAATTTGTTGAAACCGACCATAAGCTGTTTTCCTCAAGGACCACTTCTACTAAGCAATTGTTTTTGCCTTGCAAATTGACAACCTTTTTTATTCATTGTTCCCTCTTTTATTTTGCTTCTGTTACTTTGGATTTTATCCTACACAAGTTTTATCTCTTTCATTTTCTGAGATATACTAATAAAGAAAACAGGTGGACCCTGGTTGGCACTATTTATTGACAAGCTTTTTTTCTGAACAAGGAAGGGTGAAAGAAATCTTAAGTCACAGTCTTTCACTTTTATGCTCTTTCACTCTTGAAAAGTCTGCCTGTGCAAAGCATGTCTCATTCCCCATGGCTGTGTTATCCTGCATCTAGTAAGGTAAAAATGCAACTGAAACTTTTCATGTAATTGAGCCCTGCAGATCTCTGCTCTATGAGGACTCTCCACAACTGTTAACAGTCTTTTCCCCTCAGAGGGAACACTACCTTAGGTCTCTACTCTGGCCAGGCACCAATTCTCCCATGAGTTATAGGAATGTAATTTTTTTAGACTTCCACCTTCCATCAAATTTGATTAAACAAACTTGGAGGGCAGGGTGGGTTTCATAAACAAAAGTGTGTGTGGCTTATTGCACAAATCACATTCCTTCCTTCCCTCAGGAAACCAGGTTAAAAACCCATCACCAAACCTCCCGGTTTGTGTGCATTAGCAACGCATGTCTCTTTTCTGAAAAGTATTTAGAAAAGGTACAAAAAAAGTACCTTTTCTTCAAGCTGATCTGTATCTGGAAAGTACAGCCTCAGCCTCAGATGACACAAATAGATTTCATTACTTCTTGTCCAGCACGGTTTAAAGAGAACAAAGGGAAGCTTGTTCCCTCACACAGATCTAGCAGAATGAAGTACATTCTCATCTTCACACATCCATAACAGAACTGCCTTTAATATTGACAACCCTATATATCTAGAATACAATGAGGGAGCAGAAATGATGGCATGAAATTCAAAGGAATGAATTACACTGGGAAGTAGGAAAATATGCGCAACAGTACCACATGTCAGCACATCTATTGCTTGGTGTATCTGTCCCTAAGGAAATAATGAAGACCTGATCACTTTGCAAATATTTTCAAGTTGTGCCAACATATATCAGAAATGCTTTAGGAAACATTCCTGACTCCAGGGAATGCTCTGATACTCCACACATGAATACACAATTGCACAAATCCTCTGTCTTATTCTGTCATTAAAGTCTAAATGCAGCTCAGGTAGAAAATTGGTCAAACAGCACACCCCACTGCCTTTCCACAACACTGCAACAGTAACTAAATTAAGCCATATGTTTAAGAGCTCAACTAGTCTCAGTCCCTCAAGGTCTTGCACAGAATGGAAAATTGTACTGGTTGGAGAAGTCAAGGAGCCTCATTTGGAGATTTAAAGGTATAGAGTACTTGAGGAAGGCTGTACAACCCCAACAGTTTATGCAACACACCTTCCTCACACAGCTCACTTGATCACAGGCTGTAGCCAGAATGTTACAGTCTAAACCAGAATATCAGATGTGTGTATCTGCCATGAAGAGCATAATAACCAGAATAATACTTTCTGGCCCGAACACGTATCCTTACAAAGTCACATTCAGAATTCCTTGCCGGCTTGTGCCAGAACACAAATAAGGACTGCAAATTTGGCACTAGCATTAGCGTGGAGGCACCACTGTGCTGCTACACAGCTGGCAGACACTCAATTAGCAGACAGCTCTTAAACCGGGTGTCGCTTTTTGGACTAATGGCGTAGGGCTCTCAAAGGACCTTCCCTAAAGTGTTGGTAACCTTTCAGCAGCACCACCTAATGCTTCAGCTACGCAAAATACTTGTGTTGATAGGGGTCTCACCTGAGGAGGAGGCAAGTGGTGCAGGATGTCCACTGAGCAGGCGGGAGTAGTTCCCAGCTGTAGTGTCTACACTCAACATGGAAGACTGGTCATGAGCCATGCCAGGCAATGGAGGCATGGGCAGAAGAGGTGCCCTGAAGATACACATAAAGGCTGTGAGCATGGACCAGAGGACAAGACATTATGACAAAGTGTACATTCTTCTAAGCATCCTACAATGAGCAAATCCTATATTACTAGCAGGTGGAAAGGGAAAGCGTTGACTGACTTATGAGTGCAAGAAGAAACAGCGCAAGGGATGCTGTATCCACAGAATTTGGGAAAGCAGCCCCAGGTCACTAGTGTGGAAAGGGCAGGCAGCAGGGACAGTGCAATGAAATCAGTCAGGTGGTCTCCAATCTTTCACTTAATTTTTCTCTTTTCATTCCGTTTTCTTCACAGGAAGACTCTTGCTCCAGACTGCCATTAACACCTCCCTCCAGAGACTTATTTCTTCCCTCCTTCCATCACTCCCCCTTGAAAGACCATCTCTCCTCTCACATACTCCCTTCCCCACCCCTCCCAATAAATGTCCCCTGCTTAGCTGTGAAAGTTGGTAGCTTGTATTTCTTCAATGAAGCCCATGACTTTGTAAGACTGATCTAAACAAGCAGCATTTCCATAACCAAGTGAAAAATCCATGGACATGGAAAGCGATGGTGGGAGGACTGGGATAAATAATTCCCAAATGCACACAAAGCACTGGGCCAACGCATTCACAGAAACTAAAGATGAAGGGGTGATTCTACAGATCTTGTATCTCATCCCCTGCTCTCCACATGACTTCAGCAAGAGGGATTTCAACAGTTTTATTTCAAAACAGTGCTACAGATTAATCAAAAGTCCTCTTAAGAGGGCCCACTACCCCACTACAATTTGCTCAGAAATCTGTCAGGCTGGAGAATACAGAGGACAAGCTACTGACGTACGCCTCAATGGGCAGCTCTCCATACATTAAACGTAAAGGGGAAATGGCAAAGATTTAATGCATTAGCGTGGACGAATGAAAAAACAAAGTCCCTCACCCATAATCATCTGATCCAAAAGGGACTGACAGAGCTGATGATGTTGGACATTTTTTGTTGACTTTCACACCCAGCTTCTCTGATTTTCGCCACTTTGCCCTGCGATTCTGAAACCAGACCTGATAAATGGAAATAAAGGATACATTCAGAAAGGAAACCATCTACACATGGAGACACAGGTAATGAATCAGCAATGACTGCCTCCACACACCACCAGGTGAGGCCAGAAACCTGTCTTCCAGAAAAAAAAAAGACCCTCATTAAGTGTTTCTTCCAAAGAATCTGCAAGATTCATTGAAATCAGAATGAGAACAGCAGAAAGATATCCCCAAACACCAGTTTTCTGTGCTGCCCACAATCTGCAAGATACAGAGATTAACTCAAATCTCTTTAGCCCCTTCACCTACCCATTATGTGTCTCATCTTAGGACATGGGAAGAGATGGAGTATGTAACTGCAGACTCCACTGCTGTTTTGGGCAGGGTATCTGGTTGTGCAGTGTCCATCCCTGCAAGCTCTCTTCTTTCTCTTGTCACCAGTGGCAGATGCAATCTCTATCCTGTTACTCATGAGCTTCTCTTTTCTTCCTACAAAGGCTCCTCCTCCCTACCCCAGTCCCACTCCCTGCCAATTTTCTGCACAGAACCCACAGCCAGCACTGTTACCCACACAGGCGTTACCATGATACGCTGTGGTGTTACACCAACCACGGCAGCAATCTCCTTCCTCTTCTCATTGTCAGGGTAGTGGTCTTCTTGGAACATCTTCTCCAACTCTTCTAGCTGCTCTAGAGATGATGCATTGTTCAAAGAGAGATGGGGAGTATTTAATAAGAAAATAAAATAAAATAAAATAAAAAAACAAAACAAAACACACACACATGAAGAAACAAGACAGGGGAACACAAAACAGAGCATTTCTACTATACTTAGAAATACACAAACAACATGAAAGACTTTTTTAAAAGTAAATCACAAAAATAAATTAAATTCTTCTTCCACAGTAAAACAAAAAGATTCACTATCAATATTTCAAATATGAGGCACTCGGCAAACTTTAAATTAAGTTTTCACACTTCTAATAGCATAGAATGCATCAAAACACCAGTGAGAGCAGATTAGCACCTCCATGCTGTGCCTGCAGTATGGTGAAGGAAACACCAGCGCTATTGGCACTAGAAGTGCCACTATCTGCTAGTGGGTTCCCCGTTATTTACCTGCACTATACAAGGTGCGCGACTTCTTCCTAACCGATGGTAGAATTTCTGGATTCTCAAGTAATTCTTTTCTTCCCTTGGCCCCATCATGGCTAATTCCAGATTCCAGGACAGAAGACACCTTGTAGGACTGCTGAGCTGCAGTGTTGGCTGAAGTACATTGAGATGATCTGTGAATACCTGGGCCAAAGACATGTTGTCTAGAGAGGTCCCCAGGGACTCCACTAGATGCTTTCTCAGCACACATTCCACTTCTGCCATTACTTTTTTTCTTCTGTGCCGCCTTTTCAATCCCATCAGAGTAACAACTCTCACACTGTTCATGTAACCCTGACTGACTCGTGGATTCCTGTGCAAATTCAACGCCAGAAAGTGGGAGCACAGCCTTCACATCACCGAGGAAATTTGGCAGCCTCCCACACACAGAAGCAAGGTCAAGCTGGCTGTCAAGGGCCGCTGAGCCTTGCGAAGTTGACCCAGTTGCCTGCAGGGTGCAATATCTTCCATCTTCCTCCACCAAAGCTGTGCTTCGGAATGCAGACAACACACTGCTCCCTGTACCATGCCCACCGACAGCATCAGCATCTACCGTGAAGTGCTCAGTATTCAGCAATGTATCCTCCTTCTTGTCCTGGAGCTCTACAAGGAAAACATGAACAACAACACACACCCCCCCAATCCTACATGCACATTGTCTAAGCCAGAAGTGCCTGGATGGCACGAGAAAGAGGGTGTTCCTGGATAGGAAGTTTCAGTTACAGGAGGGAGAAAACACAACGCAATGAAACCCAACACTGGAAAGAACTAGAGAGTTCAACATAAAGACTGTCACTGGGGCAGAGCATTGCTAGGAAAGCAACAGCAAAGAACGTGGTATGGTCAGTATGGAGATATTCAAACATCTGAGATGAGAAAAGCCTCATTTTGAGAGTGAAGATGCCCACAAAAAAAAACAACAACTGTAAACTACAGGAAGAATTAATTTCAGACACAGAGAATAAAGAGACAGTTGTGTATTACAAATACAGTAGTGGGAAAGCAGCAGCAGGGATAACAAAGATCCTTGGAATAAGGAGCAGAACAAAAATCAGTGACTTATCAAGACACTGTTACCTCATTAAAAAGAGTAAAACAAAAATACAAGGAAAATTCTGATATACTGTGTCAGCAGTGATTATCTGAAAAATGACGTCACTTTTTGATTTATAGAGGTTTCTGTTCCTATCATATTCAAGCTGACCAAGCAAAAAAATTGCACAAACTTCAAACAACTGCCTTAAATTAGTTTTCTGCAGCTTCAGCCACAACACTTACAAATAACAGCCTTACAAGATAGGTAATGAAATAGCTGGTTGAGGACAAAAGTGGGTTAAGAAGTCTGATCAAGTTTAACAAAAAGCACAAACTGCATTACACTAAGAGAAACTGAATATCAAAAGACAGGTCAGAAAGAATACAGCAAGAGAAATAATTAAAATAGGCAACAGAATAATAAAGCAGCATTATACTTTGCCAGATGAGATACGCATTTCCAAAACAGGAAAACTCACTGATTATCTCAAATGTGTGATTGTGTGTGATTTCTGCTACTGACAAAACAAACAAACAAAATAGAAAATTGGAAAAAAAAACAAACAAAAAAACAACACAAACCAAAATGGATTATTTCTTAAGAATAGAAAGCAGACTAATGAAACCAAAACCATACATCTGACTCTGTTTGGAAAAAGGAAAGTTTGAGCAGACTGTTGGTAGCATTTCAGTTTCACGTGCCTACAGAGAAATGTGGTTAACTTAGGGAGGAAAAAAAGATAGAAAATAATTTAATATCATTCTGTCCTACTTTTGCTATATATTAGTGCAATGACAAAATAAAGGACTTGCTTTCTGCCTCAATGTTTCTTCCTTAAACAATTGTTAATCAAGAAGGAACCCCACACCATCATTTAGATGGGAGAATCTTCATGGAAGTACAAGGGGACGCCAGGTTGCTTCCAAGACCTTCTAATTTGCTTTTTACAGGATTAAGAGAACCAAATTAGTTGCAGAAGAAAGAGACAGAAGCAGGAAGCTATGCAACTATAATAATAATATGATCTTGTTAAGAAGAAACAGTTTCCACTGCTGTTAAATGAGATGAAATATCCTGATAGGGAGGGTCAAGAACTGAGCAAGGCAGAAGCTGACTCTGTTCTATATAATTCCTTCTTGCACCTTCCTCCTTGCTGACTCTGAGCTCTTCTCACTCATTATGTGGAAAAGCCAATATTTTCATGTGTCATCCTCTCCATCTGCAGAGGAAGAGATTGACACCTGCGAGTTTTTTATCATTTATAGGCATATTCCTGCAAGAAAATGTAATTTGCTGTCTCTGTTTCTAAAACATATACCAAAGGCCTGACAACAACTTGGGATTGCCAAAGAAAAGACCTGAAACGAAAATAAAGCTAGGAGAGAAAGACAGGTCTTTGTAGTAGTGACCAGGGAGTTGCAATCCCACTCCTTTCTCCCATCGTTCATATAACAAAGGACCAAACTGTGCATTACTTTATCACGCTTTTAGAAAAAATAACCTTAAATAGAGAGGATTTTAACAGACTGGGAACATCATACATATAGAGTTAGTCTGGAACACACAAGCAAGCAGCAAAGTCCTCATTTTCGTTTCCTCACAGCTGCCTCCTTAGAGATTTATTGGAACGAGGTAACCACTTCCACAGTAGCACCAAGATTTTTAAGGTTGTTCTGAGCATTTGGTAAAAAGCAACCTGAACACACGCACAGGGAGAAACATCAGCTTCACAGGTCCACTCATGCAAGCTCAGAAAAGAAGGAGGAAAACCAGACAGTGGGTGAAGGTGGCAAAGTGCCAGCAGCCTAGAAGCCTAGAGGCAGCAGGAACCCCTCAGTGTGACACAAAGGGAAGCCCATCTGCCTCCAACCCTCATGCCAGCTGGCCAGGCACTTTCACAATCCAGGTGACTTAAGGGCCATACAGTCACTGAGCCGAGCAGGAGCCCATTGAACTAAAACCTGCCAAGGCACCCCAGGCAAAACAGCAGGTTCCCCCCAGGCCCAAGGCACCGCCAGGCCACCTGCCCGAGGCAACGAGGGAGACAAGGACTAATGGCTGCCACAGCCCGCAGGGCAGACCCGCCGCACAGGTCGGGGCGACCAGGGTCGTTATCCTCCACCAGGGCTGCTCATTAGGCTCATTGCCGGGCGCCTCCTCTCCGGCGATTAATGAGAGCCGATGCTCCAGCCCCGCGGCCCTTACCCGGCGCTTCGGGCGCCCGCTTCTCCTCCTCGCCCGCCCCGTCCATGCCGGCTCGGCGGCGACGCGTCCGACCCGGCCGGGTTAATGTCCCGTCCGGCGGCGAACCCAGCGCGGGCTGCAGCCGCGGCCGGCTCATCAAGGACACCTGGGCCGCCAGCGAACCCCGGCATAGAGCGGGGCCGAGGCTGCCTGACCAACCTACCTACCCCGGCCGCCCGGGCAGGCGGGGAGCGGCAGAAACGGGCTCCCCCAGCAGCCGCAGGTAGCGGTCCCGCAGCCCCGGGAGCCCCGCAGTCGTGGCGGAGCCGGGACGGTGACTGGGTGGTCCCGCTGTCCAGGTTCCCTTTACCCTCTCAGGGGTCCCAGCCGGGAGCAGCCATCTTCTGCGGGGCGCAGAATGCAGGTGTGGGAGGCTAGAGAGCTGGTCTCTGAGAGGGGAGAAATCTGGCGCCCACCATAAGGTGCAGAAATGCTTTTGGCACATCCTGAGGACACCTGACAGACGATGCTTCTTGATCTCCCGTGAGGAGTGGGGTTAAATACCGCTAACAGCATGCCTTAGAAACCCAGGTGTCACCAAACAGTGTGTGGTATGAATCAGATGAACTCTGTTATCTTTCTTGTGGGGAAGACACTCTTTTTTTTTTTTTCTCATGTGCTATGGCTGTAGTTTTTTGGCAGTGCTTCTGATTCTCTATAAACTAGTAGTTTCAGGTAATAAATGGCACTTCTTGGCTTTTAGGTGCTGTAATTTTGCATCTTTGCAGTACTTAAAATTCTTGGAAAAAACAAGGCTCCTAAGACAATGATACCGGGCCATTAGACCTCTCGCCCTATGACAACTATTGTCATCTGCTCAGGTAACATTTAAAACAGCTTTGGGTACTATAGGTGACTACTTTGCAGGTGACTACAGAAGATGAAGGGCAGGAGCAAGCCAAGCCTGACTTTTCTGACTTCTTTCTTGCATACAGTTGATGGGGAGACCTGTGCTGCAACTTAAGTCACAACAGTTCCAGACATCAAGCCCTCTGCTCTTGCATCCTCTGTGTACAGCTTTTCTAACCACTGAGTGAGTGCAGCTGGCTCCAAATATAGAATCATAGAATCATTTTGGTTGGAAGAGACCATTAAGATCATTGAGTCCAGCCATAACCTAACTCTGGCACTAAATCATGTCCCTATGAGCCTCATCCACACATCTTTTAAACACCTCTAGGGATGGTGATTCCAGGACTTCCCTGTGCAGCCTGTTCTATTGCTTGACAAGCCCTTCTGTGAAGAAACGTTTCCTAATATCCAATCCGAACCTTACATGGTGCAATTTGAGGCCATTGCCTCTTATCCTGTTGCTTGTTACTTGGGAGGAGAGACCAACACCGTCCATGCTACAAGCTCCTTTCAGGTAGTTGCAGACAGCGATAAGGTCTCCCCTCAGCCTCCTTTTCTCCAGGCTAAACAGCCCCAGTTCCCTCAGCTGCTCCTCATCAGACTTGTGCTCCAGGCCCCTCACCAGCCTCATCTGCAAACAGACACAACAATGCTTGCTTGAAGAATGTGATTTGCTTAATTGTGTTCTGCTGGACCAAGAGAGAACATTCTTCATCCTTATTTCGGTTCTTGGCTCAGTATCTTACTGCTGGCATGGTACCATTGTCCTGCTGTGCATTTCTGCAAATATCCTGTCTTTGTTTCAAGGTTTGCATCCAAGGTCCTGCTTCTGCAGCTGCTTTCACCTCAGAGTAGTTTCATTATGTTAAATGAGTGTCACCTGAAACATGAGCCAGCATTTTGGTGACAGTATAATTAGGATGACAGTGCACCTGGTTCCGTGACCAAATGCAAGATGGGCTGGCTGGAATGTTACTGCTGCTAAAATGCATTCAGCTGACAAAGCAGGGGTTCAATACGCGATAATAGTGCAAAGACAAAAATCACTGCCTGCTTTAGAGGTTCCTGCTTCTGAGCAAGGTTGTGTTTAATTACTGAACTCTAGTCCTAATGTCAGCTTTTTCTAGAATTGTGAAAGGGAGTAAGAACTGTGGAGAATGCTTTCATTTGTTTTCCTCTAGGAGGGACCAACACAGGTCTCCAGGACTGTGAGGTTTGGGGACAAGGAGTGTTGTTTTGTGTTGTTTGTTTGTTTTGTTGGGGTTTTTTTACATATTTTATACATTTTTAGATGAAAAAATGACAAGTCATAACATTTGATTTTCAGACATAAACCACAAATTGCTCACATTCTCAACAAAACTTTTAAAATGTAGTTCATGCTTGTACTTCATTGCTGTTCTTACCACAAAAAGAAATGAGTGTACCTTCCCTCTAAAGGTGGTCTTTATTTTTTGTTTTCAGTGTAGAGGCACTAGATTTCTTTTGTTCAGATATGCTCTGTATCAGTCTCCACAGGTTCCTGTGGAAGATGATGGCTTCCTTATGCTTCAATTTACAGCTGGCTGTTTAAAATGCACTGGCATCTCTCATCCAGCATTCCCATTCTGTGGACCTTTTCTGGGTTTTGGCTGACAAACTCTATACTTCGATTTCTGTTTAACACCAATTTTCTGGGAAATCAGGTTATCCACATTAGATAATGTAGGGAGAGATCCTGGTTCATAATTAAGGCTGTAATAGGATGTAGCAGATACTCTGTCAGCTTGATTCCTGCCTCCTTGATTCCTGCAGTTTCAAGTGATACTGTACTAGCTCAAGTTTGTACCAGCCAAGGAGATGCTAATCAGTTTCAAAAAAGCATGAAGCAATTCAGTGCAGATTTGTTTATAGATTTTGGTGACAGGATGGTGCTAGGGCTAAAAAATTAACTAAATAGTGAGAAGCTGAAATGTAAGAAAAAGTAAATAAGGGTATAAGCACTTAGTCTTAGAAGCATGAGCTGACCTTTAAAGGTTCCTAAACATAGAAAAACCTGACAACAGGAAATTAAGGCTGTACCTGAGACATGGAGAAGTTAACCTTTGATCCAGCTAGTTAAACGGTCTAAAACTCCTGTCAGTCACAACAGAGGCCTTGAAGCTTCCTATATCTCAACAATAATTTTGACAAGAACATACAGAATTTAACATAGAGACCACCTTGGGAGACTGCCATGAACAATATGTCTGCCTCTTTTTAAGAGTGGAAATTGACGGAGTAAAGAATTCTTGACTTCTAAAAATGTTTCACGAGATGACTTCTAATTCAGAATGGCAATATCCATGGCCTGCCTCCTCACGATACAAACAGCAAAAATGAAGATGAGATGATGTGTCTCAGTCTGCCTGCATCAGATGACCTTACAAGGGCACGTGCTGAATTGATCCCATGGCAGCGTTCTGTATGGCAGTTGAGACATCAGTGATCCTGAAGACTTATGTATTGCATAAATTCATGGCAGCCTGGCATAAGCAGACATTCTGGATCTCTGAACATCCCTGGATCTTGTTGAGGATTGTAACTCTTTTTGTGTCAGTTATTGTAGTCTGAATTAGGTTTTGCTTTTGTTCTTACCTATGGACCATCTTCAATTCTTCTAGGGGAAAAAAAAAAAGAAGGGTAGGCAGCTTGTAATCTGGACCATAGATGGAAATACAATTGAATAATTGCATTCTGCCTCACTGACTGGACTCCCATCTTCTGTAGGTCACCTCTTTAAGCTTACCTTGTTATACTGATGACTTACACCACTATGGAACCTGCCGCAGCAGTCATTTCAGGGCTGGTGGTAATGCTCTGAAGAATTTTAGGGTATGGCTGGCAAAGCAAGCTTCCTCATTGCCTCAGCTAGGTATTGCTATTTGTACTTAATATTCATGTAGAAAGGAGAATTATACAGAAAACAAAAAAGAAAATAAAATACTGAATGTATTTCTGAAAACATTCAGAAAATGTTGAATTACTGACATTTGAGGTGAAAACCTAAGTTACAAGGAAGGCAGAAAGTTGTTTTAACTGGAGAAGTGCATAAGTTTATTAGGACTAAAAGCAACTTTTTTTTTTTTTTTCAAATCCAGCTAAAATTATTGATATAAATAGGCTGTAATAAGCTGTACTAGATACAACATAAATGGGAATTAAAGGCAGAATGTTACAGAGACAGAAAGCTGGAGAAATGAAGATAACTAATTCTTCAAATATATTAAATGCAAGAAGGCTACACGTTGCTTTCTTTGGTGTGTTGATTCTTATACTTGATCTTGCATTGACTGAACGCAAACACTTTAACACAGAAATAGTATTTTACAGTTGAAGGCGTATCCTCAAATAGGCAGGTTCTGCACAGAAGCAGGACTGCATGTAAACTGGACTTAAAACCAGAGAGTTCTAATAAAGAACAAAGTCCCTGGTCCATATTTTGACTTTATCTACAGTGGCTAAATATCTCAGTGTTTTCTATAAGTGTGCAAAATGGTGCATGCAAAACCACATCAGCTATCAGATTAAGAGCAGCAGGAAAGTGCCACTTCATTGCATATGCTTAGTCATGGTTATTTTGTACAGGGCACGTACCGACACGTAATAAAAATCTTTATCAACAGTCATTGTTCTACTTTGAGTGGGAGGCAGAGTAAAAAAAAAGTCATTTCAGATGGCTTATTGGGACACTTGTTCAGAAGAGAGGTGACCTTTGTGAAACAGATTCTTCAGCTTGATACCTCTTAAGGTGCAGGCAATCATCACAGTGGCTTCTGAAAACTTCGCTTAACTCAAGTGGGTCTTCTAATGCTGTTAAGGACTCTTAACAGTATGTAGAGTCTGAGTTAAATTTCGGTACAAAGAAATATTTGCCTATCTAAAAACCAGTAGACTTGCACGATCAAATAGATAAATTGTTCTAAATGGAAATTACACTATGGAGATCAGTATCGAGATATCAAGAGGATATTCAAACGGAAAACTCTCCTCAACTATATTGTGCTTCGCACTTAGCACCTTCCTTCTCAGGAACTCAAAGCTCTTAGTATGCTAATACTAGTGAATTTAGCCTCACATCATCCAGTGAGGTAGGTAAGTTTACCCCCATTTCACAGATGGGAAAACTGAGGCAGAATTCTGAAGCGACTTGCCCAAGGTCCTGCAACTTGTCAGTGGCAAAACCAGGAACACATTTTCAGAAGTCCAGATCCCAGACTTCTGTCCAATCAAAGTCCCTCCCTACTACCACAAAGCAAGCAATATACGCAACCTTTTTTTCCTCCTACTGCTGCCATAGTCCTGGTGACACAGAGGAAGTGAATGATTTTTCCTGATTGAATTCCTGCTTTCTTTGGCAAAAAGCACCTGGTTCTGTCAAAGTGCTGTATTATGCTCTTTGCAGAGGCGTTTCTTCTGAGGCACAATATAAAAACAAAAATATGGTTTCCCCATGGCAGGGAGACTGTACAGGTCCAAACAAAGTAGTGTCTTATTTCTTGCAGAAGACCTGCTGCTTGGCATTCTTTACACGCTGCTCCTCCTTCAGGTTCTTCTGCCGTGCCTGTTTGCTGGATATGAGTTCCACATGTTCTGCGGGGAACCAGCCTCTCTCCCGGTCTGAAAGTTTTACTCCTTCCATCCATCCTTCAGTATGAGGAAAAGCACAACATCACGAAAAATAAACATTTTCTCGTTCTTCCCCAAAAGCACCCACCCTTCCACAAGGCCCTAAGATCAAATTAAAAGATCCTCTTTCAGCTTCCAAATAAAGTGTGTTAATGAAGGGTCTCTTCATCCCCTCAATCCAACAGCCAGGAATAAGAGGCTCCAGCTGAAGCTCAATTGTGTTGTTAGAGCTTTACAACTTCCTACAGGTAATTTAAGATAGCCATTGTTCATTCTGCTCACCATCATTACTGTTCTGCATAACCATGATGATATCTGCTTTCTCCAGAGCCAGCTCATCATTTTCTCGAGCCTTGTAGGTCTTTATGCACTGAACCTGTGGTGCATCTAAAGGGGAGGAAAGATCAAAATGGTATATTATTAATAGAAAGCAATAATAAAACTGTGTGGATCAGCCCCAGTGGAGGTAGGGAATAAGGGACTGCCCATATACTAAAGAGCACAGAACTGGGACACTGTAGGTTTTCTACCTAATATGAGGAAGAAAAATGGATAAAATAACTGGCAGTACCTGGCACTGAGGGAAAGCCCATGAAAATCTTATCTATTTACAAAAAAGTAAGTATTCTACCTCAGAGTAATTTCTGGGATGTTTGACCTCACAGTGACTCCAACTCCTCTGAGCCAGCCCACCCCCATTGCTGTAGTAGCAGAGCAGTCTCACCAGGGCATTCCAGGAGGTCCAGTTCTCCTCGCGGAGGAGCCAAAGCAGAGATCCACCTCAGCTTCTCACTGCTGGAAAACATCACCAGATAGGTGTCAGGATTCAACATGAGGGATAGCAGTCTGATGACAGGCACTGGGGGGTGTGTGTACAAGTTTACTCTCAAGAGGGGTCAGGAAGTGGGTACTCAGCAGAAAACAGAGAAAATGGAGAAAGGGGGTAGGAGGAAAAGGCAAAACCTCCCATTTTTGAAGGCTGACGGTACGACATAGTGTGGTAGTATTGCAGAACAGCTATGATGAGAGAAGAGCAAGGTGGTTCATTAGGGGCTTGTTATGGCAAGAGGATGTTTTTCAAGTCCTCTGCTCAGCAGCTGCGTTTGGTATTTCAGCATTTGGGCAGCTGAGGGGCAATCGTCAGGCTCCTGGGAGGTGTCTGGCTATGGTAATGCGATATACTGAGGGTAACCTTGAGCTCTTACTGTGTCTCTGTACGAAACAAAAATTCCACTCTCTTTCCCTGGTAATTCTGAAGTAGAAAGAGACGGAAAACATTTTTGTTTGTTCCATGTAGTTTCATCTCGCACTTCTCCCCACGCACATCTGAGAAAGCAGCATGATCAAATACGACAAAACGTCCACCCCTGCAGGTAAAGAGGAGGAACAAAACAAGCTGTGAGTTTTAAGGTGATGTGGGTTACAAAGTGAGTCTATGTAGATTTCTGATGTCAGGAAAGCAAAAAGTTTTTAATGAGTCTTCATCTGCTTCAGGCACCTTAAGCTTTGTTCCTATTAGAAGTCTCAGAAGGCCAAAGAGAGGAGGGACTTAATGAAAAGGGTAGAAATACTGAGCTCTGTCCTGTTAGAATTTTATTTGACAGCTTACAGCTTAAAGACAAGACTGCCCTTCCAAAATCCCAACACAACCAACCAACAACTCTTAGTTTCTTGACAAACCCATGATTTGCATACTCACTAATCTTCACACTGTCCTTTAGGAAGAAATTATTTACTAAGTAAAACTAGAATAAATGGTTATTACTGAAGTGTTTCACATTAAAGAGATGGAGAGGCAGAATAGAAGCGTTGCACTAGGGACCAGAAGATACCTTGTTATATTATCATGTGTTGTAATTAAGAGTTTGGAATATCAGATTCCATACAGTTGCATGATACTCACATAATGTAGGATTAGGAGAGTGACTTGACAAGTGCTGCCACTCGCTGGCAGGCAGAGGGAAAGGACTCTTTCACCAAAGCACAGACCCAGAAAGAGACAGGTATTTTAGAAGGGGCAGCGAGAATTGTGTTGAAGCACTCACTCCTTCGGCCGAGACAGGAGCAGACAGTCATTGAAAAGATGTAGGTAGATGGGACGGGTGGTGACTTTCCATTTTGGACTCAGGTTGTTGAAGTCCAGTGCTGTTAACTCACCACACTTCACAAGTCGCCTCGACTGTGAGATGAGTGGGAATATCTGCAAGAAAGAAAAGAACATTCCTTTCAAGTGTTAACAAGGAAATGTGTAGCTTTGAGTTTCGGTTTTGCATTTTTGCCCTTATCTAGAGGAAGCATGTTTTCATCTCCCAGCTGGACAGCCATAAGTCATGGTAGACAGTCTCAGCTCAAAGCTGACATGAACAACTGGGTAAGGGAAACACTGATAAAGAGCTGACCTGTATATGATATTCTGGTTCAACGGTTCCATGCATATTGGAGAGGAGAACAAAAAGTAAGCACAAGTGACTTTGTGAGGAAAGAGAGAAAATACATTAGGCTAGAGCAAGGCCCAGGGAATGGACAAGCTCACCTTGCACTCAAATTCAATCTTCTGGCTGAGGTAGATCAGCTCTTCAGTGCTCTTCATGCGCTGGACATTTTCATTGCAATCCTTGATAAGCTGCAGAGGAAAACAGTCAATCAGTAAGGTGGGAGCAGAACTGCCTGGTGGGATCAGTACTATTCCCAGGAGACCCTCAAGAGTCACTGCAACTGACAACTCCTTGGGCATCCTCCTGCAAAAAAATATTTTTCTAGGTGAGCATACTAAACTTCTCCATACCTATAATGATCATCCTTCTTTCTTAAGGAAGAAATTCTTCAGATGAAGTCTCTGTGATAAGTATTTTATTAACTTTGGATTCTGTGGGGGGATACTAGAGACATCTCTCCCAGGTGACAGAGGTTGAATTACTGGTCACTTGGAAGCAACTCTTATTAGATGCTCCACTGAAAACACAAGAGGCTGATTAGTTAAACATCAGCCCTGATTTTCCATAACCCTGATCTTGTTGCCAGTACCAGTGAGGACAGGACACAAAGAAACAGAGGTACTTCGGCCTGTAAAAGCTGCCTACATAGCTGCCTGAGGTGATACAGAACAGCTGCATGACAGTGTTACAGAGATTAGGCTGGCTTTAACAGAGCTGGAGCCTAAGGATTTCAGGTATGACATCTTGCCTACCCACCTCAGATGGAAGTGTTTTGGGAGCTGTGCAGCACATAGGTGCAGTTCAAAGAGTTTTAAGGAGGTACATGTCATGTTGAAATGGTCTTTAGGTTTGAGTTAGCGAATAGGGGAAAGTTTGTAAGGAAGGGACTGATACTCCAATAAGGTCAAAGGATCACTAGACAGAAAAGGAGCTAGCCAAGAAACAAGTCCACCTTATGCTGCTATGCAAATTTTAAACAGCAAGTTGTCCCAGAAGACTTTAAATCTTGTCTTTCTAATAAATAGGATAGAGGAAGGGATGTAAACTAGTAATGCCTTGCCATTTTTTTCTTTTTTTTTTTTTTTTTTCTCTTAAAGCATGATTTTCTTGCAGAGGCTAGGGTAAGAGTTGATCACTAATTAGAGACAAAGATTAGGAACACAAAGGGGAAATGGTGGTTAAGAGACTGAAAAGAGTGAGCCTAGAAAAAAAGCAGTTCAAAATCATTAGTGCAGGTTCAGTTTCATCAGAGCTGGCTCCTGCTTTAGTGCTTTCTGCTCACAGCTACCACTGCACATGTAGGAGAATCACATGAACACAGTAATTTGCTACTGGTGAAGATCAACGATAAGGGCCCTTGACAAGGCTGAGGATCAATGAAAAGGACTGGGCCACTTAGGTGCCCTGCAGCTGTGTGATGCAGCATGGCTGTGAACCATGGCTGAGCTGGAAGGGACCCACAGGGATCATCAAGTCCAACTACTGACTCCATACAGGGCAAACTAGAAGTCAAACCATATATCTAAGAGTGTTGTCAAAACACTTCTTGAACACCCATCAGGCTTGACACTATGGCTTCTTCTCTGAGAAGCTTGTTCTGGTGCCTGATCATCCTCTCAGTGAAGAACTTCTTCCAAATATCCAATTTGAATTTCCCCTGACACAGCTTTGAGCCATTCCCTTGCATCCAGAGAGAGGAGATCAGCACCTCCCTCCCTCCTCCCCCTCACAAGGAAGCTGTAGACAGCAATGAGGTCACCCCTCAGTCTCCTCTAAGCTCAACAAACCTCACATCGTATCCTCAGCCACTCCTTGCAAGTCATGCCCCTTCGCTATCTTTGTTACTCTCCTTTGGACACATCATGGTATTTTTGTATCCTTACATTGTGGAGCTCAAAACTGCACACAGTACTCGAGGTGAGGCCACACCAATACTGAGTATAGTGGGACAATCATTTCTTTTGACCCATCAGCTATGCTGTGCTTAATGTACCCAGGATACAGGTGGCCCTTTGGGATGCCAGGGCACATTGTTCGCTCAAATTGAGGGTACCATCAACCAAAACCCCCAGATCCCTTTCTGCAAAGCTGCAGGATGGGCTGACTGTCTTACCTTTTCAAGTGCATCATAGGCCTGTGTTGCTTGCACTTCCTCCTCAGACCCCGGTCGAGTTCTCTTCAGGATATTCTGCATGAAAGATTATGTTTTTCATAATGTAAACAGGAAAAGCTGGACATGTGTATCTGGAAGGGGTAGGAGAAACAAGGAGCCACCAAGATGCCAGCCTCAAAAGAAACTAAAGCAATAGTAGGTAAAGAGATGTGGAAATAACAAGGCCAGAACTTTGAGATGCAGAATGTCACTGATAAGCTGCTTTGAACAGGGCATCCCTGACAAAATCTAAAACATATTAACTATCACATCCAAGTTAGATGGCATAGGAAGCAACCACTAATCCCAGCACAAACAGCCTTACGAAAAGAATTGTTCTTTGCCTAATACTCCTTTTCTCCTGTTTAAAAAAGGCTCAAATAATCAAAAAGAAGAATTTCATAGAAAGAGCTCAAAATTAATTCCTTAGCAATTTGCTGGTTCCCTGTCTGGAAGTCTTCTCTTAGTCAATGTTGCAGGCAAAGAGTAGAGGCAGGCTGCCTTCCAGAGGGCAGCCAAGGAACCTTTGGTTTTTTTCCTAGCAGGAAGCCAAAAAAGTTCAATAAAATGTAAATCAACAATGTTCCAAGAAGACTCCATAAATTATCTATTGGAGTACAACTGAAGTAGTGTTGCAACACAATCCTAACTGGTATATAAACTACATTGCCTCACAGAGGCTATTATATCCAGTTCATGGTGCTGGTCTAATGCACAGCAAGCATTTGTACAATGACAAACGGGTTTGTTTTTGCAAAGACATATTCACAATATATGCAACAGAGTGGCTTTAAAGCATCTTGCCAAACTTGTCAGAGGTGCAACACGAAAGGCTGTATGCCGTCGTTCCCCCCGCGCCCGGAGCCAGCATATATTTATATGACCTTCAGACATGAAGAAGGGTCAGCTTAAGAGAAACTGTAGGAAAGCAGAGAATCACCATGGTTACCTGTAGGAGGAGTTTGAGTCGAGTGATGCGCTGGAAAGGGAGGATGAGGAAGGATTTAAGTGAGAGGCGCTGGCATACTGGATCACTTTCCAGTCTCTCCAGGACTTGCTGGAACCCTGCATTTCCATTTCTGTGTGAGTGGTAAAGAAAGAAGACATCCAGGCATCAGAACACATAAATAGTCTTCTTAATATCAGATTTCAGTGAGTGCTGGAACACTCCCAAGAGCTGGGTTTTGTCCCTGGGCCAAGAGATGTCAAGAAACTGCACGATCCTGCTGAGGAAGAGCAAGTATGGGTCTCTACCAGCTATAGAAAGACAGCAGTATAACTGTTATATCTTTCCTCTTTCTGCCACAGCCCTCTGGAATAAAAGCCAGAAGTAACATCTGCATTTCAATTCCCCCTATTAGTAGGGTACCTTTCACAGAGAGAGTGGTGGTTTGTATTCTTCCCTTACGCTGAATGGTCCAGCTCCAGGGCCTGTATTCAGGGTCTGGAAACAGCTGCCTCCCCTCTCTTGCTACTCCTGAGAGGAGCTGCCTTCCCCCATAATGTCTCTCTTACCCTCTTAGACTGGGTCACTGCCATCCAGTTTTGTGTGTTGGGCAGTAGGACAGACAAGGCTCAAAGTATGAGAGTAATATCAGAATAGCCAATCCGACATTCTTGAAGAGACGGGGAAGAGGATTGTAGGCACAGTAAACATTGCCCTAGACAATATCCTGGAGGTCCTCTGTGTGGAAATGAGCCTTCCCTGAAGGGAATCAGTTGCGACACTAGATCTCTTCCGGTCAGCAGAACCCAGAGATGGTGCCTGCATAGCCTGTTGGGAACAGTGTCTTCCACTGGAATCACTGTAGCTTCACTGTAGTTGGTTTATTGCAAAGGGAAGCACTCAGTGCAGAAGTGGCCAGAACACTTTGCTCAGGACTAGGCTCATACCTGAGCAATGCTTGCTTGTGCCACCACGTACATAAGAGGAGGGCAAGAGATGTTCCACTCCACCACCCAGAGCAAAACAGACCAACAGTGGTCCTAGGATTTTCAATCAGTTTTAAAGACTCCTGGATAGCCAGTTCAAGCTTACTGACAGCAGCCATATTTTTCTTAACTACAGAATCACAGAATGGTTCAGGTTGAAAGTTTCACTTGAAATTGTCACTTTCTGGTTCTTAGTAGTCTGAAAACCACTATCCAGGACAGTCATTTTTGCTCTATTCAGTGGAGAGTAGGCAGAGAGAATAGCCTGCAATAGAATCAGATATTAAATCTTCTTTCCCTTTCCAGCGCTATGGGAGAAAAGCCTGCAGCAGCTATGTCCTGCTGTCCCAAATGCTATCAAATTTAAGAAGGTTCCTGCCTGTTCTTCTGGGAATGTAGTGGAAGCACTGGCCAACAGCCTGTACCTGCCGTATTGTCCATCATTCGAAAGCATGAATATTCAAGGTGCAGCAAGGAAGTAAAGGAGAAGGGGGCAGCAAAGGAGAAAACTTACAGTAATCGCTGGAAGGTTTGCTCCTGATACGTCTGGTTTGTTACATATGGTAGATACACCCTGCGGAACTCAGGGGCATGTTTCAGAGCCACATCACACACATGGAAGGTGAACATGTCCTCCTCAAATTTCTCCTCCAAGTCAAAGAGGAAACTGCAGCACATAGTTGTGGTGCCATAAAAGGAAAGGGAAATAACAGTGTCATTTACTAAAGCAGGAATGTCCTCAGTCCACTAAAATCCTGTCAGCCTGTATGTAAGTCCAAGACAGCTTCTTACTTCTAGAGAGAGCATAAGGCCTGCACAATGACAACTTAGGGCTATAAATCAGCAAGAAAGAACCAGAGGCAAAAGACCTCTGTTCCTGAGAAGTCATACTTGCTACTTCTAAAGGCATGGTCAGGAAACAACTGAAAAATTAAGACATTACCAGAATAACCTCACTAGTAGAAATGGAAAAGGTAGCGGCAAACCTTACTAACTTAGCAATATATGTAGCCAACCCTTGCAGGAGAAAAGCAGAACGGAATCCAACAACATATAGGATTCCTTGCATGTGGGGTCATGTCTATATTTTATGACTTATGCTGAATTGATTCACATTAGGTTCTGTCAAGTGATGGCTGTAACTTACTTTTTCTCTCTCTCTTTTTTTTTTTGTTTTCTTTATTTTTGTTCAGGGCTCGTGCAGCTGCTGCTTCTCTCTTGTATTTGGCAGGAGCTGCATTTGGTTTTGGCCGAGGTCTAATTAGTCAAGTTTACTTGTAGTTGAAGCCAACACAGCACACCTACAGGAGCATTTTGAACATTTTGACCTCCTGCAACAAGCTTTGCACACAATTGCTTCATATATCTGGGACTTAACACCAAGATTTACATTGCCCCATCACCTAAAACAGTGAATGTTCCTTTCAGGGCAGCAGTGGTATGCAATGTACCTTGAAGGCCAGTGAACACACAGGAATGAAAGATGTCATGGAATGGAATGATGGGCTGTGTCTGTGCTTCGTGAAGGGTGTTAGTCTTGGAAGTAAAGGTCCATGTCTCACCTGGCGCTGACATCGCGTACATCATGAAGGCGTGAGAAAAGCCACTGACGCTCTTGGTTGGTGAGCATTGCCTGGAGCTCTGCTGATCGCTGGAAGTGATCCACAGCCACATTTAAACTGCGCAGGTATGAAGCCTCAGACATTATCAGCTCAAACTTGGCCTTGAGAGATGAAAGAATGGAGCACAGCATCAGTAGACTACTCAAGTCTGATGAATCTTATGGAGGAGACAGGCAAAGGAAACCTCCCAGCACATGACATAAGCAGTGTATAATTACAGAAGATAGGCTTTAGGAATGAAAGGCAAGCATGATATTATACATAGGCTGTCTTTCTTTAGAATAGAAACTTGTGATGTGACTTAAAAATAGCTACCTGTTCCCATTTTACTTTTTATTCCCCTTCAACTCCACTTTCAGTAGGTTTCCTGTTTAACACGCTCCCATAAATTTTCCAGCATCCATATCACCCTTGTTTTTCTCCTTCATTGTTTCCCATTCTGTTATTTTCTCCTTTTTTCTCTGGATCCTCCCATCTACTTCTCAGTTCATCTCATTTTCCTTACCCAGTTTCTCTATGTACCATTTTGCTGAACCCATACGTCTTCCTGTTTCTTCTCAGCCCTGCAGCTCACACAGGTCAATTTGGTAAACTCACGCTCTACCACAGGAACTACAATACACTGTGGTTTTATTAGCATCTCTCATCAGCTTATGTGTGGGAGAATGCTGGAAGTCTTCTACTTTAACACTCTCTTTTTCATTGAACATGCTCCAAAATTCCTTATTTTGTTCCAACTTCCCCGTGTCTATTTTCATGAAGTTACTGATATGGTCCAGAGTCTGTCCTTCAGTGCTCATTTTCTCTACAGTTCTGTACTTCAGCACTGTACTGCTTCACAAGCACTGGTACCACTTCATCATACTACTTACATTCGTAGAAGTGACCTCTGCATTCAACCACCTGCATTCTCAGATCAGACATTTTTGCTCTACACTTTTATCACCCTTCTGAGGACTCTGTCTTGACTACAGGCTACCCATCTACCTTGTCACATCTGTCCATTACCTCTTGCAGCTTCTGTTCATCACGGGACATATTGAGTAGCATTCTGCTGCCCCGTATCATGGGGATGTCCTGCCAGAGGGACGCATTAGATGACACTGACAGACGTTGCAAATATGAGTCCTGGGGAGACAGCACTTTTCTCCGTAGCCTTGGGGAGCTTGGGAGACTCGACTCTATATCCTCTGCGAAAGAATCCACTCTCTTCTGGCTTTGAATGGCCTTGTTCAGAACCACATCACTGTACTCCTGATACAGCAATCTTGCTGTGAAGAGAGGCATATACATTTATACTTTCTACAGTATAGCTGCTTGTCCTCTGCTTCAACCTGGAGAAAACTCTGTTAGTGTCTCAGTTTAGGATAACTGAATACATTAGACCACATGTAACTTCTATAAGCAAAGCTCAGCAGCTCGCTGAGTGTCCTGCAGGACTCTGGTTTCACTGCCCGCACAGAAGACTGCTCTCTAATGCCCCCTCCTTGCCACCACGTGGCAGGAGCCCCTTTCCTTTGTGCACACTGCAAGGGTGGGGGATGATGGAGGAAAGGGGTCTGCCACAGCACTTCAGGCGGAAGGTACTCACAGGAGTTTATCAGCTTGGAGTGTCGGCGTTTGAAGTTCTCCATTGCATCTGCAGGTTTCTTCTCTCTGTCAGGGAATAAGAATTTGGAAACAAGAAGTGAATGAAGAGCCAGAGATGGCTTATCCAGATCTCATTAGGAGATCTGTCACAGCAAGGACCCCTCTTTCCAACAAGCTCAAGCTCCACATGCTTTACTTAACAGTATGGCTTAAGGGAAACACTGTCCTAAAGGGACAGAAATACTTCTATTGCAGTGGGGTACTCTCCAAGGGGACATAGACTGAAACACAGGCCTAAGTCATTTCATCATAGTTTTCTACTCTTTAGTAACATCTTTGGTCCCTCATGAAAAACGGAGAGCATCAGGTGTCTGTGCTACACAGGGATGTGGGCAAATTCTAAGGGGTCTGAGAGGCTTACCGCAATATTACTCTTTCAGAACTGACTGGTGGTTCCCTGTGTGCCTTGTGAGCTTCTTCCTCTGAAGGAACAGAAGGAATTTCTGCATATAAGACAATTAGAAAGTAAACACATAAGTCTGTTTTTAAAGTCAAGCTACAATCCAAATGATACACAGATACCACTTACCTATACCCCACCTAAGTGATGTGGTGGTCTTGGGTTGGAGTACAGATGCCCTCCTGACCTTTATTTCTGGGTCAGAAACATTCCAGTTTTAATAATCCTTGACATTACTTATACTTTACATCTGTTACTTGCCCACATTTGCTTTTCATATAAAGAAAAAGGCTGACACTTTTCAGCAATGACAGTAACTAAGAACTTTCCTCTCCAGCTTCCCAGGTGCAGTCACACCACTGCCTGTGCGCTCTGTTTGGTGCTGCTTTCCCCTTTCAGCAACTTGGGCCAGGCAACAGAGGATCAATGGATCCAAAGTCACTAGTCATGCCTGAAAGCCTTAAGACTTTCTTCTATGGATGCTGAGCCCCAAAAACTCTCAGTGACTTTTGGGGCAGAAATGCTGGGCATCTAACAAAGTCATTCCTGTCAAGAGTTTTAGAAGGGATGTGGCCTGAGAATTAATGCTGTAATCCAGTTCTCACATTGATGTACTTTGTAGGCATTCATGAACTGCTGCTTGCATTATCTTCTGTTTATACCAAATCAGGAAAGTGTGGATTTTTCTTTCGTGTTGTGATGGTGTGAAGAAATTCTATATAAAATTCATTGGAAGCAGGAGAAGGAAGAAAGCCCAAAGACTGAGCTGCAAGTATGGGTCAAGAGAAAGTCAGCAGTGTGTCCCTGAACGTTTTAAAATTTGGAACCAAGAATTATAGGTCAAACACATGAACAAATCTTGATTCAAGTGCTGCCAAACATTTTACACCCCTCCATGCTCCCCTACTTTTCCTCTGTGCCAAAAATCCAGCATGTTGTGGAGCTTGGAAAATAAACTAAGAGCTAAGAAGAAGCAAGTATGTCTAAAGATCATGGAATTTATAATAAAGAACAGACATGCATCTTGACAGCAAGTACTGTCTGAATGAGCTGCACTACAGAAGATGCATGTTTTCCATTTGTGACATCAGGAGTGGCTGACACGCCAGAAGGCTGTGCTGCCATCCAGCGGGACCTGGACAGGCTGGAGAGTTGGGCGGGGAATAACCTAATGAAATTTAACAAGGGAAAGTGTAGAGTCCTGCATCTGGGCAGGAACAACCCCAGGTTCCAGTATAGGTTGGGAAATTACATATTAGAGCAGTGTAGGGGAAAGGGACCTGGGGGTCCTGGTGGACAACAGGATGACCATGAGCCAGCACTGTGCCCTTGTGGCCAGGAAGGCCAATGGCATCCTGGGCTGTATTACAAGGGGGGTGGCTAGTAGATCGAGAGAGGTCCTCCTTCCCCTCTACTCCGCCCTGGTGAGACCACATCTGGAATATTGTGTCCAGTTCTGGGCCCCTCAGTTCCAGAAGGACAGAAAACTGCTGGAGATGGTCCAGCGTAGGGCAACGAAAATTATTAAGGGAGTGGAGCATCTCCCTTATGAAGAAAGGCTGAGGGAGCTGGGTCTCTTTAGTTTGGAGAAGAGGAGACTGAGGGGTGACCTTATTAATGTTTATAAATATATAAAGGGTGAGTGCCATGAGGACGGAGCCAGGCTCTTCTCGGTGGCAAACAATGATAGGACAAAGGGTAATGGGAGCAAGCTGGAACACAAGAGGTTCTGCTTAAATTTGAGAAAAAACTTCTCAGTGAGGGTGCCAGAGCACTGGAACAGGCTGCCCAGGGAGGTTGTGGAGTCTCCTTCTCTGGAGACATTCAAAACCCACCTGGACATGTTCCTGTGCGACCTCACCTAGGTGTTCCTGCTCCAGCAGGGGGATTGGACTAGATGATCTTTTGAGGTCCCTTCCAATCCCTAACATACTGTGATACTGTGATCAGTGATTTGGCTTCTACGCAAGTTGGGATCTTGGATCTGACAAATTTGCATTCTTATCTGTAATCTCCAATCCTACATTCTCAGGAAGATCATCTCTTTCAGAATGTCAAATTAGAACCTAAAGGTGCAGTTGCAAAATGAAGGGAGGTAGCAAATAAACAAGGAACTAAAACATGATGTAACAGATGTGGGCTACTGAGGGTGTGTGCATGTGTCTTCCTTACTGGTTGGAAATGGGCTGCTACAAGTGCAGCAAAATGCAATGGCCATGTGATGGCAGCAGAGATGACGAGTAGAAGTTCTGAACTGAGCCCCACCAAGAAACTCATTCATGTAGGTAGGCCCAAATAGGTCATGTTACTGAGTAAGGGTGAGACAGACCATTAAACATGGAGAAGGGACAAGAAAAGAAACTGGATGCAAAGTCGAGGGGTGAGAGATTCATGAAGTGGGATAAAGCCTGTTACAGGTCTTACTGTAAAATGAGGTGACTGAGCCCAGAGGACAAGCAGGATCCACTAGTTACAGGACAGCAGAGAGGAGCTAGGGGCGGGCGGAGAGGGGGATCGTGGGGAAGGACAGCAAACGGGACTACATGGCTGGAGCAGAGGAATGTTACCAGAAAGGCACAAGACCAATGCTGAGCTCTCAGCTCTCATCACATTGCCACTTTAATTTAATCCTACATTTTTGATATCTGCAATAAACTGGGGGGGGATGGAGGAAATTACTCACCCTGCAAGATGTCAGGTGGTACTGACATCCTCTTCAGGCCCTGACGGTGCCAATCCTTACTTTTTACTCGGCGTTTAATTGTGTTTTCTTGATTGGCTGGTGGCTCCTGTGTAACTACCCTGCTCATTTTTTTGTCTGGCCAACTTGATGATTTTTCCAAAGGTGAGTGTCTGGGCATTTCTTCCTTTGGCTGAGCTACCAAGTGCTGTTCTCCTCTTTCTCCTTCCAGCCTTTGCTTGACCCTCCTCTCACCTTCTGTTTTCTCTGTGTTTGCCAGAGGAACTTGGATATTCTTTGTGTCCACACCGAAGAAGCCTGTCTGCTGCTCCCATCGTAACTCCCCTGAGACCTCCTCTTCTTGGCAGGCCATTCTGGTGGTTGGTGGTGATGGAGGGCTGAGCTGGAGGAAATGGATTGGATTGGTGAATGCTAGCATTGGAAGTGGTTGTGCAGAATCTCTGCTCTTGGAGTCTGTGGATGTTATCAGGCTTTCTAGCGAGGGCCAAGAAGGGTGGTCAGGTGAGGATTTTTCACACTGTATATCCATGTGCTGATCCGTTGTTTCAGGGCTGGTGTCAGAGCAGACGGCCAGTGCCTCATTTCCAGCAGCAGAAAAGCTTTTGCCCAACAAACTGACCCCCGAGTCATCAGAAGTCTCTGCATCATGGGTTCCTGAATCACCGAGATCCCACTCTCTAATTTCTGGAACAAGGTCATCTTTCTCTGCTACATCTCCATCAGAACCAGAGGCTACAGTGTTAAAATGAGAAACAGAGGCAGCAGTCCGGAAAGTATGGCTTATAGTAGGGTGAATGGCTAGTAACTTATTATTGTCCACACCACAGTTGCGATGTGGCCTGGAGTGGGGTACAGGAGCCAGTGGCTGGGACATATCAAGGGCTCGAGGTCGGGGAAGGTGATTTGCACTAAGTGCAGGGGCCTGAGCTTGACTGGGGCTTTGGACATGGAAAAGAAGATGAGGAAGCTGTTTGGCATCAAGCTCAGACACCAGAGGTAGGCTTGAGTGGGACACAGGGGACAGAGATTGTTCTTGCTGGTTCACAGCAAGGACACCATCTTCTTCAGAGGGCCAAGTTAGGGTGCTCAGGACACTGGAGATTCTGGATGCTGGCTCTTTTTGGTTTAAACTGGAGTCAGACTGATCAAATACAGGCATTTGCTGTTCTTCATGATTTACATTTGTTCCTGTTTCTTTTCCTTGGATAATGGCACTTATTTCTGGGGAGTTTTGCTGAATTGTCTCTGGGTGGCTCAGGGGAGTGGAAGTCCTGTCTGGTGTTTGGGGTCGTTCCAGAGGCCCTGCAACTATAGCTGCCGTCCTCCCATCTTCAGGAAGGCTCCCCTCCAGAGGAAGACAGCTCGGGTATATTACAGAGAAAGAAGATGGGCCACTAAGGTTTTCATTAAAGCCTTCCTCAGAAGTTGTGAGTTCATGGGAAATGTTGGCCTCCCCTGGATCAGCATGTACAACAGTAGTTTCCTCTAATGTTGGGTCCTGCCCTCGTACAGAAGCAGCTTGGTTGGCTGGCTTCTCTACAGTGTCTAGCAGTTTGTTCAGGCTGGTGCTAGGACAGACTTCAAGGGTCACAGAGGCTGTTTCATAAGCACCGTCTTGCTGTGGACCAGACATTGAAGCCACAGAGGAAAGCTCTGACGGTAAAGTTGGAATGAAGTCCTGAAGCTCAGCTTTTCCCAAATTTCCTGTAACGGGATGAATATCTATGGGACCAGGTGGCTCCAAGTTCTTGGTAGCAGAGGAAGGGAGTGCTGGAACGTAAGCCTCTGGGCTCTCTCTGCTAGAAGGTTCATCTCTTTTATCAAACCTCTGGACAGCCTTTCCATGCCCCTCACTGCATTCATTCTCCCTGCCCTGTCTTGTCCTGTCATGCCAGTCAGCTTCTCCAATATCCTGACCAACAATGGAAAAGCGGCCAGAGTCTTCTAGATCTTCTGCCTGGTCAGAGACATGGCATATGTGTGGAGGTGACACTGGAGTTTCACCCACTAGGTTCAGATTATGTGAGGACAGGGGACTGACAGTGGGTGGCTGATATCCAGAACCTGCTTCTGTGACATAAGCTTTCAGCGGTACATCCTCACTGGGATGCTGACCCACAGAGGCAGGCTCTGCTGGAGGAAATGCTGGTCCTGTTTGCTCAGCCAAAACAATATTCTCCAAGGCACACAAGTCCACATTATGCCTGGGAACAGAAGGTATCTCTGACCTGAAAACTGATGCTAGAGCTTCCAGTTTGACCTCTTCCTTCTGTAGTTGTTGTTTCTGCTCATTTTGTTTCTTGTTTTTCTGATCTTTAGGATCCAAAGATTTTCCTTCTTCCAACAGATTCTGCTCTTTGCACTCTTCATTCTCCTCTTTCTGCTGAAGTTCAGACAACACCTCTTCCTGTGTTGTTTTCTTATGCTGTGAAGTATTCACTTCTTCAGTTTTTTTAGCAGTATCCTTTACTTGGCAGGCACTCTCTGCTGGAAAGGCAGGTCTGCCCTGTGTTATTCTGTGATCACCTTCAACATGAAGGCATTTAGAAGTGGATGAGTTTTCTTTAGAAACAATTACTGTTCCCTGGTCTTTGACCATGCTGCTATTCCTTGTTTCACCAGCTGAGATGTTGCCTTCTCCTTGTAGTGAACTTACTTGGCTGTCATCTGTTAAGCTGGAAGACAATTGGTGGGAAGAAGACAACTCTGTATTCTCTTCCACACACTGGAGTGCTCTTATGCTTTCCTTAGCATCTTCAGAAATGTAAGGTTTAGCCATGTCCTCTACTTCTTCCTGTGAAGTAGGCTGCTCATCAGTTGCTGATGCCACTTTTCTGCTGCTCTGCTTCTGCTCTGCACCAACATCAACCTCCTGCAAAGGATCTGTGGACACCTTATCCAGAAATGGTTCAGCCTTATAATGCCCCTCTGAAACAGTTTTACACACCAAGAAGCACTTAAGTGTGTCTCTTTGAGAGGAAACATCATCAGCCAAAGACGATTTCAAATGCTGGGCCTGAGGATCTGAGCCATGACAAGTCTGTTCTGCTTGGCACTGAGTAAACTCAGTGCTGAAGTCCACAGCCTGCAGGATGGCATTGCCAGGGGCTGGCCCATCCCGGACTGTGCTGAGAGAGGAACAGTCCTGGCTGCTTTCCAGGTCAACCAGCTCTATTTGCTTATGTTTCAGAGAACAATCCAGTCCACCCTCCTCAAGAAGCACTTCTCCTTCCAATTCTGAGAGTCCCTTTGGAGGCTCTGCATCACCTTGCTCTCGTTCCAGCCCTGCTGGCACTTTTTGCACAGGGTTAAAGGGTCTGCCCAGCATCTCCGCTGCTTCTCCTGCAGCAGAAAGGCAGCTCTCGGGAGTGCTGAGTTCTGCTCCCTTTGCAGAGTCAGATGGGCTGGTGTTCATTTCGGCTGATGCATGAAGGGCATGATGCTCTCTGTTGACTGCTGCAGAATCCCAGGCTTCCCCCCTGGTGCTGCTGGCTTCTGGGGGAGTGGTACCTCCCTCACTGGTTTCTTCAGACTCCATCAGTGACACATCCTGTTAAAGAAAAATGCAGTTTTCTATTACTGCTACAGAATGCTATGGTGGATCTAATTGACATAAGAGAACATTCAGAGAGCAAGAAAAATCATCAAAATGTCCATTAATTTTTGTGAGGCATGGTGGACTAATGCTCATGACCTCTTCTAGGGGCTAGCTGAGTCCTAGAGATCTCTTATTTCTACAGGAAAAGGCCTGTACTTTGAAGCTGATGGCTCTCTTTACCAATCTCACAGGGTCTTATCACAGCTGATCACAAGAACTGATTAACAAGTAGGAAGGTAAGAATTTGATTAACAAATAACTAGGACAGGACACAAGACACAAGATATTTGAAGGCTATAAACCACATAAATTTAGAAAACCTCTGGTGTGTGTGGACATTATCTCCAGATTACCAAGAGAAAATGTGTTTCAAAATGATGGACCAAATATGTTACAATTACACAAAAAATTAAAAATGGTTTAATGAGTTACCAAGTTTTAGTAACGTTTTTGTAAATGTTCTATGGTCCTTCCACCTGCTGTACAGACAACATCGAGGCAACAGCTGACAGTTCGTGGTTGCAGAGATACAGTGGTTTCTAATTGGGACCATCTTTTGAAACAGCCTGTATATCATCATTTACTCTGCTCTTTTAAGCAGGCAAAAAAAGTCATCTCAGGATTGTTGGACAGTTTCCCAAAGGATATAGTGGAATTTCCCATGCATTATTGCATTTGAAGTTCAGACATGACAAAGCACTAGGGAATTTACATTTGGGAAATGTCTCTGAAAAATATGGTAGAATCTGATTCACTGCTTTCATCTTTCTGGTTTCTACCTATTGCATGACCCACAATTCCTAACTTAAAAGACCAAAGAGGCAAACCTTAGTGGCTTCCCTCCCTTTTCTTTTGATTTTGGGAGACTTTATCCAGTATTTCAGCCTGTCTTCTCTATTCTCTGTACCCTGCTTATCAGAAATGGCTTATAAATTGCTGGTTTGGGCTGCTTGACATCCACTGGGTACCCTTGCAGTCATACTCAAGCTTGTAATTGAGGCCTGAAGGATCTGCTGCAATGTGTAGCCACAGTCAGACTTCCCCCTGAATAAAGCTTCAGTGTTCTCATCCTTCATCCCATCTTACAGATGTCAAAGTTTCCAGACATGAATGTGTAGTCCTGCACCTTTTGGTCAGAGAAACCATTCCACATTTCTTCAGGTAAAAGCCCACTAGCTGTTCACTAGCAAAAAAAAAAAACAAAGCCTCAAAGCCTGGCTCTCGACTGTTCTCGAAGCTCATGAAAAAAACCAAACCCAAACAGACAACCAAATCTATATTTTTTTCTTTCTCTGGCATTCCTAGTTTCCCCTACAATTTTAAGAATAGCATTTTTTTTTTCCAGAGTTTCAACAGCTGTTGGGGGGTTGTGTGACAACTTCAACTCAGGAGACTCACAAACAGAGAAAGTCTCTGCATAGGAAGATAAATCCTTGAGATCAATGGTGATTTTATTGTCCTGGAGTGGCTTCATAGTCACAAGGAACCTTTTCCACTTCCACACAGAAAGTAAAAGCAATAAGGGCATGATTACATCTGGATTAATTGTCCCAGTTAACTCCATGGCCACGGCATGCCTGACCTAGAAGCTGGTTTAGCCTATATATTCCCTTACATCAAGTGAAACAGAACACCTGCTCTGAAAGCAACGAGCCTGTGCTCTGGAGTTAGAACTGGTGTTATATAGCCTTTAATCATGGGGATTTTCATCATCTTATAGCTTTAAAAAATGGGGAAAAAATGAGTTATCTAATTGAGTTAACTCATCAGTTAACTTTGCTCCTGAATGTTTGGGGTTTTTTATCATAGAATCTTTTTATATATATATATTTATATATAGAAAAGACAATCTTTCTTACAAAACCAGGTTTACTTAGAAATTTGGAATTTCCCCCCCAAGTAGCAAGTAGTTGTAAATAATTACAGCTTCAACAAACAGTATGTTTCGGAGACATATGTCCATTCAGAAAGGTCTCATAGGTCTTCTTCCATGTCTTACTGCTGTCAGTTAACAGCCAACTATTTTGGTGCTGCTGAACCATCTTTTGAAACTGTTGCACACGTGAAGGTACAGGACTGTCAGAAAGAAGCTGCAACGCAGAAACAAGAGACCTTGGCAGAGCACAGAAAGCTGCAGGGTCATAAACTTTTAAGAGGCCACCTCATCCAAGGCAGGATCAGCTTCACCTGTGTTTACCCCCAATAGGTACGTCTACCTCTTCTTTAAAGAGGGGTCCATGATCACATCAGGCTGGTCTTATGCTACCCCCCTCTTAGCTCTTCCTGCTACAAGACTTCAGCCTCTCCTGCTACCTGACTAGAAAAATATTGCTTATCACACCTAATACAGACAGTTTTCAAAAACAGGCTCTCAAGGAGCAGAGAGACGAGGGAGATGGGTGGTCTTGGACATAAGCTGATGGCTAAGGAAGGTTACTACTCCTAAAGACAGGATAGTCTATAAAGGTCTAAACAGCAAGATTCTCAAACTCAAGCCCACACTTTGTGAGGGGAAGAAGAAATCCTGTGCACTGTGCTGTTACAGATGTACACAACACTGAATTTCCTCTTATTAAGCACAAAGACCCACCTTCCGCTTCCCTGGCTTTCTTGCAAGGGATTTGGATGGGTGAAAGGAAAAGTTTAAAGCTGCATTTGGAGTGGTTCCATGATGATACCGGGAGACAGGGTAGAGGGAGGTGCACAGCAGATCAACACTGGAAGCTGCCAAATTAGATTTGTCTCATCATATTACTGCCAGGTTTTGCACACCTCAGGGAGAACAAGAGAGCAGCTTTGGAAAGTGAGGCAGAAGAAGGGACAGGCAACCTTTCTGCAGAGACAGTGGGGGAGGGCTTGTACATCTCATCAGGGAAACAGTTAAGCTCCTGCTTGAAGGCTGGTGCAGTGTAGTGAAAGCCACAGACGTGCCTGCAATAAGGATTTTGTGGAGATGGAAGAGACAATAATAAAACAACCCTGACTACACCTGTAGCCTTCACATATAGGAGGAGCTACCCACAAGGGCCTAGTAGCTACCAGAAGAGGTTACCTGTGGAGAATGGCCATGTTATGCTTACACTGCAGGTCAGCTTGGTCCTCTGCTAGAGGAGGGCCCAGGAGACCCCCAGGAGCTGGGGTAGCCAAAGCAAACTTTCAATTAGCATTTGCAATGGTACCAGTAACATAACAGACAAGCATCCAGAAGCCTCATCTCGCAACTGCCAGCTTTTAGCAGGCTACACAAACCCTCCCAGAAACTTCACTATTATCACTGTTGGTGCTTACAAGTGTTTCACATCTCCTTGGTCCAGATGTCGAGCACACCATCTCTCCCTCATGTTTAGATAGTTTAGACAGACTTTAGATAGTTACAGCCACACTCTTCTCCCAAGAGGGCGTGGAAATCCAGGACTTCAGCTCAGGTGCACACAGCTGTGCGAAGTAGCTACTGCCTAACTCATCAGTGAATCTGAGTGCACAAACTCACTGCAAGCTGGAACTGTAAGAGGGTGTAGCTGGCTGCACGCCAGCAGGAAAACAAAGCAGCAATGCTTGGTCATACTGCAGTAGGGAGCACAAGATTGGAGAGGGGAAGGGTGCAGACCGTGGCCAGCTAAGTAAAACAGGAGGGCAATGAAAGCACTAGTGGACAAAGCAATTCCTGCTATCAGGCACGCATCCATCTGCAGCTTTCCCAGATTACAAAAGGCAGTGTGAATGTCATACTTCCTTCCAGTGTGGGTTAATTCACCTGGACGGAGATGACAAACCCTTCTGGTTTTAAATAGAAAGTACCTCACCTTCCCTACACACCTCCTCCTACAAACAAGAAAGGAGAAAAAACAAGTGCTATCAAGCACAGACAAGCCCTTTGGCTAGCCAGGGAACAAGGCAACACAGAAATAAGTGGAGTCCCAAGATCCTCCTCCTCCAAAACCAGGGAGAAACCGAGCTTTTCAGTGTGCCACTTTCCCTCTTCCCATGCGGTGCTGGCCTCAGCCCCCGCAGCAGGGTGGGCTGTGCTCCCCGTCCTGCTCTCTTCACCTCGGGTACTGGAGTGGCCCACACCCCCGGGCTGCTGCCAACACACTGCTGGCAGAGAAAGCCCTGCCCTGCATCGCCAGGCCCGGCTGCCCCACTGGAAATGCACCAGCAGCCAGAGACACTCCACAGCCCACTGGGCTGCCAGCGGGTGCACTAGGGGCTCTCCTCCCCAGCCCTCTGCCTTTTCTCCAAGGCAACAGCAGGAGCTTCTGGCTGTGAGAGGTGAAAGCCACTCATAAGCAGTGTGGACAAGGACACCAATTTGAGTGGTGTAGACAAGGACACTGATTTTTCTTATTAAAACAAATGCCTTCCCAAGCAACCCATTATTGGGGCATATGCTCACTGGTGCAGCTACAGCTTGCTGTAGAAATGCCATAGCCAGCTTTAAGCACTAGAGCTCAGGCAGCAAAGAGCTTCACATAGGATATAACACCCACCCGAGGGGCAACAAGGCTGCACCAAGCCCCTTCCTGCTATTTCAGCTCAGCTTAATGATCTTCGTCACACAGTTCAGACACATATTAAAAGAAGACAGCTTGACAGAAGCTGGATCAGAGCCCCCCTTTCTCCACCCAATATCCAAAGCTCCCCATGCAGGAGAATTGCCACCAGAGTTACCATCTCTCCTGGGAGGCCACTTTCCTTCAGCTCGGTGAGACACTTGGGAAACGGGATGGTACAACGGCTCCAACACAAAGCCTCCCCTCTGCAAGTCTTAGTTTTTATTTTGGTACAGCTACCTGTGCCATGCTTAGGCCTCCTTTCTCAGCTCAATGCCCCCTCCATAAGAGATGCCCACTGCCTTTATTCCTCTGCAAAGAAACAGGTACAGATCTTCGTGCATGACCACTGAGCTGCTCTATCACTGTACAGCCCCTTAAGAGAGGTGAAGGAGTGAGGTCAAAACTCTTGAGCTCAGGAAGAGATTACACAGGGCACTAGAGATAAGAATGAAGGAGGAAAATAATGTTACATAGAGACAGCTTTGAGGGTACGGGGAGCAGACAGAGCTTGCTGAAAGAAAGAACATACAGAATTCAAAAAGTAATCTAGAAATGTATGTGCCAAAATAATGCAGAGTCTACTGCTGCACTGAATGGTCTACATGTTGTTAGTATTCTGGGAACCAGGAGTCGCCTCAAGTATTTTGGGTGAGGGGAAAAAAAAAAAAAAAAAAAAAGAATCAAACCTGACAATAGTACCTGATCTCCTGAAAATTCATCTGAGCTGTTACTGAACCTCGGGAAAAGCAAATGAGATGTCCCAGTCACACCAGTGCAAACCGTTTGCTTAAGTTTTCACACTCTCAGTAGCATTTCACTACCTTTCACTCATAGTAGGCACACTCAAGACATATCAAACGTATTAATTATTTCAGTGGATTATAATATTTAAGACTAAAAAAGAGCCGAAGAAATATTCTGGGTAGAATAAAATTTCACCTTGGAAGTTGCTACTGAACATTTACCAAAAAGCAAGTGTAGATCATGGGGTGGGTTGCACACTGCACTTCCAAGAGATGCTATAAAAATCATTCAGTCTGAAGATAAAAAGGGGCCACCTGTATATCAAAAAATCTAGCTCACTTTAGGCAAAATTTAAGTTTTGTATTCATAGAAGCACTAGATAAGCCTTGATATTCTGTACTGTCCTGGTACGGGAACAAACAAGAATGTTGTGTAGTTCTCAGTGTTGTAGCTTAGAAAGACTATTGATACTACTGGGTGGATAGAGTAAGAATTCCTGCAGTGAAAGCAATGTACAGAGTCACCGCAAGTTGCTCCATGCAGGTCTTTCTACAAACTCAGTGGATGGAGAGATGACTGACAGAAACATCTGGGGCAAAAAAGGAAGCAAACACTTCTGAGATGTAAGCTATGATGTGCAGTCTCGGCTGCCATCAGCATGCTATATACATTCCTAGACAGCAGGTTTACTATAAACCAGAGGAGTTATCAGTTTCTCTTTAAACAGAGTGATTCAGGACCTAGATGTGAGAGACTCTTCAGTTAGCATCAGAAAATTCGCAGTCTCTTACTATGCTACAGTAACATGAGCCAGAATCCCACGCTGCTGTTCTTCAGTCTCAGATTAAAGAATGCTAATGTTTGCAACAAACCATTTTGACAGATGCAAATGCCATTAAAACATCAAAAGGCTTGGAAACACACTTGAAAGCTTGGCCTTGCCCAGACCGCACAGTGGAACCATTGCTGAGCACAGTTGTTGTCACGTTACCTTTACCAGTCTTGAGCACAGTTAAGCTACGGACAGATAAGGCTGAACAATATTCAGCCAACTGAACCAGGACAAACTGTCCTCCCCTGAAGAAAGGCCATCTGAAGTTAATGTGTCTGATATTCTGGGCAAACACATAACATAGCCTATTTCATAGCCAGACCAAGTTCCACTTTGAAAATTCTAAGACTTCTTGCCATTACCAATAGCTGTCAGAGCCCTATACAACAGAAGATACCAAGTTGGAACATTTTGACTAATAACTATACAGCAAAATATACACAGCCTTGAATATACTGGCAAAATGCCGGTTTTGTGTCAATAGGTAAAGTATATCCCGTGCAACCGAAGTGATTCCTAAAATAGCAAAGAAACCGCACTTGTATGTCATACCATGCTAACAACTTCTAGCAGCACAACTTCATCAGCCGTAACAACAGAAACCAGTACCTTCTGTCTCGCTTCAATAGTTAGTACCATCAACCAGAGATAAGAATAAAAAAATGCCGGCATCAAAATACCACGAGATAGCAACAACCAAAAAAAATTTTAAAAATCTTGAACTCATCTGTCCTCATTTTGTGCTTTTAGAATGTGTGTTTTCAGACTTAGCCCCCTCCAGCATTTTAATTGCCTTATGATTCCAGGTGTTAGCTTTATAACAAAAAGGTGAAAGAAATGAGACTTGTATCATAATTAGAAATACTTGGCAATATGGTAACGGTGGTGCAGCTTTGTACTGAAACTGCAGCTAAAGGGAAAGGAAAAAAAAAAGTCCATCCAAAAAGTATGTCGGGATATGTGTGGTGAAAACACATTTTGGTACAAGCCTTCCCCCCTAACCCAGCGTTTCAGGGAACAAACCGTTCTTAGAAATTTAATTGGTGTACTTGGACTGGAAAAGCTAACAAGTACAATGAGACATGTTTGCTATTGGGAGCAAAAAGTATAAGATATAAATAAAATGTTATAAGAAATGTAAATGTGGGAAAGCACCAGAGAGGACCCCTTCCCTCTCCTCGTGGAAAAATAGCTTCACACACCCAAAGCCACAGGAATTGTGTGGGTGCTGAATAGGAAGGCACTAATGCAAACACATGGAAAACTTGTTGTTACTCACAGCATAACGCCTGCATGGCCAACTGGCATAGGCTTATTGTGTGCATCACAATATTTTCTGTTTTTCATATAGTCCCACTTCCTAGAATCATGTGGTTATGTGAGAAATTTGGCTTACAATTAAGAAAAATGCATGTCTGGCCTTTAAGGGCTGTGGAAAAGGCCTGAAAAACAAAGTATGGCTTAAAAATTAGATCTTGCTGTCTGGGTTTACCTTAATTTTTTAAGACAAAATGTTAAGCCTTAACTTGTGACTAACAAGAGTCCCCCTCTACCCAATTTCTTTTTTCAACAGTTGGGACTGACGACACTGAACTTGTTTGAAGAGTATTTAGACCTGATCCAGTGAGACATGTGAGTTACCAGAAACTAAAAGACCGGCAGAGAAATATGCTGTGGTATAACTGGGTTAACAAAGATGAATAATCAAATTTGTCAGGCCTAGTTTACGTATTTGCAGATAATTCCGCAAAGTTCATCTGTGTATGGCCCAGTCCTAAAAAGATGTAGAGATTCTGCAATTCCTTGTGCTGCTGCTGACTGTACAGACCACCCAACACCAGCCAGAATCAGGTAGTAATAAATTTTGAATAAGATTTGACACAGCGCCCTGAAATCTAGAACAGATGAAGGTAATATGCATCCAGATTGCTGCCATCTTCTCTGATGTGCCCGTGTGCGTGTGACCATACGTGAGCCAGCTCAGGGAGTTATCTAGCCAAAAAAACAACACAGAAGCAGAATGATGTGAGCAGCTATAAAGGTGTGACACCAGAGAAAGAAAAAAAAACAACAAAGAACAACAGAACACAAAAACAACACACACTACACACACTACTCTGTACGTGCAGAGGTACGAGCCATAGCAGCAACTGTGAGGAGTAGGCAGGAACAAGAGGCTGGGTGATGGGCTGGCAAAGTGGGAAAGCAGAAACCCGGACTTGGACCTAAGTTATGATGAAACCACACCCAGCATCTACAAGCAAGTCCCTGATACTCAGCATAGGTGTCTTGCCAGGCACTTCAAACACAGAAACAGGTGCACCCTCACCAGCTCATGTCAAACAAAAGCAGCAGAGCAGGGAAATTTTGCATTCTGAGTACTGGCCCTCCACTAGTAACATGTCTGCAACCCTTCCAGGTTAGAAGCAGGCACTACGGGAAGTGGGGTACTCTAATTGGATTTACAGCAATTTCCAAAGAAGCCATTATTTGAGGGTTTAATGTTTCCTTGTCTGGTTGTTGCCACTGACTCTACCGTTCCCACAAACCCAAACAGAGCTTTGCCTCCTCAGCAAAGGACTGGGTACAAAAGGACATTGCATGGCAGCCAGATCAACTCAAAGGAGGCAGACCCCCTACAGCAACTCTGAAAACAAGCTTTCCTTGATACTAGGGAAAGCCCTGGAAACCACCCCAAACCATCTTCAAATTGTAGCATGGAAATACACCAAACAGAAGGGAGAGGAAGGCATTTTTATGACCTTTTATTTCAGAAGAATCAGTGAAAAGTTGTATAAATCAGGGGTTTAAATGGTGTAACCGATATACATCAATCTTAGAAAATGCTTTTTATAACTAGCTTCACCAATTACCTCTACCCTATTTCAAAGTTTATGGTAGTAATTACAGCTCATAGATGATGTAGTTAAGATTTAGCATTAGCTCCTAATACTGTAATTAACACTGCATATGGTAAAAACTGGGGAAAAAAAAGTAGAGCCCTACAGGTACAACCTTAAAAAAAATAGCACAGCCAGTTCACCAATATTGATATTGTCTGTTTCAGCAACATTTTCCCATATTTGTCAATGGGCAAAAATTACGCCCACAAACTTCAAAGTGCAGTACAGCTCCAAGTCTGTGTTACTTTAAAGCATAGATCTTATACCAACTTAAAAATATTTTAATAATTAAATGAGTTTCAATGAATGAAAAACAATTACAGATATTTTAATCCTTACTCCTGCCACTTCGATTTTTCTGCTTATGAAGGAGGGGGCGGAGTTTGCTTCCCAGCATTAGCCTTCAAGATTGCCTAAAACAGTACTCCTTGATGGCTCCATAGCTTTTCAGATATTACCTGAGCAATTAAAATCCTGAGTTTGCCCTTTGGCAGTCTTCGAAGACATCAACTCTGACTCTTGACTGGCCTACAGCTTCCTTTTCCTCAACCCTGTGGCATGTACAACTACCTCTCTCTTTCCCCTCCCAAGTCCCACCCTATCAGATGGAGATGTAGAGAAGTAAAATCAGGTCTGTGTGCCTTAAATTCACCCCAAGCTCATGACTTCAGTGTGCCAGTGAGAAATCAGAAAATGAGGTAATTTAACCCCTAACAGTCACCATGACTAATAGTGCAATACAGACCTGATACGATGTCCTTTACCTCTTTTATGACACAATCAAAAAATAACGCCAGATCCAGCTGAGGAATGCAAAGTCCTCAGTACACTCGCATTGGCCAACCTACGCAAGCATACATGCTATATTCTAAATAAAGTTGTGCATACCTTAGCATGAATGAGGAACTTCCCCTGGGAAGCTATAAGCACCAGCTAAATGAAATCCAAGACTCAGCTCACAGTCTTTCCCATTACCTGCAACACGCTTTGATCAGTGGGGCATAAACACATAAACATCCCATTTCTCCCAAGTTCAATGAGATATAGCAGAGTTCCTCCAGTTCAGCACCATAAGTGGCTCTGAGTCGTAACTTCTGACACTGCCCATCAAACTCACCTAAACAAGTTTATCAGGCTTTGCACATGGCAAAAGGCTTCACTTTAAAAAAAAAAAAAAAAAAAATCACTACAGGCAACATCAAAGAGTACAATGTGGTATGGTTGCTGTAGTTCAGGAAAGCTAAGAGCAACAGAGGTACTTGAAGTGGGAAGGATTGGGAGGGTATCAGGAAAGGGGGTGATGGTGTCAGTGGACCATGCCCAAGAGGGAGGGAAGAGTCAGAGCTCTCTCTCTTAGCGTCTTCTTCCCCAGTGCCTTCCTGTATGGAAAATGGGTTTTCAGACTTACTTCTGCCAGACTGATGTACTTGAGGAACCCAGCTTTCAACACAAATGTTTGCTGACTATTACTGAACCCAGCACCTCACCTCTGCCACGTGCGACAGCCAGCTCTCAGCACATTACAGACAGGCAGGGGCACAAAGTGAGCAACTCTTGCAAGTCCCTGGCTCAACAGAACAGAAGAACTGCAAGTGAGGGCAGAGAGCTGACGGCAAGACAAGCAAGGTCCCACCCTTGCAGCAGACCGAGCAAGAGGTCCTTGTCTAGGAGAGACAGCAAAGCAGAAGGGTTTAACAACCCAAATTCAGCCACTGTTCTATGAGCAATGGCTCTGCCTTTGCTTGGTGGCAGATCCTGTAGTGCTGGCAGCTGTATCTGGCTACGACTCACTGCCATGAGGCTGCTGAAGTGAAGAACAGTGACACACATCTTGATGTGACAAATCTACTACTCTGTCGCCCTCGACAGTGCTTTACACAGGAGGAATGACGCAGATCACGGCAGATCAGCTCCCAAGAGGCAATCACATTAAAGAAGGTACAATTGCGGCTATACCCACAGCAGAAGATATCATGGAAAACACCCTGCGCTCCAAACTTTTGGCTATTCCTGCGCTACTAGCATTTACCTTAACAGAAGGTGACAAAGATCCACCCATAGGACTGCTGTCTCAAGTCTTACCTCTACTAACAGTTACAACTTACGAGGAGTTAAACACAGTTGTGGTCACTTAGCGATTTCAAGCTAGAGCATCCACAAAGGACGACTATGATCAAGAGTAACATAATACAGGTTGAAATGGGAACATGAACATTAGGATAGTAGGAGCTCGCTGCCCTTCAATTCCTCACTATGATCATTCATTAAAGGAAGGATCTGTGAAAAGCCTAGATTATAAGCCATTTGTGGTTTTTGTTGGTTTTGTTGTTTGATTCCCCCCTGCCCAGGCAAGGAAGAACTGTGCCTTCATCTTCAGATCTCATCCAGCAGAATCATCAGTTCCTAATTCTGGCAGTTTCCAGTAGTTTCTGCCCTTCTGAGGGCCATCTGTGCAACTGAAGTAATACTAACCCCTCCTACCTCACAGCCATACTCTGAGGATTAGTCAGGGAGTGGCTGCTCAGTGCACTGAATATGCAAAGCCCTGTTATAAACTCTGTATCTGATTGCAACCTCAAGCAAAGTCTTATTTAACCAATCCCTTCACTAACAAAAAATATATTGACTGTTCATTCTGTTCTTTCCATCTGTGTCTTTTGCCTCCAAGTTCTTTGAGATACAAAACATGCTACTAAGATATTTTCCTTTTGTGCTACAGACTTGCTTAGTAAAAATGATAGACACATTTTTCAGACAAAGTAGTGACCATAATCAGTGGTTTCAGCTCATGCCGGAACAGTGCTACTCTGGGATAATACTGTAAGAATCTCATTTCCCAGTCAATGAAAGCCCCTGCCCCATAACCTCACATATGTCAGATATTCACAGTTGTCTGCTGTCCCTTTCTGCAACTCAATCAATTTTATGAGGTTAGGACATAGAGCACTGGATATTTTTTGCTACTTCTAAACACAAAACTAACTCTCTACCAAACTGTTATTGAAAGCATGTGCAAAAACACCAATGTGGTTAACACTCCCACATGTTTGTACATATTTTTTTCAATGCATTTTGTTCACTCTTTTCCATTGTCACAATCAAGCTTTGTACAATGCCATATTTAAAATATAACTTTTCAAAGGAAACATGCTAGTAAAACATAATACATTTCAGGGCAGATTTGCTTTCATATTGCATTGCTGAACTTGAGATTTCTGTTCATGCCAGTTTTCATTGCACATCTCATCTTTTCTTGTTCTAACATAATTTTGCTATGACTATCAGAGTTAATCCATTTTTCACCTTTTATACTTGGATGCCTATTTTCATTCCTTTGACATTTATATTACAACACACTCAGCAGATGTATAGGTAAAAATGACGCTGCCTACAGAATGAAGGAAAAATGGTTCTGATATGTCTGATAACACCCAACCAGGCATCACAGCTGTTGTGATTTTTATATACACACAGCCACAATTTCAGGCTGCTTTTTATGGCTCTGACCCTCCCTTGTGACTGGTCAGGTCACACACTATCATGACCTAACTGGCATGCCTGGCCTTGCTCTTCCAGGAAAAGGTATATTTCATTGCTCCAGCATACGTCCAAATTGCTCATCTTCCTTTCTTTGCACATCTCTGAAACAGCTCAGTTTACTCATCATACAGGGGCAGGAAGATTAGGCGGACACTACAAGCAATGTCAGAGATAGGCTGCCTTCCCAGATTGCACAGGAGTCTGACCGAAATGAGCAGCACTGACACTGTGCCTACAAAAACACCTTATAGCTTCCTTTTCAGTCCCCCCATGTGCATTAAGAGAACATCTCTTCCCACTGGTGCCCAGGGATGATGAAAAGAGTGACAGTGCAGTAATGTATTTTCCATCCTTCAACACAGCACCAGATGTTAAGAAATCAATGGATTACATGAGGAACAAAGCCATCTCTCTCAATCACTTGCACATTTAGGAAAACAGGCCATGACCCATAATTTGCTACAAAAAATAGGGATACTTCCACTTCTCTTTGCCTGCATCCCCACGGCATCCTTTCTCTGTCCCAAGGTTTGTCACAGCATGGAATCTTGACAGGGTTGTGTGCTGTACTGCAGCCTTCTCAGTGCCAGACCAACTGCCCATCCTGAACCTCTTCTTGCCTATACCTGAAAAGTGCCTTTCCAGGAGAAAACACCTTTCTTGGGAAGAGGTAGAGAAGGGAGAGAAAAGTGCTGTGTTCTAAAAACACCCATTAAGATCCATCAGCTATATCATACTCAGACTGAAGCCCTGTAATATCTCTATGCACAAAGTGATTTACAGAAAAAGAGAGATGTAGAGAAGCAACAAACGAGGGGAAGAGCTATTTGAGCCATCTGCAATACCAACAATCAGGACCACATCTTCACCATTCTAAATATTGCAGTGAGAAACGGTCTCCACCCTGCAAGACCACCAGTATACTCTTGAACATCTCTTCTATCAATCCAGCAACAGAAGGGAGAGAGATACACACTACACCTTCTCAAATTGACTGCTAAGCAGTCTGACAGTCCTCACCTTTAAGAAAATGATAGTCATCTCAGAGTACTTCAGAAAGGAGATGGACTCAAATGTTGCAGCTGGATAACATTTCATGGGTCTGGAATTACCCTCAGACACCTGCATTATGGATTACCTGCAGTAAAACTTCCACATCTAAACAGAACCTCAGGCTTAATCCAAGCCAAAAGGATTTTGCCTAGAGACCAGACCCACTGAAGACACCACTACAGCCTAAGAGCTTTTCTAGGCACCTGTATGGCTATGGCATCCTTCCTTCTCCTATGAAATGAATTATGTCAGTAAAGCTGTACTCTTACTGGTGCACTCTTACAAAGTTTCCACTAGCACCCTCACATGGGACAGGGATCTTGTAAAGATGTAAGGGCCCAGTTAAGATTTATCCTATTCAAAGAATATTTACAGCCACTTTTCATGGCTACACCTGTATATTTCTGTGAGTATAAAGCACACATACTGTAAAGCTTATATATGCTTTTTTTTTTTCTTGTTTGTTTGTTTTGTTTGGGATTTTGTAGCTGTGCAACAACACTGTGAGCAAAGAATCTTCTTACCACTCTCCTCCCACTAGAGATGTATGTCTTAGTTTAACACAGATCTGAACATCTATTTCTAGCCTTAAGTGAATATGCAAGTGCAGCCATTGCAGCCACCTTGTGGCAGCTGTGAACAACAACCACGTCCAACATGTTACAGCTCTGCTTGCAACCCAGACTCAGGCCTTGCGCCACATGTCCCCTGATTATCTCGAGGCTTCTGTGATCTGAACAAATCGTGCCCTGACATGACCGGGATCCTAATCCCCTCCCCTCAAAACCTACGGATTCGTTGATGAAGCAGCAGCCATTCCCCGCCTCTCCTCCTCCAGTCACACCCCGTGCAAGGCTGCGTCTGCTCACCAACATATGACTCTGCCCATGGGTGGCACAAGTATGGGACTACCAAGCTTGTGGATGCCATTGGGCACCACCTCAGCCTGACCCAGGTAAGGATTTGGGAAGTTTTGTGTATGATCAACAGCAGGAACAGCAGGAACTCCAGTGCCAAATGCATCCTGAGCACCAGCAAGGCCAAGGGCAGCAAACCTCACACACTGAACGCCTGTGTACAGCCAGATGTTCAGCCTGAAACTACATAGAGGTAGTTTGACGTCTGACTGTCACACACTTCTACTTCACTTACTGAAAATAGGATACGTTCCCAGGAAGCTAATTTATGTCCAGCTCTGCTTTAATGCAGTATTCTTTGAGCAGCAGTTTCATGCGTTGCCTTCCATTTCAGTTCACTTCTCATATACTATCCAATTACAGTTTCTATAACCACTTGTCCTCAATCTATTCTATCATCAGAACACCCTCTATTTTGTATATATTTACATATGTGACTATTCACATACATACATTTGTACACATGCCATGGTAATCACCTCCTCCCCTTCTCAGTTTTTCCCACTATCAAATCCAATAGCCCTTCCCCTGACCTTGCACTGAACTTGTACTAAAGTAATGGGAGTTTCTTCTTTGACTTCATCTAGCTGTAATTAATCTCCCAAACCATGAGTCCAAAACTAGTCTCCACCACAGGTTCAGTTCCACATCCCCTGCAGTGGTCAGCATTGCACTTGAAGGAATGGAATTTAAAACAATAGATGGGAAATGGATTTTGTCCTAGCAAACTAATTCCACTAAAAGAGAAAGAAAACTGGAGTCACTTGCTAATAAAAGAGACAAGATTAACAAAGCTCTCCAAAAATGGTACCCCAGCTGGCTCAGGCATCAAAAACCACCGAGAACATGACATATAGAGCGCATAAATACGTTAGCTTGCAACTGTTCTGCAGTGATGAACCCTTCATAGCTATCAGTACATCACAGACAAGGCACAGACCTTCTTCTTGATGTTACATGCTCTTTCTCACACGAAGTCTAGCTCCAATACATACCTCTTGACCACAGACATAAATGCAACTGACCTAAACTCAATCTTGGTTAAACCTAGTTCTTCCAAGTCACAACAAGTGAATTAACCTGGGCTACTGAGCAAATCATGGAGGCTATTCTCACATATCTGCTGCAAAAGGAGGTTAAAAAGAAGCCTATTGGCTTCCATTAGGATTTAACTTAAGGTGTGCTTGTGACAATTCCTGTATCTCAAGCTTTAGTTTCACAAGCTCTTCAGCTTGCCAAAAGGAGTCCCATCCTCTGCCCTCCTTAATCCCACCCCCACACTGCCCTTTCTCTTCTGGCACTACAAGCATGTGTGTGGTCTCACAACAAAACAGAGCATGGATGACAACAGGCAGACACAACAGCTTCTTACAACAGCAGTTGAGAGAATTTGTGCAACCACAGGCTGTTTATCTGAGCACAGAAATGTAGGAACTAAATGCACGATTCCCTCTTGCATCTAATCCAGCACAGGCATGGGATGCTACTGAAAGAGGTAGTCCCTCTCCGTGTTTCTCATGCCAGTGGGATGCTACCCTTCTGCATCAGACCTAACACCACCTGGCCACAGGGCAGGCTTATCCAACTTCTAGCTACAAAAAGTGTCATATTTTTTTGTTTAGGGAAGGGGGTTACTTTTCAATTGGAGCGGTGACTGAACGGATTTGAGGCCACTTGGTCACTAGATCCAGTCTAAGGGAAGAGGCAGGAGCTTGCAGTCAGGACTGGATGAGAACTGAATCATTCCTTCAGCAGTAGCCTGTATTTACGCTGGATTAAACACCACATGAAGTGGTACTCCAAAACACAAGTTATTAAATTACATTTCTCTGAAAGCCCTGTCTGCACACAGACTCCACATCCAGGTGCACTTAGCGGCTACTCTAAATCATACCAGTCACCCTGTAACTACAGCTCCATGATTGCTTCTTTCCAGAATCAAGAGGTTAGCACAGATAACAGCTGTAAGCTTGCGGTACAACAGGCCATCTTTTTGCTGGAATGTCTCATCCTGGCTCTGTAATCTGGTGTGAAAATTTGTAGGAAGACTTTGTGGTTAGGAACCAGGCTGGACAGATCGAGATAAGGAATTAGCACCCGTAATCAGCCGCTGGTATAATTTACCTGGGAAACCAGTGCAGTCTATCACTTGATAATCTTGAAATCAAGACTGGCTACTTTTCTAATAGAATGTTGGATTCAACATAGCGATAACCAGTTGGGAATGTAAACATCTGCCAGGGGTCAGAATAATGCATCTGTCCCCAAATGGCTGATACCAGGAACATCAACTCTACAATCACCTCACGGAAGAGGGAAACAATTTCTCCCTGTACAGCCCCAGCGCCGAAACAATAAAGTACAACTACACTTGCACTGAAGACTCTCCTACGTACTTCATTAAAAGATACAACACAAGTTCATTGGAGAGCTGTAAAGCTGAAAGGAATTAAAAAAACTTATCAGGCATGACTGTTGAAATAAGCTAGCAATGTAAAATTTATCTAAATAGCAACTGTGTAGCCAACATCAAACTGGAAAGATACCAGACGACAGAAAGCAAAATAATTCTTAGAATCAAATATTCATGGGGAAAAAAAAATATTCCAATTATGTATTTGACATCCCTTGCAGGTTATTTCTTAATTTTTGCCTGGAATAACCATGGAGAGTGAACATAATTTGCATGAATACAAACTAATTAAATAAAACAGCCCACTTTTAACTACAATCCAAAATAGATTACATTGTCACTAGCAATTACACAATATAACCCCACTCACAGATCTATCATGATCACTAGGCTACTGTACAGACATCACATCACAAATGCTACCCTCAATCCTAAATTGGCAAAATGAGGTTCTACATGGAAGCCATCTGAGCTTTTTAAGTATTAACACTGAGAATTAAGAATTCTAATTTGGTACAACTTCAAGCCTGATTTATGGATGCCTCCTCCTCACCCAATTCAGTTGCAGTTCTGAAATCTGGGTCACCCATACATTATTCCTCCAAACCAAGCCACCTCCCTCCTGTGCAACCCTTTAAAAGGACTCTGCCCTTATCCAAGCCATTTAAGTTAATAGAAACTCCAAAACTTCAGAGAATCAGGTCACAAAACTTCAACACCACATTACGGATGTGGCTTGGTCAGAGAGGAACAGGCATGCAGCCCAAGAAGAGTCTGACAGCATCCGCATCCAGCAACTCCTTGGCAAAGTCCGCAACAAGGCAACACAGACAAGTTGAACTCAGCTCTCCATCCCCACCCCTTTACTCCATACCAGTTTTGATCCTGGTCTTATCCAACTTCTGGGAATAAATGAAGTATCAAGAGCAAGGATAACATGGGTGCTGGTGGGAGAATGGGTCAGGCCAGAGCCATGAGAGCTCTGAAGCCCCTCAGCAGGTTGCTTGGAGCACTGAGGTTGCCACCAGAGCTGCTGCAGTGACTGGGGCTCCAGAGAGGCTGTGGGAAGGAGACGGGAAGCAAGCAACACGCAGATATCTCGCCTTTCGTTCCTCTGCCTTCCCTTCGTGACAGGCCATAAAAGTCACGAGGTGCCAGACAGCAGAGCAAGGAGGAAAACAACAAGGTGTCCAGAGTTCAAGCACAGCACCGAGAGTCCCGGGCCACAGCCACGGGCGGCCCGGCTAGAGCTGAAAACCCCGCGAACACCGTGGGATCTCGCTCCTGCGTGGGAGGCACCATTTCTGCGGGAAGAGGCTCCGGCTGCTGGCAGCTGAGCCTGGGACCGGGCCTGTGCTCCGGGCCCTACCTGCTGCCGGCAGCAGGAGGAGGAGCGCAGGGCGGGGGGAAAACGGGCGCTGCTGGCGGGGCAGGGAGCTGCGCCGTCCCGCACAGGCCGCCGCGAAGGCTGAGGCCCCCCCGGGGCCGGCGGAGAGGCGCCCCCTTTGTCGCCCCCTCCAGAGGCAGCGGCCCGCCGAGGCTCGCACCGCTCCCCGCGGCGGGAGCGGCTCCCCGGGGCTCCGGGCCCCGACGGCGGCCCACCCCGCGCACCCACACCTGTGCGCCGCGGGCCCGGCCCCGCCGAGGAGCGCAGGAGGCCCTGCCGTCCCGCCGCGGGAGGGGCGAGCGCTCCCGTCCCCGGAGATCCCTCCTCCCCGTCCCCCTCGGGTCCTAAAATGGTGGAGCCCTCCCTCCCTTTCTCCCCCCCCGCCCGAGCCTGTCCGCCGCCCCGGCTCCGCGGAGGGCAGCCGCCCCTCCGGCCCGGGCTCCGTGGGGATCCGGCGCCAGGCCCGCGCCTCACCCCGCCTCTGCCGGGAACACGGCAACGCCGCTCCCGCCGGGCCGGGCCGCGCCGCGCCGCTCCCACCGGCCGCCCTTACCTGCGCCGGCCTCACATCGCCGCGCTGGGGCCAGCGCTGATCCCCCCAGCGCCACCGCGGCCCCCCGCCCTCGGCAGCCGGCCGCCGTCTCCCCGCCGCCCGCGGGGCCGCAGGTATGTCATGAGCGCGGCGGCTCCCAGGTGAGCCGGGCACACCTACAGGAAGGCAGCGGCCGCCCTGATTGGCGTGCGGGGCGCAGCCCGGCCGGCAGCGGGGCGCGCTCCCACGGCGCGGGGCAGGGCAGGGCGCAGCCGCCGCCGAACGGCCCGAGCGGGACGCGCTGGCGGCGGCTCCTGTCCCGGCTCCGGCCGCTGGTCCGTCCGAGCGCAAGGAATTTTGACTTCTTTTTTCTTTTCTCTTCTCTTTTTTTTTTTTTTTTTTTTTAAATCGCAAGGGAGGCGATAACTGTGTCTGCCCTCGGTGGAGATCGGGGGGAAAGAAGTTTAGCGCTTGGTTGTTTTGCCCGCCCCCCCCCCACCCCGCCGAGAGCAAGAGCAGAGCGGGTACACCTGACCCACTGATCCCAAGTCCCCGGGCTGCCTCAAGAAACAGAGGGGCTTATTTATTTGTTTATTCATTTATCTGTCTTCATTACCTGACTCTCTTGTTTTCCTGCTCCTTAGGTCACTCCTTAACTTTGCATGCGTGAGCTCTCCTACTTTGTATTTCCTTTCCGCCTCACGCCGGGCAGCCGGCGTTTGAAGAAAAAGCGCCGGGTGCCGGGAGAATCGTTCTGGCAACACGTGGCGGGGCTTTGCGCCTGCAGCAGCACACCTCAGAGAGCCCGAGTTTACATCTGAGATCGTCAAATAAAAGCAAGTTAATTAAACGCCTGGATTCAGAAGAAATTGAGCACGATGTGGGTAGAAAAACTGTAGGTTGTGTTAAAAATCGGAATCCACAGCTATCATTCTCAAACACCCTGTCCCTCCTAGGTACACAGGTAAATATCCTGAGGAGCCATACCTACATTAAAGCTCTCTCTGGTTGCTGTGATTAGCAATGTACTGAAAGAGGACAGCATATCTGTTCTGGTCTGCCAGCTCGACTGTAGCAATAGGGGCAGACAGTCTGTAGGGAGACTTCCCCCATGTAGGAGAGTAGAACAGAACCAGGCAGAGAAAAGGCATACATAAAGGAAAAGAAGAAAGGAAGGATGTCTAGATTCAAGACACCATGTGTTTGGGAGTAGCAGGGCTAAGGGAAACCCTGGACACATTGATTATCGTGATCATAAAAGAGGGGGCAAATTCCAAAATTTGGAACTTCTAGTTCAATAGCAAAATAGGGTAGGTTGCTTGGTTCTCCGCTGCCCCAGTTTTATTATTTGTGGCATAGGTGCCTGGATTTGCTTAAAGAAGTACAGCATTTGTGTGAGGATGCACTTCACTGCAGTGTAGATCTTTACTTACAAATAATGCAACGTGAGCAAATAATTAAGCTAGACAGATGACTGAGGAAGGAATTACCTATATTATATTTTCTGTCTCCTCAAATCGATATGCAGTGCCATCTCTTTGATGAGTGCTTTTTTTTCCTCATAATTTTATGAGTGTTTGCAGGTGTCTGTCCTCCAGGACGTGCTCTGAGGAGTTCAGCAAAAGAGAAGAGGGAGCTTGACCCATCCACTGGAGGAGTGCTGTAGCCCACACCCAGGCAGTCCTCAACCCTCCTTTCCCTGCATGACCCATGTGGGGTCTCCCAGGCAGGGAAACTCTCACCAGAAGCAGCACACTGAAAGTTCTAACCAGCCACTGTCAAAATCATACTGATGCTCGCTACTGCCTCCTGATTCAGTTAATTCTTCCATTTGTGTGGATGAATTGTTTCATCATAGTGGATCAGCTTCTGCAGTTGAGATTCTTGTTCCACATCACTGTGTTACAGTCATGGAGAGGCTTCAAATTCCCACAAGCCAAGAGACTGAGGATATCAGCTCTGGATCACATCTCTCTTGGGTTGCTGCTCAGACCTCTGAGATGTTACATAAATAGGCGATGCCTCTTCCTGCTGCATTTTTAAAGTTCCGAGCAGTTGGCAGTGGGCTGGAGCTGGGCATCGTGACTGGAAAATGGCACTTCTGTCATCCAGAAAAGGTCAACTTATTGTCTAAGACAGGCTTAACCTTTACCCCTCTCCTTGTCACCTCCAGCAACTGCAGAGGCAAGTTTTTATTTGCTTTTCTGAATCATATCCTGAGGTACCTTGCTTTTCCCTGCCCACTGCACAAAGAGTTTGAGTGCCAAACTTTTCTTCATACATTACACAGAGTGAATAAGTGCTTGAAGTCATAATGTGCAGCTCTTGGTATCACACTATCTGTATCCACCTGTGGGCCAAGCTCTCCTTCCCTAACTTGATGAGAACTGAACTCCTAACTTCTGTGTGGACCCATGCAAAATTACTGCAATGCCAATAAGGTGGTACTTCTGCCAGTGGCATGGAGGGAAGATCAATGAAGAACAGGCGTGCTATAGAATTGCTGATGCTGGCTGGCATTTCAGGAGATCACCTAGCCTACTCCCTGGCTTCGAGCAGGCTCAGCGGGAGCAGGCTGCCCAGGACTGTGTCCAGTTGGGTTTTTAATATCTTTGCAGATGGAGACTCCACAGTCTCTCTGGGCTGCCTGTGCCAGTTTAACCTCCCTTACAGTAGCGTAGATGTTTAGAACATCTGCACATCTGGAGGGCTGCACAGTGTGCAGAACAGGTCCTATTCTATGCTGGGAGTACTTCCCCATCTCCTTTAGGAAGATGAGCTACAGTGAGTCAATATTTTTCTCACCAGTAGGTCCCACAGCGCAGGAGTCCTCTCCCAGCAGGATGAAAGTTGAGAGCCAGCATTAGTGGCAAGCAGGACAGAGAGCAGCACAGAGGTATCCCAGGTGGATTGGGCTGCATGATCTATCGCAGCCCACCAAATGCTGGGCTCCACCAACTGAGTGCCTGGTATGTCCCTATCCCCCTCCATGGAAAGGCTCATCCTCCAAAGAGGCCCAGCAGTGCAAAGAACAGGGTCCTTATGTACCCTGATGTGCTCCTGCTTCCTGCAGTGCCCTGTGCTGTCTGAGCACACTGGATCTCGGCAGGCTGAGGCAATTCAGACACCAGCCTCCCACTCACCCTTTCTTTTCCTGTGTAGGCATCCTCCTCATGAACATCCCATCTAGCTGGAGTCCTCTGTTGTCCTCACCACTCCATAGCAGACATTATTCTGAGTTTAACTTCTACAATATACAAAGCACAGAGTTGTAAATGCAAAAAGCCAGGTAGACAGTAGGACAGAACCTGGCAGTTTTAGTAACTCTTAGTTAAGCTGCTATCATGTCAGAAGTGCCATGGGGGGTCTAAGGGTCTTCATAAATTTAACTAAAGTCATCTGGTGAGCCCTCACTCCTCGGAAAACCAAATAACTTCTCTGGGAGTGTTTAGCAGCTATACCATCCTCCAAGCAGATGCAAACTTGTGTATATGCAAGAAAACTCTCCTAAGAATGGGAAGAAACAGAACTCTGAGACTGGAAACTGAACCAAAGTAAGTTTATACAAGCAGCAAGTAAAACACCCATTCCCTGTGAGTCAGTCCTGGCTGTTTCCTTCATTTCCTCCAAGGCTTGCTGTGAACATCCAGTGGTAACAGTCCTGAAATTCAGTAATTTCTTTTCCTACCCCTTATTTATAGCTTGGTGTCAGCAGTTAGCAGAGTCCCAGCATCATTGTGGATGAAAAGCTGGACAGCAGTGGACACTGTGCCCTTGCAGCCCAGAAAGCCAACCATATCCTGGGCTGTATCGAAAGAAGTGTGACCGGCAGGTCGAGGGAGGTGATTCTGTCCCTCTACTCTGCTGTAGTGAACTCCTACTGTTGTCTGGCAGAGTTGCTACTTACCCCAGGAATTCAATAGATTATGGACTTCACATAGACAAGTACTGGTTTTTGGGATCTTTCCTGAAATTCGCTCCAGCATACGTCCAGGAATAGATGCCCATGCCAGAAAGGATTAGGAAAATACAGAACTGGAAATGTCCTTCAGGTAATAAGGCTAGAAATGCTTTCCTTTGTGAAACCAGTTATAAAACCACATTGCGGACATGATCTGAATTAATAATAAAAGTCCTAAGACAATAACCCGTATTGTCAAAGAGCATGTCCATCCTGAGAAGAGCAGAGTTACAGACTGACATGATCTTCCCTCAGTTCATTGTCACATGCTTTCTCTCCTGAGAATCTCAACTAGTCTACAGCCAAGAAGTGACTGAGACACAATACTGTGTTTGCTTTTACAGAATAAAACCATAAGCAAATTATCTGATATTAGGTATCCTTATAATCCTTACTCAACCTCATCCTTTTTTTTTTCTCTTATACAAGAAGCAGTAAGGACTCTTTGCCCAAATGGAGAGCTACATATGTGCCATGGAGTGATAGTTTTATGTCATTATGAACCATGTACCAGTCAGTATGAAGGTCTGCATTGGCAGGATGGATTAAGAATGAATGGCCCATGTAGTGTGTTGTACAAATTTCTTCCAAAATAATAGCAGTGGTCTTGCCTGATGTGCAAATTGGGCCATTGTCCTAAAAGGGTTGCTTGCTAAACCCCACTTCCTGAGAGGTGCTGCCAAGAAAATTTAAACAGATGGACAAGACTTCAGACAGACAGTCAGATACAAAGGCTGGTGTTAAAGGCGCAAGGGTAAGGGCTTGTCTGGAGAGTCCCTGGCCTGCCAGCCACATAAAGTAGCAAAAGCATATTTTTGTTTGCATACATCCATTTAGCCTGACATTGCCCAACAATTCACTTGATTATAAGCTACTGCATGTTTTAAAAGGCAAGAAAGTGGTTCTTACTTTGTGGATGTGTGCCTGGCAGACACTGATGGGCTTTCCCGGTTACAATCACTGCTGCAGCTCTTTCACTGCAGTCTGGACTGATGTCAAGGAAAATGACTGCTCATGCCAGGGCTTCAGAAATGTGCGGCTTCATACATGCAAATGCTGTTTTCCTTGACCTTTCCTGATTTTGGTTGAAAGGCCAGTCTCCAATAGCAAAAGCAAAAGTGTTAATTCCTCATAAGCTAGAATAAGCAACATTGGTCTTACTATCTAGAAATACCACAAACAAATTTTGAAAAATCTTAATGAAAGCTGGTTATGCAAACATTTCCAAACAGCTGTTCTTTTACACCAAATGACATAGGCAATTTCCATCTCAGTTACAATTTTAAGGAAATCTTTGGGTTTATGCCTTCTCCCCACTGCGATGCTGCATACAAAGGATACTCCAGTTATTCCTTGTTGCTGGCAAGTGCCTCTCACAGACTGAAATCATCCATTGCAGCTTCCAGGGAGGCTTAAGAAGGCAGCTCTTGGTTTCCTGCAGTGGTCTCAGTTTCTGTGTTTGTGACTCTGAACGCTGCAAGAAGAATGCAAAAAGCTATTTTTTTCCCCAGTTCCTTTGATGACCTCAGATACATGTGGCCTTCAGAGATCTGTGAGAACAGCTGAGAACATTGTGGGCTGCAGCACAGGGGAGCAGCAGCTTCCTGAGGATATTGCAAAGTCTGGTCCGGGCAGTGAGGCTGCTGCAATGCCTCAGCAGCTGTCTGACTGGGATCCAGTTCTTAAGAGCCTTGTCTTGAGTAGTGCTTCCTGTAAATTGGAGACTAATTTGCTAACAGCTTTGCTCTTATGCGCTCTTTTACTTCTGGGGCTCCATCCAGAGCTCAGGCTACGTGGCTGTAATTCACAGCCTCGATACTCTATAGGTAGCATTTCCTCTCTATACTCCTGCAATGCTCTTGATCCTATAGACCAGGTCTGTCAAACTCATTTTCACCAGGGGCCACATAAGCCTTGCAGTTGCCTTCAAAAGGCTGAATTTAATTTTAGGACTGTATAAATGTAACTACTCCTACATTTAGGTGAAAATGAGTTCAACACCCCTGCTATAGACTTTTAAGGACTGAATTCTCTCTGCAGACTGCTGAATGGATGGCTTGTGAACTTGGCCTCTTGGGATGGAGGAACTCAGTGGAGATCAGCATTAACAAAGAGGCAAATGGGAATTTGCCATTGTCATATCCAGCCATCCTTCCTGCATGGTGGCAGCAGAGGGGCGTGGAGGGCATTTGTGCAGAAGATAACTGCTTGAATTAGATGCAGCTAAATGCTTGTGCAAGCCTAAACTGGAGTCCTAATGCTGTGTATTGGTGCAGTAAACTGTTTCCCAGCCCACTCCATAAATACATTTCTCTCTTTCACATACAAATGCAGACAGCTGCTGGATTGGAGTCTCTAACAGCCTTGCCCTTTACCTCGACCTCACACACTGATGTTTCCTCTTCTTCCTTAGGAGTGAGAAAATGCTAAAGCAGAGAAGATCAGTGACAATGGCTACTTTCTCCTTTTCTTGTCCCCCATCATCCTTTGAGAAGGCCAGGAGAAGGCTACTGGGACTCTTCCACTTCATTTGCAAAGCCAAGAAATTAAGCAGAATCTTCCTCTATACTTTCCTCATATATATGGGTGTTCATGGCAATAACTTAACTTAGGGGTGTGTGTATGACACTTAAAGCCCTCTGTAGAAAGGATGCTAACATGAAGTAAATCAATTCACTACTGAAACAACTAGGAAACTTCCTTCTTTCTGCTCTCTTCAGATTCAGGTAGGCCAGTTATCCTGTTGTCATTTATTTAGGCTTTCTGCTCAACTGTGAGCTCTAGAAACAAATTACTGTAAGGGAAAGGTGGAATACAGACAAAGTCACACCACTGCAGGCAATCTTATTCTAGTCCAGAGCTGCTCAAACCATTAATTATAGTGGGGACCCCAGCAAAATCCAGCATGGAGACTAAAAATGAAAGGAGAAACATGCTGCCTTTGAAGGGGGTTGCCAAGTAGCCCTCTGGTTCAGCATGAAAGGGAGGGACTTGCTGTGTAGGAGCTTGATACAGAAAACATTGCATATGCATGTGTGCAGGTTTTTACCCACACAGGCAGCTGCAGCACCTCAGCGTGTGCAGCAAAGATGGGAGGCTGACATTCAGAAGCCTTTTCCTGTGCTCGAAAGAGCAGTGCTGCCTCTGCCCCAACCCCCTCCTGCCCATCCCTGCTTACTCAGAAACTGCCATGCTAGGATGCTACTTCTTATCTGAGATCCTCACAGGATAATGTCCATGTAAGTGTTGTTGCTTGTGGTACAGGCCAGTAGTAATGATTCAGACCAGCCCTTCATTTTCTTCCTCTTGTTGGTTAGACACAAAATCCAGCCCACAAACAAATTAATCTGTCCCATGCACCAATAAAGATGATTCCCTGTTAATTAACAAATTGCACACAGAATTCCCTGGCTTGTATTAAGGGACTCTTGAATGGCTGTGAAATCGAGCACTTCAAAGTTCAGAGATGGCCTGGATGTAGGGTTTTGGAGTTTAGGTTTTGCTTTTTTGTGGGTATAATTATGTGTAATAGTGTAGCTTTTAATGACGTAAACATAACGTTTTTTCATCAGCCTAGTTTTCGCAGAGGAAGCAAAGCAAGCCCAAATGTGCCTTTCTCCACGTTAGGTGTCCTTGTATAAGAGGCATCCTCGAGGTGGAGATCTCCAGGCCTTTATATGTAATGACATAGTGCCCCCTGTTGGAAAGCTGTTCCCGACGCTGTCTCCTGCCTGCATCCAGGTGAGGTAACATTCACACAAATACCATACTGTTGCATGTGTTCCTGCACATCGGTGAAGTCTGTATATTGTCACACCAGTAGGTTTAAAAATCAACTTACCTTTTCCTCCCTCAGCTATTTTTTGTTAGGCTTCAGAAAGCAGTTGCACTGGATTTCTTAGAAGGCTTTCTGTGACAATGTTCAAGGAAGATCTACCATTTTATGATACCTTCAGCTTTTTAAAAATAACATATCTTGTGATTTTAGCCATGAAGGAAACAATAACCTCTTACTCATCTCAAGGCACACAAGTCCAGCTGGCTTATGTTAGCAGGGAAATGTGTGGGGCTGCAGGCTGGCTGATTACTCTGTGTCTGTAGATGGTGGAGATCAGTTTTAGCTCAAATAAACAGTCCCTAGTATTTGCGCCCACAGAGGGGGGCTGTAGGATACAGGAAGTAAATCCTATTTCCTGGGATATCCTCTCATTTAATGCACATTATTCCTCCCATTCCTGACATAAACAAGAGAAACCCATCTTCCCAAGGCTTAGCCCGGCCCTTCCTCCTCCCCTATGCTGCAGAGGAGGGCCAAGGTTGGCCCTTAATCTCTCACCCTGTCCTGACACCCTCAACATCCAATCCTGACCATATATCAAGGAACCCTCACCCTACTCCAAAAATTGCAGTAAGATTAATGCTATGGTTCTCCAAAACACCTGCACTGTGTTGGCCCAGGATAACGTAACTTGGCAGAGTCTACCTGGAGAGCACAGTCCTGGTCACAGACACCTTCTGTGGGACAGAACCCTTACTCCAACCCCATCCTCATCTGATTTCTGACTCTTAATATCAGTGACCTTGTTAGGCCCTGAAAACACATGTTATGTTCTGGCCTGGGGTACAACGAGACCAAAATTCAGCTAGGCCACTCGTGGTGTCTTTCCTGAAGGACTTAAACTAAACATGAATCCTATAATGGCCCACAAATTTAATAAACACGAAAGTGAGCACATGTTCCTGAAATCGCCTCTGCAACGCTGGCCTGTTTTATATCAGGACAGGACTGCCCATGCCCCTCACCCACATATCTTAGTCATGGAAAATGGAACCTTTCCCAAATAATGGGTTGTAAAGACAGATGTGAGCTTGCAGAGAAATATGACCATCCACACAGTGGTGGGTAAGTATTGTTTGTCTGGAGCTATGATGCTATTGTTGGAAGGGCAAACTGAAGCGAGATTGTTTCACATGAGCAAAGGCACAGTTTTCATGAAGTAAGCTTTTGTCCTTGACTCGCAAAAAGGGCCTTTTTTGTGATTCACACTGTGTGATATATTTAGTTTTCTTTGCATTTAATTAAGAATGGGACAAGCATAATACTGCAAGTGAAACATAAAAGCAGAATGACCCTATTAAAAAGTGGTTTATCTACCTTAGAAGAAAGACTTGGTACATTACATTGAAAGCTTAGATTGTAAATTGGCTGAGACTGGAACCACATCCTTGTCCTGTGCTCACAGTGCAACTGTCACAGTGACAGTCTCTTCTGTCTCTTCTGAAATTATCATATTCCCTGGGATGGGTGAGTTGCAGTCCCCAAAGAATCTGAGAGAATAAACAAACAAAGACCAAAAAGTTGTTTAAAGGTTAACTTGTCACAACTGCAAGTCAGTGGATATGAGATCTAGGTGTCAAGGGACAGAAGGTGAGGGAAACAAACTCTATAAGGTCTTGCATAGGATCTGAAGTACTTACAGGCTACAGCTAACAATGACTAATGAAGTGCAAATAATGATTCATACTAAGTCTAGAATATGCTGTATTATGCTTTCTCAGAGTAGAACAAGGATAAAATTACCTTCCTTCTGTTTTGGGCAGGTGTTCCAGATGCTCAAGTTAACTACCAACCCAACATCCAGATAGGTCTCTTAGCACCCCAAGGATCCCATTTGCTGGCCGGCTGATTTCATTCACCCTGCTCCTTTTTTCATCTCTTCTCTTTTTCTCTCAGTACTTCAAGGTTCCCCCTTCCCTGGACCTCCTTCTCCCTCATTAGTGATCTTCTCAACATGATCTCATTATGGCAGAGTACTCACATCCAACCACTGTTAACCCACTGCCCTGAAGCATTGTCAGATTGTTCTCTGTAGTGTTTGGAGTTGTGCCTCACATTCCCTGCAAGACTCCTGACAGTGGCTTGGATATCTTTGCCTTTATCCCATCTCTGGTGCAGGAGTGAACGCCTGCCCTGCAGGACTCACAGTGATCATGCTCCATTTGGGTGTTGATTTCTTGCTGAGGTATGTTCATTGCTGCCGAGTAGGGGATGAATCCTGGCTCCAGCTCTTCCCACAAGGAGCACAGAGATAAGGCTTCTCTTCAGTGTGAACCAGTTGATGTCCAGTCAGGTCAGAATTCCCATCAAAACCCTCTCCACAGTCACAGCATCTAAGTGGCTTCTTTCACATCTGGGAAGGAATATAAAAGTCAAAGTGTGTTCATTTTCTTATTAATTCCTTCTTTTCAACTGGGCCAACATCATCATCAGCTGGAACAGAAAGGGAAAAAAGTAATCAGATATGGTTACTCCCCCAAACACCACATGAAGAACAGCATTTATGAGAGTGAAAGCCAGGAACCAGTTCTTCTGGGGTCAAGAGCTTATGGCCTGGAATTCATCTGCCACCAGTTTTCCTATTACATTCACCATTATATCTCTGGTTTATATAGTACCTCTTACCAGCAGGTGCATGCCACAGTTATACAAGTAGAAAAACAACAACAACAACAAAACAAAACCAAACAAACAAATCGAGATGGGGAAGATGGTGGTGGGTGAAGAGCCTTGCACAAAGTAGCCCATCAGGCCAGTAGAGATAAGAACTGGACACGCTTCCGGAGTCCTTGACCAGACTGCTTGCCTCTTTCTAGCCTGGTATGTTCATCATAAAACAATGATAAATTTTACTCTCCACTCTATTTTGCAAAGGTGTGATGTCCTCAGTATCTGTATGTGACTTTGAGCACTCAAAGTTCTCTTTCAGTGCTAATGAAATGAGCTACCTCAAATGCCTCTAGGTAGTTTATCCAGTTTGTCAATATGCTGTCCCTGAAGTTCAGTAGTATCAGAGTTGACCCTGAGAAAGAAGGCCCATCTTGTCCTGGTGGGAACTATGAGTAGGAATATGTCTAGGCTGTTTCAGCATCAGCTTCAGTCTGGAAGAACATGGTGAAGAGCCCAAGCTAGTGTGCCCTGATGGAGCCAGAAGTTTTGGGGAATGACTGCAGAGGAACCTAAATGGCATTCCATAGTCAGGTCAGATCAAGAAAGCTGTGGCTCAGCATCGTCACTTCTGACTCTAAGCTGGTCCTGGGGGTGAAGCCTTGCAGGGCAACCTGCACCACGCTCTCCAGATTTCCCGCCTCCCAGAGGACTTTTTCTCCTCTGTACCCAACAGATGTGGGCTACCTGTGTTTTCATGTAGCATTGTACCTGAGCAAACAAGCTACATGGGTATCAGAGCACTGGTGAGACAAGTCACCAGACCACCCAGATCACTATGAGCCAGGGCCAGTAAGTTTTACTGAGCCCATTTAGTCATTCCAGTGTCACTGCAGTATATTTCCCAGCAAAGGAAATGGTTTGGCAGTGTCAGGGTAGTTTACATTTCTCTGCATGGGATGGACTGAGGAATATCTCCTAGTATTGTCCAGGGACTACCGGCAACCTGCCCAGTCAGCACATAGCCCTAACCAGCTGTGCCATTAGCATTAGCTAGTTGGCTGGCAGAGCTTATTTGAATTATTAGTATTAGAACCATTTAGTGGTGAAAGGCTGAACTGAACTCAGCATCTGATCAGATGATTAACATTAGACATCTATGCAGTATCTCAATAAAACCTCCCTAACTCTGTGTCCTTTAGGTAATGGAGTTAAGATATCTTAATGGACTTAATATCCCCTGATGGACTGGGAAGGTCTGCGTGCTTCAGTATACTCCATATGCTGGGAGTATTCTGCTCTATGGTGGGTCCCAAAACAAATATATAATCTGTTTTTTTTTGGAGTGCCTGAGGTATCTTATGGCCCCATAACCTCAGATGGTGGCAATGACTGTATAATCTTGCTGTGAGACTGGCTTTGCCCACAAGTATTTCAACAGGAATAAAAGTGTCCCGGTGAACATGGAAGTGGCCAGCACTTCTCTACAGGACACAACCCTGCAGGTTGCTACACAGGAGCAGGAGATAAGAGAGGAGAAAGGTTGGTATCAGGAAGGAGGTGCGATGACATTATTTGCATGACAGAAATAGTGCTAAAAGATCTTACTAGCATTTACTGGCTGAAGAACTGCAAGGCAATTGTTTTGAGAAGAAAGATCAAAATTTGCTATCCAATTGATATTTTGAATTTAAATGCTTGCATTTGCAGTAGTAGAATTAGCATTTGTAAAACTACTGTAGCAGTTTCCTTAGTCCAAATGCTAAACTTTTTATTTGTCACTTAGACATTCAGTGACCCATATGTATGGATTTTTTTTTCCAATTTTGGAAAAGGTTAGATGAACTTCTACTTTCCAAAGGCTGAGAAATAGCATGTCAGTCTATCCTCTACTGAGAAAACAGGGTGGTGTTTGCATAACGTCTTACAGCTTCTGCTGAAGTGAGTTTCACAACCTCCATAGGTAATCTATTCCAGCACCGCCTTCCTCAGAGAAAGTTTTTGCAATACCTAGCCTAGCCTTTTTGTTTTTTTCCTTTCTTCTTTTCTTTCCTGAAAATTAAGCCAATGAGATCTTATCTTTGTCCTTCCAGCAATGTAATTGTTACCTTTCTTAATAACAACCTCTTGTGCACTGCAATGCATTATCACGTTCTGCCCTATTTTCAGCCTTCTCCTCCAGACTCAACAAACCCAGTGTCCCTGCTTCTCTCCAGGGACTATTTTCCAAACCTCTTATCACTTCTGATGTGCACCCATACCCGTGTTCCTTGCATGGACCAGCCAGGCTCCTTGCTGTCCCTCTGTGGAGTTTTGGTGGTGGCTTCTCACTTCCCTCCAGCCACATACTGCCACCCTGCGACCCCCAGCCCAGGCACCCTCAGCCCGGGCACCCCCAGCCCTGGTGGCTCACTCGCAGCGGGACTTGGGTGGGACACTTGCCGGAGCCAAGTGAGGTGCCGTGTGGGCGCAGCGGCCCTGCTGGGACAGGTGCTGAGAGCGGGGTGACAGGCCCCCGGGCCCTGCTGGGTGCAGGAAACAGCATGCATGGTTCACTCCTCTTATCTCCCAGCCCTGACAGGAAACCGGTGTCCTTGCTTTCTGGGGTTTGTCCTGAATTCCCAGGTTCAGGCAAATCGCCAGCTTTCTCCTCAGATGCTCTCAGATCTTTGAGTCACAGAATGGTTTGAGTTGGAAGGGACCTTCAAAGATTATCTAGTCCAACCTCCCTGCCATGGACAAGGACATCTTTCACTAGATCAGGTTGCTCAGAGCCCCGTCCAGCCTGGCCTTAAATGTCTCCAGGGATGGGGCACCTACCACCTCTCTAGGCAACATGTGCCAGTGCCTCACCACCCTCATCGTAAAAAATGTCTTCCTTATGTCAAATCTAAATCTACCCTCCTTCAGTTTAAAGCCATTGTCCCTTGCCCTTTCACTACAGGCCTCCATAAAAAGACTCTCTGTCTTATCAGCCCCTTTAAGTATTGCAAGGCCACAACAAGGTCTCCCTGGAGCTTCTCTTCTCCAGGCTGAACCACCCCAACTTCCTCAGACATTCTTCATAGAAGAAGTTAAATGATTTCTGATTAATTTCTGGTAATCTGCTTTGGAAATTCTCTTAGGAGGCAGAGGTGCCCACTCTCTAAGGGATGCAAGCATTTCAGAAACTTCTAGAGAAAAAGGCCTACCAAAAACTGGGGGTAAAAGTCCTCTCCATTTTAGGAGTGCTGGCTTCCAGGCTCAGTTCAGTTTATCAAGCCAAATATTTGACTCTTGTCAGCCCTTGCATCAGCTGCTTCAGTGAATGGTGATGGAAATCCTGATTGTGTGCAGTGTTACAGAACCAAATCTTTGCACGCTAAATCAAGATCCTGAAAAGTGTATAGTCCTGAAAAGTCATTATTACCAATATTGCCATTAATACTTTATTACAAAAATTGTACATTCTGCTGTTGGTTGTTTCAGCCTGAAGAAAAGAAGCTTATTAGTACTTTATCTTCCCAGCAGCCCTCTTCCCCCAAATCATCTTTATGTCCCTCCCACATTCCCGACAGATTCAGTGTCCCTAAACTAAACATTTTGATCTGCTGCCTGGACAAGATATTACATAAACTGGCAAACCAAATGGATAAGGGCCAGTCTTTCCCTGCTGATCCTTCCATGGGAATGCCAGTAAGAGATCTTTGTTGTACCCAACTGCTGCTCTCTGGCTATAGGAGCATGCTCATCTCTGATTCCTCTACATGGTTGTTAAATTTGAAGTGAACTGGTTAGTTTCTCAGTGACTAAAGGGGGACTGACAATGTGATATTTAAAAAGTCTTATTTCCTCAAGAAACTACAGGAAAAAAAACACATGAATCTATCAAAATATCTATCATTAAATAGATTCCCAAATCTGAAAATATGTATTTTAATAAAGATCAAATAGAATTTTTGAACTGCCTTCTGATTTTGAAACTTCTGTCTCATTCTAAATATATTGAAGTGGAAAGAAAATGTAGGATGAATGTCATCTTAGTCAAGACAAAAGCAGAGAAGAAACAGAACAGACTGACCCTGTACTCACAAGGAAGAGGCGGTAGGTAAACTCTTTTAAATTCTCTTTCCTCACTTTATCGAAAACTTCTCTGTTCTTGAGGGGAGGGGTGAGACAGAAGAGCTTTGCCCACTTGCTGCAGCAGCTCTCATTGAATGCTCTTCTTCAGGAAGCTGCAAAAGGGCAGGCAAATATTACAGGCATGCAAAGGCACCAAGCAGAGCTTTTGCTACCCTTCTGTCAAGGGTCCACTTCTACAGAGTAGTTCCTGCAGAAACTGGGATGTGTTTGGGGTAGCCTGCGTGAAGAGCAGGGCTGAGCTTTCTATCCACAAATCTATAGCTGCAACATGGGTGCCTCCATCTGAGTTACGGTCCAGGCTCACTTCACAGTGACTGGAAAGAAATGGACACTGTTAGACAGTGATTCATCTGGCCTATTTTGGACGTCTACCTTAGGAGTAGGTGAATCATGCCCTAGAAATGCTTCTTGAATATTTGAATAAGGGGCTTTTCTTGTGTTGTTCCATGCTTTATTCTCTGTTCATTATATGCAAGACTTCTTGCTTTCAAGTAATATTCTTGAATTATTTTTTAATACAGAGTTAATTTTTGCTCAAGATGAGGATGTGCCGGTAAGACATCCTTCTCTGAGAGCTGGGGCTTCAAAAAAACTAGCAGTTTCACTCCTGTGATTTTGTAGTTTGTCTTCTGGAAAGGAAGTGTGGAACAGAAACAATGAAGTATTAAGAGCAAAGAAGACAGAAGCCCAGAGGGGAAAAAGATGAGCAAGTCAGAATCTGAAAAAACATAGTCAGGGAACACTGATGATGTGGTTTCTGTAAAAAGCTTGTTTGTTCAGTTAGAGGGGAAAGGAATTCCAGTATGCATAGCTGCAGTTTAATCAACTGTAGGAATCACTGGGTATATATAAAAAGGCAGATAAATTTATTGGATAGACAAACCAATATCATATTATTATGTTATTATATATATATATATATATAACATATATGTTATGTTATTATATATAACTCTCTATACAATAGAGAGTTATGCTATTATGGATTTCATAGATACATGTGTGTGTGCCAGTATTGTTTCCAAACCTATATGCAAGAGGTGCTTGACAGAGAATGGTCTGTGTATGGAAAGTGGAAAGCACTGAAATAATTTTTTGTTGTTGTTGCATTCAGTGATCCAGCTAGGTCTAAGGTTTGTAAAGTTACATTTCTAACCTTTCAGTATAGCTAAGAAATGCCTGAAGATGGGATCTAGTTCCATGAATGGTCCCCTAATGCAGAGATATCTATTTTTAGAAGCTGAGGACGATTTGTTTTAGTTCTCTAAATTTTCCCTCTGGACCTATTCTGCACAAGGTCAGCATGTACAACAGGAATTCAGCAGCTGCTCTATTTTGAAATAAGTATATAGGAATGCTGTGCTATTGCTCCCGCCTCTGCAAAGGTGTCAAGAGTTTGGTGTTGCTTTCTCTGACCTGCTTTTTCTTGCCTCTTGCTTATTCAGTCAGCATGGGATCATGCAAGGAGCAATGTGGGAAGTGGTTTAACTCAGTGGTATACAGACCAAAGCTCTAATTCATGTTCCTGTGTAAACTTAGATGTCTCCCAACTGTCTGCCAAGTTTAGAGATTCTTCGTCACAGACTTTTTATTCTCTCTATTGCATTTGGTTTCCCTCTCATTGTGCCCTTGTCAAGAGCTGCTGATAGGTTGCGTTCACTTTTTTGTATGTGTTTGTATGAAAGCTGTATGTTAAAGTATGTCCATATAAAATGTGGTTTTATAAAAGGTATTTAAAAAATTTACTTATGAAGAGGGTCATAGACTGAGGTATGAAATACATTTCATTGGGCAGAAGACAGAACTTAATTTACGATGGATAAATGCGTTGTTGTTACTCAAACTAGGCAGCATGCAAGCTATTCATGGAATGGCATTCAGCTTTAATATTTTTTTACGTAATGCATGCAAGTTATTTGTGGAATGGCATTCATTTTTAATAAATGTTTTATGTAATGCTGACCACTTGGGACTTCCAAGAATTAAAGATTTGATAATGGCGTGGTCTCTGATCTTCTTTCCCTTGCTTTTGACCTCAGTGCTATAAAAGTGATTGTAAGGATTTTTTTTTTCAGTTCTAGCCTCCCTGAACATTTCCAGTGTGTTGGTCTACTGCTGTATAGTACGCTCAGGTCTATTAAGAGCTTTTTGCATTTTTTATTACCTTTTATAGATTCTTCAGTACTAGTTTTCACCCCTGCAAAAGCCAAAGGCTTGTAAATCGAAAATTTGTGGTATATTTGTGATGACTTCTACTTTTGAGGGTACTGGATACTATTTTAAAATATATAAGGATTGGAGGTGCTTTCCTTGTTGCAGTTACTGATGGCAAATCATCCTGGTCCCTTCACTAGTTCAAACATCAATCTTTGGGAAGAGTGAGTGTCAGAAGCCTGGTTGCAAAGCCGTGGGGCCATTTATGAGCTGCACTGATACTTGGCCTTTGCTGCAGGGAGGTGTGAGGCACAACAAGCTTTGGCCAGGAGGAGCAGAAGATGTTTTGCATAATGAGTCATGGTATTAAATGTACGTGAAATTCATTGTAAGAATGAATCATTGGTATTTAATCTGAACTAGAATTGTGATACTTCAAATGACTGTGCAGGAGATCGGTTGCTGTGATGACGTGTATCATCCAGGGCTATGTAGCTCTTTTAGGCGAAACATAGCCTTATGGCTACACCTTTTCTCGTAATTCTTCTTGCTTATGTAGAAAACCTGTATGTGTAATAATTTGAAAAATATAAAGGCTTTTAAAATTTCTTAAATAAAATTATTTATTTATAAATAAGTATCTCAATGTAAATATACATTTTTATTATAGTACATATTACTATAACTATACATATATGAATGTGTAATAGTCCATTCTCAAATGTTTTATCTCTATACGAGGAAGGAGTATTCTGAACAAAGTTTTGTAGTGGCTGATTTTACAGTAGTATTATGTGCAACATTTTTGGTTTATACTGCAGGGCAGGAGCAGAAAAGTTTCCTTCTGTTTTTAATTTTGTGTCTTAATGATATGGATAATTCATAGTGGTTTCTCTTGTATTTTTATCAGTTGACTGTACCCAATGCAGTCAAGTCATGAAATATGTGTGTTATGGTGGGATGAGAACTTTTGCAGCATGAAATGGATCATCAGTATTTAAGCTCTGACTCTAGGTTTGATAAAAATCTTTTTAGATCAGGTGTTACCCACATAATGTGTAGCACATAGACCTGAGCTCTCATTCCTTCTACTGTCAATTCTGTGAGTACAATGTTTTTATAATATTTGTTCTTGAGAATTTCTTGCTTCCAAGAAAGTCTACATGCTGTTTGTTTGCAAAGGAAAATGTGCGATTTACAGCTGAAATGAACATTTATGGGCACGAGCATTTTTTTCTGTTTTATTTGTTAATTATTTGGTTTAGGTAGCCTTGCTTGATATAAATCTTGTACATGATTTATTAGTGAATGTTAACTACTCAATAATCCTAGAAGAGGAAGTATTGGCAGGGGAATTTAGACTCAGTTCTTCAGCTCAGAATATAGGATTATAAAGAGTTCATATTGGGTCCCTTTTAAATTAAATTATTTATTATCCTATATAGCTTCCTAGCCAGTTTCATTCCCTTTCTATTTCATTATTGGGTTTTTGTTTTGCTTTGTTTTTTTTTTTACCCCTTGCTGCTTGGATACAATTCTGAGATTAAAACAAACAAACAAACAAACAAAAAATACCACAAAACAGTATTTGCACAGCTTTTTGGTTTCCTGGGACAAACTCTATAGTGGTGGCTTTGTACACAGTTTCAAGGATTGTACTTTGTTGCTGCAGTCATGATCATAATAAAGGAAGGAACACATATGCACTCTGCAAACTAAGATGGTTTATGGTTGGACTCTATAATCTTAAAGGTCTTTTCTAACGTAAATGATTCAATGGTTCTATGATTCTATGACTGGTTGGTTGTTTTTTTTGGTTTTGTATTTCCCCTTGGTTTTAAAATATCAATGCTCCCCACTCCAGTTCAGCTTGTTCCATTACCTCTTGAAATTGGTGTGATAATTTTAACCTGGCAGAATATTACATTTTCTCTGCCACACACCAAATGATGTTCCAGCCTTTGACCTGTGCAATACTGGAAAAGGCCACAGGAGGGATATTGCAGCAAGGTGGTAGGGAGGCTTCTTTAGAAAGCTGTGTGGTACTGATGGCTGACACTGGGTTTGATAGAGTCTAGGCAGAATTCCCTATGCAACTCTAGCTAACCCATTAGACTTTAATTTTGTTATATGAGAACTTAATTAGGTTCCCTGTAATAATTCTGGACAGGGCTGTAAGCAACCTGATCTACTTGAAGTGTCCCTGCGCATTGCAGGTGATTGGACTAGATGAGCTTTGAAGGTCCCTCCCAACCCAAACTATTTTGTGATTCTTTGGTTCCATAAATCCTTTCTGTACTTATGCCTTTGGCTGGAGCAAAGTTTTCATCTCACAATATCACCACCATTCCTTGCCCACAGTAGCAGCTGCTCAGGCACCCTATGGGCGGAGCATCTCATATGCCCCAATAAGTGATTTGAATTGACTAAGCAGGTTTTTTATATCTGGAAAAGTCTCTAGATTATAATTAAGCTTTCAATTCCATCTTTAAATTAGGTTTCAGATTTGCTAACTGTCTTCTGATAGTGGTCAGTATTTAGGTCTATAAAGTTAGTATTTAACTCTATAAAGCTTTCCTGTGTCAGCAGGAGCTGGCTAACTGGAATTTAAGCCTTTTTTTGTGCGGATTTTGATGTAGTAACACTACATATTACAAAACTAGCATCTTTATCCACAGAGTCCAGCTCTGGACACAGGCTTAGGTTCAGCCAGCTCTTTATATTTCCCTCAAAATTTTGCAGTGGAACAACTTCCCTCCTTTTTTCTTTCAGTCTCTGCCTGTAAGACTGCAGAGGTCTTTATTGTCTTCATGAGTTTTCTAGGAAAGCCATGAATTGAAGTACACGGCCCATTGCATATGCTCCGTCTGACAAGTTTTCACTCAAATCACTCTTTTGCTCAAGGTGCATGTGCTGCAATATTGTACTCTAAACCAAGAGACATGCTTTAATCCAGACTGCATGTGAACTGTCTCAAACAGAAGCTAACAGCCACCTTTAGAAACCAGGCAAAGTGCTGCTAAAGGAAGAAGAAAAGTCATTTCTGTTTGTGCTTTGGGCTAAGGTCTTACCTTTGTTTTGTCTCTTATCATCCTTGATTTTTAATTAAATATGTAGAGAGGTCATGTTATTGAAAAAAAAAAAAAAAAACAAAACAATATCAGATTAAGTTTCATATATTTGTAAGAAAAGTATCTTCAATTGTGTTTTTCTCTGGGAAATTAACAGAACAGCAATCCCTCCCACCACACTCTCTTCCTCTTTTCTATGACACTGGGATCTCCTGTCCTGCCTGTAGCTCTGGCTGTTCTCCCCTTCTGTCTCCTTAGCCAAGCCTGTGCGAGAGGAGGAACTTGCTCCTCATACTTCAGATGATCTTCCTCGCTGGGGAGACCTGGATTCTGCTGTTTCAGTCTGCTGCCCGCCCTGCAGCTGGGACAGGAGGCTGCAGGGGACAGACATCCAGACTCAGGACCTTCCTTTCCCTAATTAAGTCCCCCCTTCTAAGTGCTGGAGAATATACCAGCTCTCTGGTTTTTAACCTGCTACTCTGAACACAAAGAGAAGATGCTTTTCCCACAGAAATCCAACATAATTCTCCATATGCACAGGAGGAAATGAGCCTTGACTCCCCATCCCTTCCTTTGTGCTGCCTGTTGGAGCACACCACTGCAGAAGGAGGGAACAGGAGAGAGCATCCCAGCAACAAAAGGCTCAGGGAAGAAGACAACGAAAACCAAAATCCACCCATGTTTCATGTTTCACCCAACCTGCAAGTGTGTCCTAGGTGGAGGAAGGGAGCATGAAGAGGGGTTGAAGCAGTCAGGGTTACCTTGAGCCTCAGGGTATGAAGACAAAAATACCACTGTTTCGCAGAGCAGAGAGTGTGCCACTTGTCATTTGTGCTGCAACACTTGGAGCATTCCAAAGCAAGCCACATGTTGCTCTGAAATGCCAGAGGATCATCTCTAGAGCATTTTCTAAACACACTTTGCACACTGCTAGATAACTGCTCATGGCTGGTGTCCAGACTACTAAGATGGCAAAATTTGATCTCTGCAGGACTTGACATTTAAGTGCATATGCTGGCAAAAGTACAAGCAGGTAAGCAACCTATGAGGAACCCTCACTGCTATACATACCAACAGACTCCTTGCATTCAGCTTCCCTTGATTCACTGAGACCAGTGCAGCTAAACCAGGCCCAATGGTATTTTATTCCAGTAGCACAGACTTGTGGAGTTCCCTAGGCCTTGCATAAGGAGCAAGACAAGTAGCTGTACAAAAGTTTAAATAATTGCTGCTGGGCACTTAAAGCAATAATTCATGATTGTGGTTTCCTGTTTGGTACCAGTGATGATTAAACTCGTCTAAGCCTCTCCTTCCCTCCCCTCAAACATTTTCCGCTTGTCACGCTGACACAGCTGTTTGTGTGTCTGTACAGTGGACTGGATCAGGAACTGATCCAGCTAAAAATAATTGAGGGTAGAGTGGGGAACTATCTCTCTTCAGTCATTGAAACTTTCCAATCTGTGTCATTATGCAGTTGCACACACAGCTGCACTGGCACAGTGAGCCGAGCATGGAAGTAAATGACCACAAGGACACACAGAAGTGGGGATGAGGAACACTGATTTTGTTTTTCAAAGAAATGCAGGTGGAATCACAGATTCAGTAGGTTGAGAAGGATAGTACACACCTGGCAGCACACTCTTCAAAGCTAGTTAGCCAGAGATGAGCACCAGTTCCAGCTGTGTGATGTACATTTGGAAAAGAAAAGATTCATAAGGTGGTCCTCCTCTGGAAACATTTCTTGTGTGCATGAACATCGTACGGTTCTGCTTAATGATTTTGTTCTGCTTTCTTTTAAGTTTCTGTTGTTCCCCAGACCTGTTGTTTCATATCATGATTGCATGGTGGCAATACCAACTTAAGGAACAGCTGAGCTCTTTGGATGTTTGTTACCACCCATCCCAGACTGCAATTTTCCCCTCACTCGTGCCAACCCTGCTGTTTGTGGATCTGCACTGAGCACTGGATCGGGGAAGCAATCCAAGTTAAAAATAACCCAACGAGTGGCTGCGGATGGCAAGAGCCTCAGCCACCTGATGTCGTCTGCTGTCACAAGTCAGTGAGAGCAGTTTGCAATCGCAGGAAGTCATGACAGCCCAGCCTCAGAGATACCTGTTTGCTACAAGAAATATGAATTTTTCAGCCAGTTGAAGGAGCCTTCTGGGTGAGGAAGCAGGAATCCTTCGCTTGTGTTCTTAAGGGATGAGAGAGCAAACCTCACTGTGCACAGATGCCAGCACAAAACATCTTCACACAAGGTTTAGTTTAACAGGCCTTCACACGATGGATTTGCAAAAAAGGTAAAGGCAGTGGCTGCTATTCAACTGATGTAGGTTGTTTATTCTGCGGATTAGGGAGAAAGTTACCATTATTTTTAAGTGCTGGAAGAGTGCTGCAGATATGGGGGTTTGCTAGCACTAAGCAAGAGAATAGAAGGGTATTCTTCACAGACATGAATCTAATAGCTTTTTGTTACAGAGAGAGGTACCAATTTGTAGATGTATTTCAGAAGAACGTTTATTCTCAGCTCTAGAAAACAAATTAACACTGCTGTGATGTACCAGCACTAACCCACACCATCACAGCAGCAGTGACGTGATTTTCACCTACTGATAGGCTTGGAGAGGAGCATCTGTAATTATTCATTCTGTCTTGTACTCCAAGCCATATTTGGGTTTCTTCTGGCTTCTGTCTCAACCCTCCTGGGTTGAGTATTTTTAAATATCAGTCATTTCCTTTTTCTCCCCCTTCTACTCATGACTTGGCACTTCACTGCTTCCCTCCCCAGGAATGCCCCTGCTGGCAGCTGGCCAGTTTGGGTACTGATGGAAATGAAAGTGAAGCATCAAGAGCTTCAGAGCCTGAGGAATTTCAAGATCTTGTCAAGTTACATTTCTTCAGAAAAGAATTCACTTTTTCTTCACATGCATTAGTGGCTCACTGAGGTGGAAGGTCCAGTTGGAACCCACACATTAACCTTAACAGCTACATCACTTATTAGGCAAATGAAAGCAAGTGCCTGAGGCTTAAGGCAGGATGTGGCTTCCCTAAGGCAAAGCTGAATGCTCCCATGCTAACCTCTGTGCTCAGAATAGGCCCGAGTCATAACATCTTTGTCAACCATGCCAGGTAGCTACTTAGATTTCAAGGGTACAAATGAAGTACAGCCATATTTTGCCATCATCTTTCAACTTTCTAAGAATGTGAGGACTCCTGTTCAGTGATTTTAATTCTCTCTCTAGACACATGAAAAAAATACCTGTTCCACCCCCTGCCTCCTGCATTCCCATTGCTGCTTCCCTTCTTGTGATAATTGTTAAAAGATTTTTTTTTCTCCAATAATGCAGCTTGTGGTTCCTATTTGACCCTAGGATCACATAAAGGTTTGGCCATACGTCCAATGAATTGGGAAGATGTCTGCAGTCTCTCCAATGCATACTATATGTAAATTCTGTTTTTCCTGGTTTGCTTGGTATTTGCGCCTGCCTGGAGGCAATAGAGATAAATCAAAGGTCAGCTGCTAAAACAATCAAGCAAGAAAAGAAAGCAGTTGACCAGCAAAGAGGCAACTTCTTAAGCACAACAGCCAGGTGCAGAGCTGTGGGAAGCAACTTCTCAGTCCCTGCCTTAGAAAACAAGATCTTGGGCTAAGGCTGGGAAAAGGCAGATCAGATGATGTAGGCCTGTCAAAAGCTCTGCCCTCTGTAAAGACAGATGCATGTTGTTTGTGTTTTGGGGTGATCTGGGGTAAGCAAGGAGAGACTGTCATTTTGTGAGGGAAAACATTGACAGAATAGAAACTGACACAGAGAAGCCACCTCTGTGGTTCTGTGCTTAAGGATGGGGAAGAGGAAACACCTGAACCATAGCTAGGTAGAGTTCAGCAGCATTTTGGTGATGGTCAGCTTGAGGTAGAGAAAATAGCTCAAAGCAACACATGACTGGCAGCAGAGGAATTGCAAGTGCTCCAAGAAGCAAAAAAACCTAGTCCAGATATGAGGGAGCTATTACTTGGGGGGTCTGGAGAATGGTGACTCTTCTCATGTGCAGCTGTTACAACCCCTAAATCACCTTGTCTTCCCAGCAGCTTCAGGAAACCCAGCTCCCCAGTCTATCTTCTTAGCTGTTCATCACACTTCAATCTCTTTTGCTTACCCTTTCCCTCACACAGTGGCCTCGTTAAACCTTTCACTTTTGCGCTGGCAAATGCCTTGCGACAGCCCTACTTTGGCTGTGTCACCCTTCTTAATAGTGCCATGCCATTACTCTCAGCCTTACCCATGCCCAGAGCAGGGAGACAGGCTTGTGCAGGTCAGTTGTCCTTGCACTATTACCAGAGAAGCCTTTCCGAGGAAGCTTTGTCAGGGGTCAGACCAGGTGCATTTCCAAGCAGCTTCCTTGCTTTAGCTTCCTGGGACTTGACTTGCTGTGAGTTCTGTGAGTAGCTTTGCTCTTTCAGATAGGGGGTTACTTTGCTCAGTCTCTCAATGCTGTGCAGCCAAGGTTTGCTGTGGTGTGGTGGAGTTATTTTGAACTGCCTGCCCGTATGGCTGTTCAGACAAGTCTCTTCTAAGCAACACCAGCCTTTACATCCAACAGAGCTGTGCTTTGCAGACAGAGCGCCAAAGGGAAGGGAACAAAGGGGTCTGCACATCTTTACACTCTCTGCATCCATGGCAACGTTTGGACCTGGTATGGCTTGCTTTAACTGTTGGGTGCCTTCGCTCACCTTTGAAGGGTTACTGTGCTCTGACCATGCTGTCCCACCCATCCCAACATGTCTCCCAGGTACAGAGTCAGCGATCTGCAGCTCCAGATACCTCCATGGCGAGCCTCAGGAAGAAGGAGGAAAATTTTGCTTCCTCTAAAAAGTTTTGTTACCATGGTCTCTGCTTCCTGGGCTGTCACATCTGTTCACGTGAATGAGTGTCCCAAACAGGCCAGGCCTGTGAGAAGAAAACCAGCCAGCTGTCAAAGTCCATCAGGACTGCACAAACAGTTTTATCATGTGGATTCATGCATTTTCTACTAAGAAAGCCAGCAATCACCTGAATGAGAAAAGGGAGGGGAGAGCTGAGAGGTGGATCAGGCTGCTTGTGAGATGTATCAGGTTTGGCATGGAAGGGCTGAAGGCCTTTCAGAGCTTGGGACACGAGGGAATGAGCAGCAAAGTAGATGCCTCTTTTGGCCTCTGTTTGCTCCACCTCTTCAAATACCCTGTATTTTCCTTTTTTTCAGAGATGCAGGCTCCCACTGTTGTGTCTCTGGCTGTTCAGACCAGTGTTGCTGGGGTAAAGAGGTAACAGGGCCAGAAAGAATAGTTTATTGTGCATACAAGGGCAGTTTTGTTTGTTTGCTGTATCTCAAAAATTGCTCTAGCGATTACATATTAAATACTGTTAAAAATTTATTAAACACATAAAACACAGCTCTTGTCCAAGATGAAAAAAAAATTGTTTTCCCAGTCATAAACAATGAAGAAAGGGATGTAAAAGAAGTTGTATTTCAGTTATCACTATTGCATATACTTTGTCAGCAGGGGACCAGAAAACTGGATCACATACAACCTAGGTGACAGAACTGTGGAGATAATCTCCTTAGAGCAACTGCAGCTCTGGTAGAACCAGGTTCATCAACCAGCAGGATGGTATGTCACTGCAAAATGAGGTTCTGCCACTTTCTCTCATAAAGGAACAGTAAACACCACGTGCCACCTTCTGGCTTTTTCAGATTCATGCAGAAATGTTAGACGAAACTGAAGACTAAGAATACCTCACCTCCTAGTTCTTATTTGCATTGCACAGCAGCTGTGCTAAGTAACAATCATCCTCTGCAAAGGATGACACACATATTTTCAAACCTGAGCCAAAAAGGAGCCAAAAAGGTCACTCTGGGGAGAAACAAGGAAAAAAAGATGGGATAAAAAAGTACCCTAGGGTGAGAAATTTTATTTCAGACACGTCATTCATCCATTTGTCTATCTTAGGTATTTCTAAAGTGCCATAGTCTCACTGTAGTATCTAAGCACCATAAGCACAACCGGAATTTACCGTATTCTACAGAGCTTCCTCAGCTGGTAGGAGGATCTGGGCACCAGCTGGTGACCACAGCTCTGGAATGGAGTGCGCCTCGGATGGTCTGTTGGAAATGATAGTAGCTGATTAGCTTTTGCTTTTTCCAGCAGACTCCCACGATGATCCTGAGGGAGTAAATGGCTGGTAGAGAGGCCAGTGAGCTAGCTGCCGTGAAAGTAAACCTTCTAGTTCCTGGCTTTCTGCTCATGCCTATACCTCTGTCTTCTGAATTTGGCTCTTGAGTTTGTGCTGCCCACAGAATTATTAAATCCCTGGAAGAAAGGGAACATGCCCTGTAACTTCTGCAACGGCAAAGGAAGGGTGGTGCCCAGATTCTTCTATCCAGCTGGACGATCACAAACAGTAAAGGGCAGACAGGCTAGGGAAAGTGAATTATTTCAACCAAATGACACTCAGCAGGGAAAACTGACAGTGGCTGTGGAAAGGAACTCCAGAAATGTGCTTACACTAGTGAGCAATCCAATTCCAGCTGCTACAACTACTGCACTGGCAGTGTGCTGTGAACCCTAAAGCCACTCTGATTTGACTACAGTTTTCAATACATTCGTAAAGATCTTAGAAATAGATGCATGTCAATCCTTTTAATTTATAGAGCACAGAACACAAAGCATGTAGATAGAGAAAGAAATACTCTGAGGAATATTGTGAAGGCATATTTGGAGGCCGTTGGCTTCTCAAACCAGAACCGCAATGTGAGGGTTTTGAGTTGAGCTCAACTACGTGCGGACCTGCGTTTGATTTCATTGATCTGCCACAACAACTCAGTTCAGATTGCCAAAGGAAAAGCTGCATCCACAAGATGCCTTTCCCTGGCAAACAGGGCTTCTCAGCCAAACAGTTTTAATGCTGTATATTTCCTCTAGGACACTTCAACTGGAATAGGACAGACACACATAAATTGATCAGTTCTACAGCTGGACTGTAGCATAACCTTTGAATTCAGTTAAAAATGAGCCTATCAGCCAAGACCTATAGTATTCCTTCTGAAGGTCTGCTAGCAAATGAAAATCTTGATGCTTCTGGAACCAACTAGATGATCATTAGCTGTATTTCCAAACCACTTGCCAGAAGTGATACTGAATTCAAGAAGTAATTGGTTTGAAGCTGTTAACAAAAAAGAGCAAACAAACAAACAAAACCACACACAAAACTCCCAAACAAACACAAAGCTACAAGTAAAAATGTGCATTTGCAAATGACGGCTTTGGTTCCCGTGTAAACAAAGCCCATCTAATTTCTGAAACCTTCTATTTCCCTGAGCAGCTGCACATAAAGGTGCCTTGTTCCTCTAGGAGCTGCAAACAATTTTGTGCTGCCTCTGCAGCTCCTTGTTATTAAATTATATGTAAATAACATTTTATCAGCAGCTTAGTACCAGAAGTGCCTTGGGGCTTGCAGAAAGGGTCCCTGCAATCCCTCCAAGTAGCCAGTTTGGTAGAGCAAGCCATTCACAAGCATCCCTGGCCAGCAGCTGCTCAAATCCATGGATCTTCTTGGCATCTTTATTTCCTTCATCTCTTCTTCACCATAGTTTCAGTCCTTTCACTGGCTTCAGTCTGCATGCCTTTTTCCAGAGACTCACTGAAGCCATGGAACCAGTTACAGGATCAGTAAGGTACACTGCAAAACCAGAACTTTTTTCTAAGCTCCAGCAGTGCTGGATAAGCACGCCAGTTGGTTTAATCACTAAAATGATAAGCGGCAAAACAGTCATAAATACAAACCATGTAAAGTGTTGCACTGCAATTCCTCGTAGTTAAAACCATGAGGGGGGTACATCCTACAGCTGCCACTGATACGTACCTGTGTAAAATGAGGGGGAGAGCACTATGCTGAGTGACATTTTGAAGTCATTCTTAGCAACCATAGGGGCCACACATTTATATATATACATATATATATATATATAAATAAAACAACTCAGTCCTAGGTCTTTAACACACATAAAGTAATCAGTGTAAAACTGAATGTCTGGATATAAAAATTCAGATGTTTTGGTACAAAACCTGTTTCTCCCAGCTTCTTACTTAAAAATGCTATCAATTGTTTATACAGTTATGTTTAGCATTTTGAGAAGTACTGATATGGTGTAGTGTCACACCACTGACCATTTTGACCACTGTGATGGCATGTGCACACATGATCACTCACATGTGAGTGTGAAGACACACTTAGTATAAAAGCTGGTTCATACATATGTGAATACATACATATAGATGTTACACACATGCACACACACTAGTCAAAATAGGACTTGAGGAATACTGGTATGGAATCAAGTCAGTCCCAGGATGCTGTCGTTCTGTCCCATTTTGCAACACAGCTTACGCCAGCCCACTTGAACCATATCTGTGAATCTGAATTCTGCAGAACGAGGAGGCTACCAGTACAAACTCACAGGTGACCTCCATATACCCTGTCAAGTTGCGTACCATGGTCTTAGTAGCAGCAAGTATAATCCTGACTTTTTTTTAAGCCTTCAGGTATGAGTTCTCTATACCAGTTACCCACCAGTTCTGAGATTCCAGAACAGGCCATATCCCTATCCCGCAGCTTCCTTGTTCCTATCATCCAAGCAGCATTTGCAGAAAACCTTTGCAGGCGCGCTTTCCTCCTCTGGTTCCTATATGTTCCTTTTCCAAGCAGATTCCAATGGTCTTTGCCTGTGCTTCATGTTGGCCTGCATACTCTATATGCATGATGTAGAGTCTCCAGCTTCTCAGCAGGACTTGCTTAGCTTTGAACTTCTTGACTGCTGTACGAGACACAGACCTGGATTAGACCACAAGCATGATGAGCTTCCACAGACCTGTGCAGTATTACATAGGTCAGAATATTTCAGCTATGAGCAGAACAAAGCGACTTAAGGACCCCATCTCCCATGGTATTTCCTCTGACAGAACCACACATGCACATAGTGCATGACCAAGCAGCTTATCATCACGTGACCTGATACTGCATATTTTCTCCACAGGCTCCCAGGCAGACACCTCTCACAGAGAGGTGAGAGGAAACCTCTGGACCTTGGCTGCTTGGCAGATGGCATCTGATTCCAATACTGGGAAAAGAGGACGACAGGATGACAGAACCACCCACTGCAAGTACTGCTCATTTTCTGTCAATGCATGAGGTGTGCTGGGAGAAGGAGGTACTGAAAATGGCAACACAGGCCAAAGGTATTATTCTGGCCAGCTGCCTACAATCCAGGCACCCTCGTGCAGTCATACCCTCTCATCCCTTAGGCACATTTTGGACAGGCCTGGATCAAGAGCTTCATCCTAGAGCACCCCCAGGCCACACATGTACCCGCTGGTGTGAGACTAAGTAGGAGTTGCGACTGAAGCACTTCCCACAGTGGGAGCACTTGAAAGGTTTCTCCCCAGTGTGGGTACGACGGTGACGGATGAGGGTAGAGTTGTCACTGAAGCAGGTCCCACACTCGGCACACTTGTATGGCTTCTCCCCAGTGTGGGTGCGACGGTGCTGGACAAGGTGCGAGCGCTGGCTGAAACTCTTCCCACAGTCAGGGCACAAGTACGGCTTCTCACCTGTGTGGACACGCCGGTGGATGACCAGCTTAGAGCTCTCACTGAAGCACTTGTTGCAGTCAGCACACTTGTAGGGCTTCTCGCCTGTATGGAGCCGCTGGTGGGCAATGAGGTTGGAGCTGTCGCTGAAGCGCTTCCCGCACTGGGGGCACTTGTAGGGCTTCTCGCCTGTGTGAAAGTTGGCGTGGCGGAGCAGGCCTGAGTTCTGGTAGAAGTTCCTCCCACACTTGGCACAGACATAGGGCCTCTCTCCAGTGTGGTTGCGCTGGTGCTGCACCAGGTGGGTGCTCTGGCTGAAGCTCTTCCCGCAGTCCTTGCATTGGTACGGTCGCTCACCCGTGTGGACGCGCTGGTGCTGGATGAGGTGGGAGCGGCGGCTGAAGCTCTTGCCACAGTCAGCACACATGTAGGGCTTCTCCCCAGTGTGGATCCTCTGGTGGCGGATCAGGTCAGAGCTGCGGTTGAAGCTCTGCCCGCACTCAATGCAGATGTAAGGCTTCTCTCCCATGAATGCTCGCTGATGCACCACTGTCTCCTTCCGCTTCCGAAAGCCACAGCGAGAAGTCTTCTCCGCCCCAGTCTCTGGAGAGAGAAGGTCTGGCCTCGGACAAGACAGCTCCTGGTCGCAGCCTGGAGGAGAAGCTTCCCTCATGAAAAAGTCCGAAATGGCCCTGCAGGGTTCCGCTGTCTCTGGTCCATCTCTCTGGAGCTCCCCCTCATTTCCACTCATGCTCCCATCACCTGCTGGGACACATGGAGAGTCCAGACGCAACCAACACGTTCAGCCACGGCCCGCGCTCCCACTTCTCTACCCAGCTTGGCCACCGCAGCCGCCCCACACGGCCCCCGGTCAGGTGCCGCCCTCCTCCCGTCCACTCCGTTCCGGCTCCGCCGCTTCCAAGGGAGACGCGAAGGCGTCGGGACCGGCTCCATCCTCCCTCGCTCTCTGTCACCCGCCTGCGCGGCGACCCCGCCACCTCCGACCGACACGGGCGCTGGGGAGGGGGCGCACCCCGCGCCCACCCCGACCGCCGGTGACAGCTCGCTCCCCACCTGAGGGGGCCGGGCTGGGCCGGGACACGGGAGGCCGAGGCGCTGGGCCGGGGGAAGGAGCCACCGGGAGCGGGGAGGAGGCGGGGCGGGCAGGCGGACAGACCGGCAGGCAGCGGCGGAGCCCGGCGGCTGCGCCCTGCCTGCCCTCCGAGCCCCTCCGCCCTCCTAGAAAACCAACCCCCGCCCCGAGGCGCGACCCTGCAGCCCAGTCCTCGGTCCCTCATGAGCACCCGCCCCGGGTCGGCGACCTGCGGTGCCCGCCTCACCTCTGCCCGGCGGCGCGGCCCCGGCCCGGGCGGGGCGGCGGGGGCGCGAGGCGCAGCTCCCGGCCGCGGGGAGGGGAAGTTCCCCCGCGCGGGGCCTGCCCGCCTCCCTGCCCTCCCCGCCGGCACTTCCTGCGGCTCCCGGCAGGCGGCTGGCCGGCCTCTACGGCTGTAACCCTTCCGGCCCCGGCCGGCCCTGCTCTCCGCACTTCACCGCGGAGGCACCGGCCGGAGGTTCTCCCGTGGCCGGGTGCGGGGCTGCAGGAGGGCCCGGCAGGCGAGGCCCGGCCTGGCGGCGGGGCTGGGCTCGGTCCCCGGTGGAGCCTCTCCCCGCCCGCGGCTTCTACCGCCGCCGTTCCCGAGGCGTCGCGCACCTCGCAGCCTCTCCCGCTGCCCCAGGGCGGCCGCCGGCCTCTCCCAGCCGCTCGTCTTTGTCTGTCCCCGGGCCACGGGCCGCGACCCGTGGCCTGGCCCCACTGAGGGACTTGGAAGGAGCGAGGAGAGGCCGGAGCAGGTCTGCGGCCAGGCACGGTGCTGACACAGGTCACACAGTGGGGCCTGGGCATGGCTGCATCTAGCCATAGGGGTGCAGCCCCACTCCGTGGAAGTGCAGCGTCTGCACTCGGTCGGACACCACCGGGCAGTAGGAAGCAAACAGGACGAGGTTTTGTCGGCCTTCTCAATTGGCCAACCTGCTCTGCTACCCTGCCTGTGCCATGGCTTCCAGTTCTTGCCATGCTGTGCTGCAGCTTCCTCACGCTGCCACATTTTTCTGTTGTCTAAAGCTCCCGTGCATGACTTTGTATCACAACTGCCTCTGTTTCCCCTCTCAGATTTCTTCTTTCCAGCTACAGAATAAAGAGAAGGCTCTGGGGAGACCTTATTGTCGCCTTTCAATATATAATGGGGGCTGATAAGAAAGACTTTTTTAACTGGGGGCCTGTAGTGACAGGAAAAGGGACAATGGTTTTAAATTGAAAGAGGGTAGATTTAGATGGGACATAAGGAAGAAATTTTTTACCATGGGGCTGGTAAGGCACAGGTTTCCCAGAGGGGTTGTGGCAGCCTCATGGTTGGAAGCATTCAAGGTTGGATGGGACTTTCAGCAACCTCATCTAGTGAAAGATGTCTGTGCCCATGGCAGGACTGGGGCAATATTTGAAGGTCCCGGCCAACCCAAATCATTCTATGATTCCCAAATTTCAGCACCTGATAAGTTCCCAAACTGTTCTATAAATGAGGAACAGTGGCTATTTTGATGAAAAACCAAAAAAAAAAAAAAAAAACCAAACTCAGAGTGCATGCGAAAAAAAAATCTGGATTTACGAAAAACATCTAGATTTTTATGAGACACTCATGCAGTTGAGGTGCATCATTTGGAAGTACTGAGTCAACCAAGAGAACAGGACACACTTATTTTTGGCTTGGGATGCAAAGGTTCGCAGAACATGAACCTGATGCTTGTCTATGTTTAAATACTGACATCAATATTCATTAAAAATTGCTTAGGATTGTTAAATAATCAGAGTTAAATGCAGTGGTTTCCACAATTGTTGAAAGAAGAGGAAACAAAATACTTTTTTATGCTTTGCTGCCCTTGAGCAAACTTACCACAACTTTTCCTTCCAGCTTGATATGGCGGGAAGACAGTTCTGTTGTCCCCACTGTACGTGCTGAACTGTTTTATGATTTATTCCCAGTCCCTTTTAAATGGTTCTGTTGAGTAATTGTTCTACAGGCCTCATATCCAAATGTTGCTCCACTGAGATATGTGTTGTTGACCAGGAGAATTAGCCATTGCAAGAGAGACATTTGTGTAAATAAGAAAATGTGTTCACATGAGATGGAAAAACAAGACGAAGGATCAGTGGCATACCTACCCACTGAGTGGGTGGTGTAGTCAGCTGAAGGAGGGGAAAGCCTTTGCTAAAGGCTTTCACAGAGGCTGCAAGGGAGCACAGCTTAAAGTCCTGAAAAAAAGGGTAAAAAAATGGGGAAAAATGCAGTAGCAACTGTGTCCAGCCTGCTCTCCACCAGCTGGAAATGGTGCTTGGGGTGTATGCCTGGAAAATAATCACAGGTAGGGAAAATGGGACCCAGGATCAAATTGTCAGTAAGGCAGCTGCAGGAGTACCGCACTGAGGAAGGTTACGTTAATATTTACATGCCAACGCAAAAGAAGATGCTGATCCTTGAACAGGACAATAATCAACCTCCCAGAGGGTGGAGGTGGGTATGAAAAAGGAAGAGGACCTATAGCTGTTTGGGAATGTGGTTTTTTTCTGTTGCTCAGAAGTACTTCCAGATCTTTGGAGTGGCAGGGCTGAAGGAAATGGAAATGAAGCTAGTTGCTGACTGGGTAAGGAAAAACTGTGAAGACGGCCAGGGGTGCATTGATAAAAGCTTTGAAACATCCTATGCACAGAGGTGAGCATCATCAGAGTAACAGCAATAAAAGGCTGGAGGATGACAGCAGGATGGTTTGTTGTGAATAATCTATAGGAGTTTAATTCATACCAAACTAATTTATAATGAGGATTTTAATCATAGTTTGAATCAAGTGAGCAAATTTGAATTAAGTAAGCGATGTTAATCATATCATATAGGCATACTTCTTAAGGGGTTTCTTTCCTAAAGGAAAGATTGATTCTTATTGTTTGCTGAACATTCAGAAATCTTGAACTAAGAGTAGTCTTTTCATAAAATAATCATTTTTTTTGTTAGTGAGGAGAATACACTGCATATACACACAAGCAGTTGTATAAGTTAACATGCATTTAATTATTTATTTAACCCACATAAATTATCAATGTCATGATTTTGTAAGCTGTTGAATTACACTTGCTATTTATTAAATAATTCCTTTCTTTATTCCAGACTTGACAAGAAGTTTGTTGAATGTAGTGGAAAATAAAAAAACTAGAATTTTCAATTTGTCTTGTGAGTGAAATATGATAAATAGATCTCAGAAATGCTTTATGTTTAAAGCTGAGCTATTTATTAAACAAAGTTTAAGAAACTGAGATTATAATAAATCTCACACCTAATGACTATTCGGATTTGAAGGGGAAATTTCTGGCTTTAATATTGTCTAAGTTTATGGTTGATTTTCTTTAAGATCTTGGCAACAGGTATACTGTGCTTCCATTTATTTTTTTAGTGTAATGTAAGCCAAATTATTTTCATAGGTTACTGGGAATCTGGGCTTTAAAGTGGATGGCTATCTTTTCATGGGTAATTTAAACAGGTTTAACGGGGGGAAAAATTACACTCAGCTTCAAAATATATATTAAGAAATTTATAGTTTAAAAAAAAGAACTACAAAGGAAATATTTGTGAACAACTTGGCGGGCTGCTCGTGTAGCCCCGGGTCGGCTCGGCAGGTTAAGGCCGGGGATCCGCAGCCCTGGCCGTGCAGCAAGCCCCAGGAAAGGCAGCCCGGGGGCCCAGCCCATTGTCCCCCGTCTCTCCCACCTCCCCCGGCCTTTCGGCACCGCGCAGGAGGGGCGGGGTGGGGCGCAGCGCTTCCCCGGGGCCAGTCGCTGTCTTGCCCCCGGCAGGGAGAGGCGGCAGCAGGCCTGGGGAGGGGTAAAGCGCGACCCCACCCGCCGTAGCAGCCGGCCTGGGAGCCCGCGGGAGGGGAGGTAGGGGCCCGGCTGGGAGCGGGCCGGGCTCACCCGGCGGCCCAAAAGCAGGGCTGGGGCGGGCTGAGGTGCTGCTCAGGGGGAAGTTGTTAGCTGGCGGGGGTGTATCGCAGGTTGGGAAGAAGAAGGTGGTGTTGGGGCTGAGGGAGGTGTTAGAGGGAGGTTGAGGGTAGGTGACATTGCTTTTCATCACGCTGGTCTCTTTATTAAGGTCTCCAGCTTGCAAGTCGCCAGCCTTCAGGTGTGTCACCTCTCTGTTTAGGTGGCGTTCAGTAGCATGCGCAGGTTTGCCCCGTCAAGGCAGCCTGTGGGTACTGCTAAAATGCGCTGCACCTGTGTCTGCCCCGTTCCTTCTCCCATCTGTGTGAGGAAAGTTTCACACTCCAGGTCTCCTCATCTCTTCTAGATGGAGCCAGTAATAGAGCCTGTGTTCTCTCTTCTCCAGGAGCCAGAGAAAAGCGATATTGAAGAATGTGCAGGTGAGATGTAAACGGTGGTAGTTAAATCCCAGCAGGAAGCTTGAGGCTCCACCAAGTGATGCTGGAGACATTGAGTTCCTTCTTCTCAGCTGCCTGCTCTGTCCTGGCTTGCTAGGATGTGATACAGCATGCAAGGCTGGGACAGGGTTGTCAGTGGTGTTTTGTGTTTCTTTGTGTGGTGGGATTCTATCAGCTGTTTTAAAATAAGACAGTGCAGTTCATTTGGAGTAAAGGAAAGCCAGGATACTTGTCTTTTTCAGGCTCTTTCAGGGGTGAGGAAGGTCTGAGGGAGTTGTGGAGCTGTATCTGAAATGGTGTGTGACTCCCTGGAACTAGCTCTGAATGGGAATGGAGGGTTGTTCACTTCCCTTTTTACTATTAGAGACCTGCAGTCTTTGCATGGGCCTCTGGGAATAACCAGCTGCTTGGTTATAGAGAGAGGGAGTGACTGCTCCTGTGAGAGAGTCTTCATCCCTCTCTGAGAAAGATAACTCTTGGATGTAATTCCTTGATGTAAAAGTTGAGCTGCCCTTGGTACATGTTTTGGTTTCTTTTTGTCGTTTGTTATTGTTTGGTTGTTTGGTCGGTTTTTTTGGTCACTGGTATTTAGATCTTGGCAGGTGTGGTCATGTAAATAGAAAGCATTTGGTCTCTTCAAGGAAACGTTAGTTAAGAATTTTGTTTCTTGGTGTCTCACAAAAAAAAAAATCTAACTCCTTTGACTTCTCATGCATGAATATACAGTATACCTATAATAATTACAACTGTTCTTGTGCTAATTAGGGAGAAAAACTGATGCAAAAGAAGTTTGGTTTTTTTTTTTTTCACAAATATTAACTAACGCAAACGAAGAACAACCTGAACCTCCCTGTTGATTTTGCCTAATGAAGGTTGAGGTGACTTTGTGTTGAACCATCCCCAGCCAAATACACAGCTTTAAACCAGAGTTTAAATACTAATTCATCAGGCTGGAAGGCTTTTGAGCAAAATCTGCAGGAACAAATAGCTAAAAGTAGATATTTGTGGTGGATAAAACGTTTCAGCATGCTCGTTTTCCTTCCTTCATTTTGGCAGACTTCCTTTGCCATTCCCTCAGGGAAGGAAGATCAAGGAAATGGGGAGGGTCAGGAAGAGAAGAGGTGGGTTTCTTACCTGTCTCTTCTTCCCTGTGCTGCTTTTTCTTTTCCTTATCTTCTTGTCTCAATCTTCATAATTTCCTTTTTGGGAAAGGGGAATCTGGTCCAACTTGATGCTAGGCCTGAGAAATTAGTTTATTTTACAAGGAGCAGCTTATCTGTCTTAGGGAAGGAGGAGTGTCAGATTGCTCTCTTATTCCATCAGGGAACTGCATTTTGAGTGAAAACGAGATAGAGAGAGCCCTCTCGGAACACCTTAAGCAGGATGTACTGCCTCAGCTACCTGAAGCCCACAGCCCAGACTGGGGGGCAGCCAGTCCACAAAGGGAGCAGGAAGCAGCGTGTAATAAACCCCCTCACCGAAAAAGAGCCTCCAAGAAACTCGCCCTTGTTGCCAATGTTCAGAAACTGCACACCGAAGAGAAACCCTACAAGTGTACAGAATGCGGTAAGGGCTTTAAGGGGAGCACCAGGCTCCTGAACCACCTGCAAACCCACACGGGAGAAAAAATGTTTGAGTGTGTAGAATGTGGGAAGAGATTTAGCAGGAAGGCCAACCTGGTGATGCACCAGAGAATCCATACAGGGGAGAGGCCTTACAAGTGCAAGGAATGTGAGAAGGCCTTTAGCCGTTCCTCAAACCTTATCGCCCACCACAAAATCCATGTGAAAAAGAAAGCCTTTTCCTGTACCTCGTGCAGGAAAAGCTTCAGCGGAAGCGCAGCTCTCTTCCAGCATCAGAGAGTCCATATAGATGAGAAGCCCTGTAGGTGTACCGAGTGTGGAGATAGTTTTCGTCTATGCTCAGACTTCATCAAACATCAACAGACTGATTTGAGAGAGAGACCCAGTGAACGCACAGCAGGTAACTGAATTAAAGTCTATTGAGTTTAATTGCAAGCTGTACAGACTCAACAGGGGATGTATCAGATATGGTGGTCTCCATTTGTTTCTAAACACTTCTCCCTCCTCGCTGTGGGTATGAGTTGGGGTTAGTTGGTTGGTTTGTTTTTTCCCTTCCTATATAATATATATTAATCTCTGTCATTTGGAGAAGTGCCTTAAGTTTAAACTTTGCCATGAAGGCTGCATGGGACCTTAGACTCTGCAGAGCTCTCAGATCCCACTAATTCCTGCTTTATAGTTTTGCCTGATGTCTAGCCCTAGATCTTCAGAGGCGCTTAGCCAACAAAACACTAAGCTTAGGGAAGTGGAAGGGATTTAGTTGTGAATCAGGGCCTTGGCATTTTCCAGCAGTTAATTTTTGTTATATGTGAATAAGAAATGAGCAGCTTTTCGCTGTCTGCAGTGGAAAGTGTCTACTGCCATCCCTCTGTAATGCTGTTAGCATAGCACAAGCTGTCAGGCAAGGTGATTGTTTAAAGTAGAGTGTTTTCTGGATTTTTTGTAATATTACATGTTCTTGTAATGACCAGAAACTCTGGGATAAAAACTGCCTTTTTTTTTTCCTGTTGTACCTTTGCATGGGCAGTCCCCTTATACTTGGTCAAAAATATTTTGTATTTAATAATGGGTCTTGCCTAGCTACCCATAGAATTGTACTGCATGTGGGGTCTTGATCATGTAACAGCAGGGCAATTAAAACATGAAGCCATATGAGAAGGTATCTTGTGTGTGAGGTTTTTATTTTTAATTTGTTTTGTTTTTCCTTCTGAGAAAAAATATCTGAGCAGGAAGAGCTTTTCATCTTAGCAATGGAAATAATAACGAAGTTATAACGAAATGGCAAAACTGAATTCCTAAGGTCGGGTTTGAGACCTCTCAGTCCATAGGTAGAAAGGTGGCCTAGTAACTCTGATAATGAGAGCTAAAGATGGGAACTTACACTCCTTTTTTTTTTCCTTAAGGGCTTTTTATAGGGGTTTTTTAGATGTAAGAGTTTATAATTCATTTTAAAAGTGTCCTTTTTACCCTGCAGTTGGCCAATAATTAATATCAGATCATCCTAATACTATACCTGCTTGAAAAGAAAGTGTGCAAACTTATTCTGGAGTAACTATAGCTACTGCATCATTGTAATTGAAGCTCCCTAATAAAATTTCCTTTTGATCAAACACATGCCACACTGGCCTTGCAATGTGTGGATTAGGAATGAAACCTGATTTCTGTATCTGATACAATTGCAAATAAGGGGTTTATGTATTTGCAATTTGAGTGCATTTTTACTAAATCTCAGCTGTCCTATTCCTTAACAGGTCCCTTGCTCCAGCTTTGCTTCCTCACCCCTCCTCTCCCCCTCACCTTCCTTTTGGCCTCAAAAAAAGGGTATGGGGGAAGCAAGAGGAAGGTGTCTTGCTTGTGATGATACCCAAGTCTGTAATGTTTCAAGGTCTCAGTCTTTGTTCTGGCTTTGTTTAGGCCAACATGTGACTTGAAGGAAGTTTTGAGTTTAAAATGTGGGTGAGAGGAATAGTTGTTACTGGTGTAACTGCCTTTTTCTTGTGTGAAAGCATATTTAAATGCTGACCTAGCGAGCAGTGATAAAGTGGACTCTTGACTTTCTCACTCTTCCTTTCAGATGCAAACCATTCTGAAGCTACCTTTCTGCATCATAAAGAAGAGCAAAGGTGTGGTACAGAGAAACATACAATGGATCACTTGAGTCTTGTTCTTGAAGAGTGTAAGTATAAAAAGGGTTCTAAATTGCCATGCAAAGTATTTTTACATAGCAAGCATTAACATTCTCTTATCTTTGTACAGTGAAGAAAATGAGGGAAAATATGGATATGCTGCTTCTGAATCAGCAAAGTCAGCTGCAGGTCCTGCAAGAAATTCAGAAACAACTGAATATACTCCTCCCAGGCAATGATCTCATTAATTCAAATGTCTATAGCTTAGGACTTCTGCTAGGACGGCAGGCAGCTGCAGTGGCGTCTCTTTCTTTTCCTCTTCTTAATCCTAGCAGTCTCCTCCCTGAAAATGCCAGTTGTTTACCCCAGTCATCTGCGCCTGGAATTCTGCCTACCACTCGCCTCCCAGTCTCTCAACATCCTGCAACTTCTACAACTTGATCAGCTTTGTGCTGTGAATGTATCTGATGCAAACAAATGTGACTACTGTTTTGTGCTGTTTTCTCACTCAAACGTGATCTTTCTGTTGTAATGTTGAAATTGTAGTACCTGCAAAGATGCTGACCATAAAAAAAATAATAGCCCAAACCAACAAAATGCCACCATTCAAGTCTACTTTGCTTACCAAGAGTTTATGACAGAAAGCCAAATTGTTTTATAAGATGCTTGTTCTTTTGTTCAAAGGTTAACTCTCTTGAGTATGTTTTTCGATATTGTCATACCCTGTTTGGATTATTACATGTTGTTGACTGTTACGGATTAGTTCATTGGGGGTAGCACTGGGGTAAATAATGATCATTTGGGGAGGAATACTGAGAAGCTCACATGCACCACCTTGCAAAGTCTGCAGGGGGAAAAGTGCAAATGAGCTGACTATGATTTGCCTTTGAAAGGCTGCTGGGGTAAAGAAACTTTGGGGCTTTTGACTATGCCAAACAGTCTTTCTCTTGAACTGACTCTGGGAGTTGTTGGTTTTGTGGGGTTTTTTTTAAT